>NC_136524.1:35402710-35920210 GCF_053919585.1 Euprymna scolopes | reverse complement strand
CTTCCAGGTTTTCCTCCTGTAAACTTGATCTGCTACTACAATTGTTATTAACTCAAGAACTCTCATTTCAATGCAACCATACTGTAAAAGTCTCATGTTTTGTAAGCATCTACCCATATTGTCCAAATTAGATTTTTCTCTAAGCTCATCATGTCTCAGCCAGGACTTGCATTTTGCATCCATCTTGTCATTCTCATACTTCTTTCCATGCCTGTCCGTAACACTCACTGATCAAATTTCACTTAAACATGTCCTTAACACTTTCTGGCCATGTTTCAGTTCCATACATCATCACACTGGATCCAAATTCCAAATAGATTCTTTTCTTAGTCAACAGAAATTTGACTGTCAAGGGATCAAAGTTCAACGATTTGACCTTTGAAAATTTTACCAAACTTTTCCGCCAATTTTGGGTCTAAACACTTGAAATTTTAGATGTAGGTTACTTGGACATAAGTCAAACTTTTTAATTTGATTTGAGCCCAAAACAATAAATGTTAAGGGGTCAAAATTGGGGACAAGGTTAAAGAAAGAGTTACTCAGACAATTTTTGGTTTAAGCATTTGAAATTTTACATAAAGTGTATTCAAACATAGGGCAAGCTTTTTAATCGATTTTTGGCCGAAAATTTGGCTGCCAAGGGGTCAAACTTTAAAAGATTTGACCGTTGCTGTCTCTAGCAAACTATTTAGCCAATTTTAGGTCAAAGCATTTGAAATTTTACATAAAGGGTATTCAAACATGCAGCAAGCTTTTTAATCAGTTTTTTGGGTGAGAATTTGGCTGCCAAGATGTCAAAATTGAAAGAGTTGACCTTTGCAGACTCTACCAAACTCCTCTACAAATTTTGAGTCTTAACACTTGAAATTTTAGCTGTAGGTTACCTGGATATGAGTCCAACTTTTTAATATATATATATGTATATATATATATATATATATATATATATATATATATATATATATATATGCACATAAAGTTATGAACAGTACATAGGGCTCTAGCAAAGCCGGGCTGAACTGCTAGCATATATATAAATTGTAAGGCGTAATCATGTTGACACACCGGCTCTCATCAGATAACCGAAGTTACCAGATGAGCGACCTTTTGGGAATTCTAGGCGCTATATTGTTGCCAGTCATCTTGAATCTCCACTTTTAACAACACTGACTCGGGAGTAATGTGGAGATTGCACAACTCATGTTACAAAAATTCCATGTGCAGGCAACCTTACAGTGGGTATCCATAGTCTATCAAGACTGAATTAAGCTTCTCTCTCTCTCATATATGTATATATATATATATATATATATATATATGTGTGTGTGTGTATATGAATGAACCCTTTTCCGGATTCAACGGCCAACTAGCATCGTGTGTGTTTGTATGTATGTGTGTGTTGGGGTGGAGAGGGCTCCTGAAAGCCATGGTGAAGGCAACCTTTCTAGGAGAAGCAAATCTCTAATTTAAAAAACCATAAACAGGGAGACCAGTACCCACATTAAGCTGGTCTGCAGTTTAACTTGTTGCTGGCTATCTTGCTCTTGCTTGTTGCTGGATCTCAACATTTTGAACTGAGAGATGATGTTACAGAGTCTTAGCTTTGTACTGTCGTACAAAGCGAAGACTCTGTAACATCATCTGTGTATAGATACTCCCTCAGGGATTTGTCTATAAAAATAATCCTGTGGCGATGGAAGTCATTTTTGGGCTCATGGACTTTAAGTATCTGAGGGAGTAGCACTCGTCTGACAAGACGGTGCAATCATCATTTTTATATATACATATATATATATATATATATATATATATATAACCCCTACAGGGCAGCTCAGGTGCACAGGCTTGGGGTTGAGATGCAGCTGTAACCAATACCTGTGGCGTTACCCGTGTTTTTGTCTAGTGGTCGAATTCGTCGTCGTCGTTCGCTCTCCGGTTCCGCTTTCGAATCAGCTTCCAAGCGGTCACCTGGGCTATCTGTGAAATATATTGCATTCAACAAGTGTGTTTTCAAATAAAGAAAAAAAGTCAAAGCTTAATTGGTTTTTCTTAACATAAAATAATTATTGCTTTGGACTTTACAAATAATAGTTACACGCTGGCTTGGTCATGCAATCAGGTGGCTGGCAATGTTTTCTTTCTTTTACCAAGTACTTCGTCTTTTCTACTGTCAGTATACGGGGAGGTCAGAGACACGCGTATCCGAGACCTGTCGGCCAGGCGCGTGGCAACAAAAGTCTGTCTCATCCTCCCCTTGCCTCGTTTTATCAATATCGCTAGCTGTAACCCTCCCCCTCACCTTTACAAATATGCCTACAAGTGGCGGTCAACCAATCAGCGGCCGCACCTTTGTTCGGAGGGGGGGGGGCAGTAAGGGCCCGCTTGGTTGCAGAAGAGAAAGAAAAGAAAATAATAAAAAGTGACCTTTACATTTATCGAAGCAAAAGAAAAGGAAAGAAGAGATTTTCCTCTCTCATCTTCTCTCCACCCACCCCTCTCTCAACACGTCAGTAAAGGGGATAATGTTTTTTCGCCAGGAATGCGAACCGTCACGTCCAATTAATCGCAAAGGTTCCCATCATGCATGTCAGCCCGCATGGTCCCTCAACACACGAGTCCATCTATTAATTTTCGGAATTATCTTTACGACTTATTCTGGCGTTGACACACGCGGTGGTATTTATTCCCAAGGGGAGGGAGGGTCATTTTTATTATCCACCAAGAAACAGACATATTCTGTTTAAAACAACATCAAACCATCATCATCATCATTAGCACCCAGCTATGCGAATTCTCCTGAATTCATGTCAATGGGCCACCCAGACTACAAGCTGTTCTTTAATCAACTCTCCCGACATTGCCCGGTCCACATCGGGTCACATATATATATATATATATATATATATATATATATATATAACATTATTTGGATTTTTCAGATTACTGTTCTTATCTTGTCCGTTATTCTCACAATGTTCTGGCCAATGTAATCTCGCTAAGCGTTGTGAGAATAGAAGAGCAATCAAAATAATACGTATCAATCCTCATCTCAAAAGTTCAAAAACATATATACAGGGTGTTTTATATATATTTATTTATTTATTTTGTATTTTTTTTTTTTTTTTTAGGAATGGTGAACCTTAAATTGACAACTCTATCTGTTTTACTTGCAAAATTAGCAACTGTCGGTTATTTTGTGTTCAGCTTGGTTTGGCAATTCATCATGAAGAAACTGACACCCAAACAGCATTTTCAAATTTTAAATAGTATAATCAATATACCGAGAGAAATATTTGGTGAATGAATAATTTTACGAAATGGACCTGTCACTTGGCCATCTTGTCCATGTGATTTTCTTTGGAGATATGGAAAGTCCCATGTCTACACTAATAAACCAGACATAATAGACCACTTTGAAAACAACTTGATGCATTATTGCCAATATACAACCTAATTAATTTATGAAAATTAAATCTCTAAATTACACCATATATGCATGAGTTACAGGAGCCATGTGTCTAAAATTGTATTTAAATTATAAATGCCAAAAATTAATCTTTAAAAAAGTCATTTGTATGATAAAAATATTTTTCTGTGTTTTATTTTAATTTAAAGTTTGCAGTCTTTAAAGAAAACTGACCCTTGTATACATGTATTAGTATTGTGATGATTAATTTGAATCAGGAATCTGAAAAAAAAATCAGAACTTTTCGAGGTATCGGTATCTGAATTGGAGAAATATTGTCCTTATTTCCGATTTCAAAAAAGATTCTTTGGAAAAAAAAGTTCTTAACACTTTTAAAATAAATTTTTTTGAAATGAAATACACAAGTATTTATTTATCTATTAGATTATTCATTTATAACATAAAATTAAAAAAACGCCAAAGACTGCAGGTGAGGAATCCCATTCGCAGATGTAGCATTGACTCTTGAGTTTAATTTATTTATTTGTTGCTGAACTATAGTAAGCTATGTAAATATTCTAGATTTCACTTCCCTATTCCTTAATCACGTGCATTTTTGCACCTATATGCTAAACGTGTAATGACACTTCTCAGAGAGTTCACAATTTAATATTAAACGATTTAAACTGCTGGATAAGTTTTATTTTATCAAATTCTTGGATAGAATATATTAAAGGGAAACATTTAAAAGTTTATCAAATTAAAAAAGAAATTATATCTACATTTCAAAGTAACACCACCACGCCTTCTAGAAAATGAGATTCTACATTTTTAGCTAATTATGTGTGAATACACTGAAAAAAAATTTTTTAGAATTTAGAGGAAGAGTTACGCCTATAAATTTTACATAAATTATTCCCTATTTCGGACCATTCTAACTTTTAGGGCAGTTAACTAAATTTTCTACCACTTCCCTTAAGCCTGAACAATAAAGTCATATCATAATTAATTGCTTTAGTTTTTGTATTACCACTTGAACTTATGGTTAGTAGTAGGAAAGAAACATATCTTTTTTATGACTTTTAAAATTAATATATTTTGTACTGAAGGTTGATCAGAAACATTAATATGGCCAAGATTTAAAACACAAAATTGGTTACATGTCCTTGAAATGCTGCCTGGTCCAAAAGATGTGATCATTTTACATTAAATTTATATATGAAACTGATTTTTGTTATTTCATTTTATTATTACCGCTAAGTTTTTCAAAATGTTTACATGTAATCGTTTAAAAATAGAGAATCGCATCTTTCTTTTTGGGTGAATTAGCATAGCATGCAGAGCTATAATATCTTATTTTCTTTCAAAACAGTTAAAATTACCAGTTGATAAAAAAGAAAAGGAAAACGAGCAGCCATATTTGAAAAGCACCAAAAAATGTTTTAAAATGAAATAAAAATATTTTTTTTGTCAAAAAAAAAAAAAAAAATGTTGATAAACATTTATTCCAAATGATAAAATAAAAACTAAATATGAAAAGATTTATTTTAAAATTTACAGTGCAGGATTATTTTCATGAAATTATCTTTTTCTGAGACAATCTAGCATTTTCGAGAAATTAAAAAAAAAAAATTTTTTTTTCTTTCAGATAAATTCTGTGTGTTTATTTTATTTATTTTTTGTGGGGGTTACTTTTTTAAGTGATTACGCAAGGTTTTACAACACAGCAAATTAGACTTAGGGTTAGTGGTTAGAAATTTAGTGAACACAAAATTAGTGGAATTTTTTTTTTTTTTTTCATTTTTTTTTTTTTATTACATTTTCACCCCAAACAAGGCACATTGCCACTCAGGTGTAGGGGGCTACTATCAGGGTCAGCAACTACTGGGGCACTATATAGGGATTTGGGCAGCAAGATGTCGGTTCACGTTGCACTTGAACTTCTGCATGTCAGTACAGTTAGGGAAGCAGGATCCTGGAATGGAATTCCAGAGTCTAGCAGTTCTGGGGAAGAAACTACTGGAGTAGAAAGATCTTTTACATCTAGGGATCTCTACTGTGTGGGGATGGGATTTAGCTGCTGCCTTTTAAATGTTAATCGATATTTTTTAAGTTTTAAATTTAGAAAATAAATTTTTAAAATTTTGGTTTTAATATTAATGGTACTTATAAAAAAAAAATTTTAATTGAAATTAGATTTTAAATTTAATAAAATCACCACATCCAATAAATAAAGGGGGGAGGGGTCACAACGTGAACTCGTAATGTATATATATGTTTCCACTTCCGGTTATAAAATAGATGAGTATTGGCTGAAGAGAGCTTGATATGGGTATCTAAAATGCTCCCTAATTATCGGGTTTGAAACCGACGGTACCAATGATTTATCTCCTCTAAGACTTTCTGTAAACAAAATATATATATATATATAGTAATTTATAAAATATATATGGCGATTAAGCTACACTGAATATTCCGCGTAATTATAGTTAAATATATATATATATATATATATATATATATATATATATATATATATATATATATATATATATTAATGGTGGGATGATTACTCAAAATGGAAATCGGAAAAATTTGAACTTTTTGGGGTATTGGAATAAAAAAAATGTGTGCCTATTTTTCGATATCAAAATTGATTCCTTTAATTATCTTTTTTATGTGGTTTTGATTCAAGAAAAATACTCTACTGCTGGTAGTAATAATAAAATAATAAATATTTATTGATTTAAACTTCCAGTAAAACTAAAAACTATGTAAGTGTGTTTTCGCGTTTGAGAAAACATATGCACATTTAAGATGTGTTTTTACGGTAATCAGGACAAAATAACCTTTTTATAGTTAAATTAATTGGAGATTTATAAGGCATTAGAATCTGTAATTGTATCGTAATCGGGAATTTAGTACAGAGTTTGCAATTGTATCAAAATCATGAAAAAATGTTGGAATTATTCCATCACTAATATATGTATCTTTAGCCAACATTTTTTCTCTTAAGCATATTTCATTAAATAAAATAGACGTTTTTTGTCTATTAATTTTTTTTTCCGATCCTTTCCATCTTGTAAATGACAGTCTTCACTTCTGGTAGGAACTGGCTGATGTAATCACTATATTTCTCATAAGTCTGACTACTTTCCAATCCTTTAGGATTCTTCGTCAGGTACAGATTAATCTGACTGGTTGTGAACAATTTATATACTTTTTTCCCCTTCTTTTTGGTTAATTATTGTATTTTTCATTAGTTAATTATTTTATTTTATTTATTTTTTTATTGGTTAGTAATAGTAATAACAGAAGTGAAGACTGTTATTCAGAAGTTGGAAAGGATCGGAAATAGAAGCAATGGACAAAAAAACGTCTATTTTATTTAATAAAATATATATATATATATATATATATATATATATATATTGGTATATTTTGGCAGCAAGTCATTATTCAAGCATATCTGATTGAACACAGATGTACCGCTAGAAAGTATTTGAGAAGAATATGGTTGGAAAACAACTTTTGGGTGCCATTTTATACAATATGCCAGCTCAAAAAAAAAAAAAGACCACTCGGTGAATTGAAAAGACATCCCAAAAACTTGGAAAAAAGAATAACTTTGTTGTATTCAATTAGACATGCTTGAATATATATATATATATATATATATATATATATATATATATATATATATATATATATATACATATACTTGTTTATTGTTATATAAACATGCTCACATCCTGCTGCTACAAATAGCCACTTGTTTTAATCAAACAACAGATATCATCAGGCAGCGACTTGACTATTCAAAAGTTCAATGAATAATAGTCAATAATAGTTGAATAGTCAAGTCGCTGCCTGATGATATCTGTTGTTTGATTAAAACAAGTGGCTATTTGTAGCAGCGGGATGTGAGCATGTTTATATAACAATAAACAAGTATTATCAGCTCTTTTTATTGAGCACTATCTAACAACCTCGTTGAATTCATTAGTCCATTACTTTTGAATATAAAAAAACCCGAGTATATATATATATATATATATATATATAGAGAGAGAGAGAGAGACATTATAATTTAAATGTTTAGATGTAACAGCTATATTCATTCCAAAAAAGAACAAAATTGCATCATGTTCTGTTCAAATCTTTAACGGCCATATGACATCAAAACATCTCACTCTCCATTTCACGATGCTACATACATTTTTGAATTGCCAATGGCCTTTTTCATTCTGAAATAGAGACAAACACATCCTTTTCACATCACAAACAAATGTATAGTTTCAAATATTGTACCTATTTACAATGCCTCCCCATGGGACAGAGTTAGACACCAGGGTCGTTTTTTAACGCGGAAAAAAGGTAGAAAAATATTTAAAAAAATGTCTCAGTCATGAAGGACTGCTCCTCCACCGAAAGAGAACAAGAAATGGAAGTGCAGCATCTGAAGAACAGATACTACACTTTGTAGGCCAAGTAATGATGTTTTATTTTCTTCAAATTATTCATCCCGAGGCGGTCTTAAAATAAAGGTGAAATGTTCATGTTTTATTATATACTAGCAGGGGTACCCGGCATTGCCCGGGTGTTTGTAGGTGTGTGTGGTGTTAAATAAAAAACAAACAGGGGGGGGGGGATAGGATCAAACCCAAAACCCTGCGGGGGGAGTTTGAAAATAAAATCGCCCAGCCAGAATGAGTTAGTGAAAGATGTTTGAAAGTCATCGAGCGTTACGACGACGACGATGTAAGCATTGTTATAAGCGAAGTAAGAAAAGAAAACAACGTTTTAATTAAGCAAGGGGGGGGATAATCAAAACATTAAAAAAAACACAAAAAAATCTAATGTAAGGCAAACGAACGATGAAAACAGAAAAACGAACACGTGGAAAATGGCTTAAATAAGCCTGTTTCGATATTAAAATTAAAAAAATCGGTGGATACCCGGGTGTTTTGGGGTGTCGCTAAGAATAAGCAAAGTAAAAAAAGAAAAAAAAAACAGGAAAACGAACGTTACGTAAAAAATGGCTTAAATAATAAATTTAAATTTAAAAAATCGAAAAAAAAACAAAAACATCTCACACCACGATTCGAACCCAAAACGTTTAGATAATGAACAAACACGCTAATCAACTGCGCTAAAGCGACGTAGATGAAATGCGTTCGGTTTTTCAACTATTTAAAGTAAATAAGTCATGACGTCATCTGACGCATGCGTAAATCGGTCATCGTTACGAGAAACCCGTTTTTGTTGAACCCCCCCTGTCGAAAATTGTCGATTTCGGAGTGAAAAAGTTAACGTTTTTGGCCAGTTTTTCGATATTTTTCAAGCGAAGGATGGGGCTTCGATAAGATACCAAGTTTGTGAATTTTTGTCGCGTCTGTTTTAAGCAGACACACAAACATACATACATTTTCGCTTTTATATATATATATATATATATATACACACACACACACACACACACACACACACACTGCTTCACTGGGAACAACTCTCATTTTTATGGTCATCTCAAAAAAATAGGATCAGTTCTATTTACTATACAAACATACAATTTTTTCGGCCCTTTATTGATATTTTTATTTATGATAATTTTCTGCATTTTTTTTTTTTGTTATTCTTATATCAATGGGGCACTCCTCATCATTAAAAATATACATAAAAACCAAGTAACAAAAAGTCACATTGACTTAGAGATAGCTCTTCTTACTGACAGTCCGATACATTCACAATTTATCTCCGAATGGTTGAGATAAAAAAAATTTTATTTCAACCATTCGAAGATAACATTTAACAGCATGCAAATGAATAGATTGACTGAAGTAATGGGAAGCTTTAAAAGGGAGCAAAAAAAAGGAATATCTGCCTTACTCACAGCAAAAAATGCTAGTTTTATTTTGGTGTCTCTAACCCCCCCCCCTATTTTTGCTGATGAGAAAACTTTGTTTAAAGAAAAACTTTTATCAAATTATTGTTCAAGACATATTGTCTATTGCAGTAAAAAACAATTTCCGAAACAATCGTATGCTCGAGTTGATCTTGTTTGTTTTTTCCTTATGAAACTGATTTTTAATTCACAATTATGAATAATTTTACTCAATATTAATATCGCTCTAGGATACCTATACCTATTGAGCTTATTATATATCTAAAGTACAATGGGCACCGTTTTCTTTTAAAAGTATTAATACATTTACTAATACATAAAAATAAACTTTGCTCTTTGGACTCCAAGTCTAATTTTCTATAAAATATAAAACGTTTATTTATATATATATATATATATATATATATATATATATATATATATATAAAATGATTTTTATGGGTATATACTTTTATTAAATATTTGAATAATACTGAGAGCTATGCTATTATTACTAATTGTTGAGCTATTTTTTTAATAGTTTTAACATATATTATTAAAGAAAAAGTCTGGTACAAAAACTAAAAAAACTCTTAAAGTTTTTTTTTCTCCTTTACTCCAATTCACTGTGTCAGTAAAAAAAAAAAAAAAAAAAAACACACATTAAATAAAGGCTAAAAAAAAAGGGGAGAGAAGTAGAGATATTGAAAAACATACTCTACTAAGGCATCTTTCGTCCGATACTTTTCAAAATAATCCTCAGCGATAAGGGACAACATTGCTAGTAATTTACGTTTTTTTTTTAACATGTTTTTAAACGATGTTGCCCTATGTTGCCAATGATTATTTTTAAATGTGTCTGTTCAAAGATGTCTTAGTAGAGTCTTTTTTTTTTTTAATCTCTCTACTCCTCCCCTTCCCCCCCCTTGTTTAATGTGTTTGTTTTTTTTTGTTTTTTTTGTTGCTGTTTAAACATTGAATTGGAGTGAAGGAGAAAAATTTTTGAGGTGTTTTTTAATTTCTGTTTATCACACTTTTTCTTTAATAACATATATTAAAGCTATAAAAAGAATACCTCAGTTAATAATAATAGCATTGCGCCTAGTATTATTCAAATCTTTAATATGTGTGTGTGTGTGTGTTAATCATTTACTTGAAACATACTCGGTTTGTTTATACTAATTGTAAAGAATTAAAAAATCTTTCTCATAAGTAAAGTTTTTCTATAATGAAAACAGATTTTGCTTTTATATATAAATTTAGAAAAAAAGATCCAAGCTCAATGAATACCTTTTTATTGGTTTCCAGAGCATATATAATGTAGTATAATAATTCTCCGATGAAATAATACATTTCAGCTTTGAAAATCAAAATAAATCTTTAGTTATCTCACAATTTTCAGATAATTACAAAACATTTAAAAAATCTATTAAGGTGTACTTGTGTAATATACTCCCCACCCCAGAGTGTATATTTTATGTTTCCATATACATCACAGACCGCCTGAAACGCGCGTAAACGATTTCAATGACTTAGAAACATTATTACAATGATCCAAACATAACTCTCAATGAAAAACCAAGACACGGAATAATAAAATAATGTTAAAAAATACACATTGTTGGTGACTACTCCCTTATTTATATATATATATTTATATATATATATATATATATATATATATATATATATATATATATATATTAGTATTGGGATAATTAATCAAAATGGGAATCAGAAAAATTTGAACTTTTTGGAGTATTGGAATAAAAAAAATTTGTGCCTATTTTCTTATGTCAAAAACGATTCTTTAATTATCTTTTTTTATGAGATTTTTATTTAAGAAAAATACTCCACTGCTTGTAGTAATATTAAAATAATAAATATTTATTGATTTAAACTTCCAGTAAAACTAAAATCTATATAAGTGTTTTTTTTATGTTTGAGAAAATATATGCACATTTATAAAAAAATATATAAAATGCTGTTCTTTTTTGCAAATGCATGACATGTTGTATTATAATGTACTACTGTTGTTCTTTCTTGCAGGTCACAAGTTCCATGTGCACCGAGTGATCTTGGTGTCTTGTTCTGATTACTTCCGTTCAATGTTCACTGGTGGGATGAGAGAAAGCCATCAGAAGGAGATCGAACTCAAAGGTGTCACCAGCAAAGGGCTTGACAAAGTGCTAGAAATTATCTACACATCCACAACAAGTTTGGAAGGCGATGATATTTTTGATGTCATCGCCGCAGCCACCCACCTGCAAGTGACTCCGGTCATAGAGTTCTGTGAACGCAACTTCCTCAGTGGCATGACAACCACAAACTTCTACGATTTCATAAACACAGCCAAACTTTACAGCATGAACAATGCTCTAAAACAGATTGATGTCTTCATCGCGAAGAACCTGATGCAAATTGCCCGGGAAGGTACGCTGCATCTTCTGACTTATGAGCAGATGCTGAATTGCTTGAATAGTGAAAATTTAAGTCTTAGAGAAATAGATAATTTCACTATTACTTGGGACTGGTTGCGACAGGACAGTGCGCACGAGAGCCATGCGGTCAGTCTCATGAAATTGATCCGATTCCCATTAATTAGTCCATCTGATCTGGTGCAGCATGTCCAAAATGTGGACATGATGATGACCAATTCTGAACTCCGACAAATGGTTTTAGATGCTCTTAACTATCATGTTGTACCTCATTCACAACCTTTAATTACCTCCCTCAATGTCCAGCTACGTTCATTCGTCGAGAGATTAGTAAGTGTCGGAGGGAGAGAGATACATCCAAACCCATGTGTCCACGATGAAATTTTCATTTTTGACTCTAAGATCACGGCGAACAGTTTGCTGAACCGCCAGGAGATCGCTTCCCTTCCCAGCGCGCTCAGTCACATGCAGGTTGTCGTCTTCAATAACTTCCTGTACGTTCTCGGTGGTTGCACGACACAATGTGCACATGGGGAATCCGCTGTGAATCTTGTCCTGCGATACGACCCCAAATTTGACAACTGGTATCAGATCTGCCCGATGTTGAACAAAAGGGCTTACTTTTTTTCAGGGGCTCTACACAACAAAATTTACGCAGTCGGCGGCAAGTACAAAGATGGCAGTCTTGCGACGGCGGAATGTTACGATCCTTCCGATAACACTTGGGACTTGATCGCCCCGATGCCCATGTCCTACCATGCTCATGCGGGGGCGGTTTTTGGCAATTATATTTATGTTTCAGGTGGTTATAGTGGTAATCACTTCACTCCCGACATGCAACGGTATGACCCGCTTACGAACCAGTGGGAGGATATGGCCACAATGCTCACGCCTAGAGGCTGGCACGTTATGTGCGTTGCTCAGAATAAACTGTTTGTCTTCGGAGGCTGTAATCTTAACGCAAACCAACAAGCACAACCTGTGATGCAATCTGAATGTTACGATCCCGCTGTTGACCAGTGGACAATTATTGCTCCGTTGTCCATCTCGCATAAAGAGGCTTCTTGTGTCGTCTACAATGATCAAATATATGTACTCGGTGGCTATAATGTTCAGACAAAGACTGGCCAAAAGTTAGTTTCCCGGTTTGACGTCTACACTGGTATTTGGGAAACCGTTGGTGCTTTGCCCCGTAGCCTTACAGGTGTCGGCTACTGTACCCTAAAGTTACCCTCATATAACATTGATGATATATGAGAGTAATAGGAAAGGCATTTTAACTATTTGTTTATATACACACACATATATATATATATATATATATATATATATATATATATATATATGTATATATATATATATATATATATATATATATATATATGTATATGTATATATATATGTGTGTGTTTGTATATGTGTATATAGATGTATGTATGTGTGTATGTATATATATATGTATATGTATATATATATATATATATATGTATATACATGTATATATATATATATATATATGTATATATATTTTGTCATGGGATGTAAGTAAGAATTTAGAAAGAAAAAGAAAAATGGGGGAGGGGGGGGGCTGAAAGGGGGAAAAAATCTGATCTTCTCACTCTCTTTACCCGAATATACAAATTGAATAATTTTAAAATGAGGAAGAAGAAAAAAACAAAAAACTGCTGTGAAATGTTTGTCCTGCTGTACTTTTTATCGTACAAATTACAGGTTGTGTAGGATTTTCTAACTGGCATAATATCAAAGATCCAGATGGGTGAACTAATGTTTGGAATAGGAAGCAAAAGAATGGGATCTCTCTCTCTCTCACACATACATACACACACACACAGTCTGCAGTATATATATACATATACATACACACATATATATATATATATATATATATATATATATAAAAACCTTGTTAAATTCATTGGTCTTTATTTTTTAATATTCTTAACCTGGAATAATATATATATATATATATATATATATATATATATATATATATTCTTCCCATCCTTGAAGCTTTATTTATTCAAGCACATAAATCTACCATCAACCAAGCTCAGTACAAGAGTGGAGAAGTAATATTAAAATATTTGTAAAATGTTTTATATATTATTAAAATAATAATTATTATTAATAATAATACGCTCTTCTTTTTGGATTTTCTTTATAATTGAGCACTCTGCTGGATTTCTTCCCCCCCCCCCCAAAAAAAAAAAAACTGATTATATACATTTTCTCTCCTCATCCTTGAAGTGTTATTCATTTGAGCTCATAAACCTACCATCAACCAAGCTCAGTACAGCGGTGGCGAACAAATATTAAAATGTTTGTAAAACGTTTTAAGTCTACTTTCTCAATAAATTCACTAATTTTGGCTTGTAACATCATGTGCCTAAGATCGACACATGTGTAGTTGAAAGCACTTGCAATTATACCGGGTTCCTGCTGACATTGAAACATAGCATCAGATCAGTGATCTGCCAACTGGAAAGATTGGATCAAAAGAGAAATGAACAAGTTATGCTTTCACTTCGTATATACCATTTATTTATGACTCAAGATTAAATCTTTAGTTTGGATCTGGCCAACTGAAGAGTCCAAGGGACGTTGAAATTTGAGTCTTGGATTTTTACTCTGTGGCTTTCATGGTTTTTCTGGGCTGCAGTGTTGTCTGCAGTTTTGTGGAAAAAACAATTATATCATATCTTACATTCAATGTAATGTATAATTTAAGTTTTGTCTGAAGTAATAAGTATGTTTTCTTGGTTTTTACATAGCTGTAAAGTATATATTTTACTGAAATATATGAATTAAATAGAGCCTTTTTCTATTAAGCCATATATATATATATATATATATATAATATGGGTATATGTTATGCTGCTTCTTTTTATTATCAATACTAATGTTTTCACAGGTAATATCACTAATGAAAGGATTTATTTAGGCCATAGGCCTGGAAACAAAGAATACTTCAAAGTGAAAAATGAGACTTGTTTATTTCCAGCCCCATAAACTAAAATCCTTTAGTTAGTGATGCTTGTAAAAAATGCAGCATATTACATAATATACTGTCAGAAATAATTGCCTATATATATAATATAATATATATATAATGTTATTCTAAAATAGTTACTGCTCTAAACAGTTAAGAAATACAGGAAATGTATACATATTTAAATATATACTTTTTACTTGATTTACATAAACATTAATGTGTCACTAGATATCCATGAGCATGTTTCAGTCAGCCATTTAAAAAGAAAGAGAATATGCAAAGAGTTCAAATTACCTTCTAGAGAGCACCCTTATCCCTGAGTGGCTTCCTGGCTTTGATAAGTGGTGACCACCGTATAAAAAAAAAATCCTCTCTTCAACCTCTCCGAACAAGGATTTATCAAGAAAACATAACATGGGGATACTTAACCGTACAAGACCACTCTGACACAATATTACAAATAAGATAGAATTCGAAGTGGAGCAAGATATACTTTTTATTTGTTTTGTGGACACCCTGTATATATAGATTATTTGTTTTTCCATAAGCATTATTATGTCGCTACACATTCATGAGTATGTTTCGGTCAGCCAGTTACTAGTAACTAGAGACCTCTTCAGGTAAAATTGCTTATACAAAAGCTTAGTCCGTACATAAATGTATACACACACACACACACACACACACACACACACATAAAAAAAGAAGATTAATTCCTTTCTCCCTCTTACTTTTTGTGCAAGAAACTGGAACATACACACACAAGAAAAAAGCAAATCCTATTTACTTACAAGGAAAGTGTAGGGAGACAGGGAGCGTCATCATTTTTATGCTTCCAATTCCATTCAGAAATCTTCCTAAGATGGGAACAAGTTGTACAAGTGAATTTGACCGCCAAGTCTTGTCTGTTCTTTACCTCTTCATTGCTTTTTTTTAAAAAACTTTTTTTTACTCGCCTAATTTTTCTCAATCTATGATCTTCAATGTTTTGCGTTTGTTAGGTTTTGACAAGTGGTCACATTTAAATAGGACTTGCTTCTGTAATTATTACAGGACAAAACAATTTATATAGTATATCGGTAGATTTAAGAAGGCTGTGTCAATATAATGCAAGAGGTTGTGAGCACTGAGACGATTCTAAAAAAAAAAAAAAAAATGAGAGTAACAAAACGATAAAGACTAGGGTTTTGGTTTTTGAAAAAGGTATTATCCTTGGAATATCAGAAATAACATTGATGCTGTAGAACATATGAATAATTGAAACAGAAATATTAAGTAAAAAATAAGAATAAAATTATCATCCATAAATACCAAAACACCATGTATTGGCTTTTTTTTTTTGTTTTTTAATGTCTTTTTATCGCGTTGTTTCTTGTCATTGAGTTGATATTTCTCGCCTCTTCCAGCCTTCTCAGTGTTGATGTCTCTTGCATGACATTGTCACGGATTTCTGAAATCTTTCTCTATGCTTCAAGCAAACTACTCTTAGTTTATATAGCTTTATTAGTTGCTATTTTTATAACGGGAGTACTCAAAATATATATATTATTGATGGGATGATTGCAATATTTCCCCCCGATTCCGATACAGTTATGGATTCCATATTAAATTCCCGATTCTGATACAATTACCAATTCTGATTCTTTCTAAATCTCTAAATATTTAACTATAAAATTGTTATTTTTACCCAATTACCGTAAAAACGTGTTAAATGTAAAGATATTTACTCAAAAGTAAAAACAACTTGTTAGGGTGATCTATAGATTTTTGTTTTACTTGTAGTTAAAAATGACTGAATATTTATTATTATTTTATTATTATTATAGCAGCAGTGGAAGATTTTGTTTTAACAAAATCAAATTAAAAAAAAAATTAATGGAATCGTTTTTGGCATCGGAAAATATGCACAAAATTTTCCGATTCCAATACTCCAAAAAGTTCTGATTTTTCTGATTCCGGTTAATCGTCCAAACATATCTTAATTAAATTGGCAGTAATATCTAAAAAGTTTATTATTGCTGAAAATTAAATTTAAAGTAATTCATAACTTATGGTGATCGTCTGAGGAAGTTTTGAGCTGGTTTATAGCATTACTTCAAGGGAGGAATAGTAAGTGTATGTTTGACATGAATTTATAGTACCTATCCATTTCCCTGAAATTATTGGATAGTGCTCTAGAAGTAATGGAAACTGAAACGCATATGACTAAATTAGAAATTGACATAGTGAAATTAGGTAAAACAATACTAATTAAATACATCAATAAATATTGGACTAGAAAAAAATAGAGAAAAAAACTTTGATATTATGATGGGTTTCTCTGATTCTGCTCAGATAACAGACCTTGAGGGTCTTTCTTAAGGAAATCAATAGTAAAATACCAGGTATAAGAGAGGGTCGTAATAGAGATGATGTGCTATTCTTTATTGCTGGTGATAGAAATTTAGAAAGAACTAAATAAATGTTTCATAACCTCTTTAAAGGTATTGATCTAAAAATAACTATTGATACTAGCAGGACCTGTGGAAATTCCACAGTTGCATTTTTCAGATGTAATATACTGCTGCTGGGCATTCTGCATGAATGGAAATCCTATGATATTATTGCAGCCCTTTTGTTAAAACTGTAAAAGTATTTATCTAAGTAATCTGGTTAATGTAGTGTTGGAATTAGTGTTGGGACGATTAATCGGAATCAGGAATCAGAAAAATTGGAACATTTGTTGGAATTGGAACAATTAGTGCCTATTTTCCGATGACAAAGCGATTCTTTTTATATTTGATTTTAAAGCAAAATCTTTGATTGCTGGTAATAATGATAAAATAATAAATATTTATCGATTGTAAAATAACAAGTAAAGCTAAAATCCATAGATCATCCTCCACAAGTGTAATTTTATGTTTAGGAAAATATCTGCATATTTAATTTGTTTTTATGGAAATTAGGGAAAATAACAATTTTATAGTTAACTATTTAGAGATTTATAAAGAATCAGAATTGGGAATTCAGTACAGAATCAGGAAATATATTGGAATCATCCCATCACTAGTCAGAATATATCTGGTTATTACGGTTTATCTTATTCTTATAGGAGTCTGTGACATATGTCCATTGTATGGATGCCCGATGCGAACGGAAGCCCAACGATATTATTATACCATCTTTAGACAGAACAGATCCTAGCCAGAAGACCAAGAAGTTTAGTTTGAAGTACAGCCCAAAAGTGACATTTTTGTTTTATTTAATTTTTTTTTTTAGATTGCATCTTTGGTGATTCTATTAAAAAGGAGGAAAGAAGATAACATGGTACGAAAATTAAATTAGCATATCTATATAAATTAGCATATCTATATAAATTAGCATATCTATATACTAATTTAATGTTTGTAGTATGTTATCACCTTCTATCCTGCTTTTTAATAAATAGGATCTCCCGATTGAATAATTTATAATCCAGAAATGTTGACACACATACGTATGTATTACCGTATTAATATATAGATTGACCATAAAGTAGTAAACTTTACATATGTGTGTGTGTGTGTATGTTTGTGTATATATATATATATATATATATATATATATATATATTGCCAATGTTAAACAACATGGACTGTTTTTGTTTGAGTAGACTGTTTTTTGAAATTTTAATATTTTGGTCAAGTTGGTGTATATAAGTTCTATGAGTGTTCCCATTTTTCTTTTTTCTTTTCCCTCCGAGTACTTTCGATTTGATTAATAATTTGCATGTAATTGCATTCACATGCACACATCTCATCACTACAGATGCTCATTTTGAAGTCATAAATTACTAGCAATTAAAAAACAAATTATTTTATTCAATTTAGGCAAGCAAAATTATCATAAGTCGCTACAATATATTTACTGTTTCAGTCTTAAAAGATATCGCCAAGTGACAATAAATCTCCTGCCTTACTCAAGACCAGTCATTTAATTATTAAATCAGGCTGTCTGAAAATACTGGCTTCCTGACCAAAAATGCACCAAACATTGATATTGTCTTTTTCCTTCTCCTTTAAAAAAAAATCAATCATGTTCTACAAAGTCAAAAACACAAACAATTTTCTTTCTACAAAATAATCAAACTGAACATCATCAGTAATTACATGGCGATATAAAGAACTTGAAGAATTTTTTACAGAATCCGAAATTAATGCATTTTGCATTAAATAACTCTAAAAGAGTTGATATGTGATGAAACGAAATCAATAACTAAATTACCATCAGAAATTTTTAAAAAATTGACAAATTCACTTACATCTGTTCCAAGAATTTAACAGAAACATTAGTTAAGTATATGATCGCTTCTGAGATGGCATGAACCCTTATTGATACCAAGTCATGAGCACATATATTAATTATATTAATAATAATAATAATAAAAGCATAAGACAGTGTTCAACCACCTTTACAGGTGCAATCCCATAGTCATCTAGACCGATGAATACCAACAAATAAAAGCATATATAAACTCCATGGAAGAAAATGTTGTCATCTTGACTGCTATTCGAGCAGCGTTTCAGACGATGTAACCTAACTTTCTTCAGGTTTAGTAAGGACCTGTGGCATAATGGATAACATATTAAGTAAAATTCATTTCTAAGTGACACAAACTTGGAGGTTGAAGGTTCAGTCCTCAGTACAGGTGATACTATAAATAACGTGGTGAATTGCTTAAAGACATTCGCCTAGTTATGACAAGTAGAGCGAGAGAATGCTACCCTTGCGAATTAAATAAAGGGTTCCGGTTGAAATTCTATACGAATTCCCAGAAATGATTGACAGAAAAAATTTCAAAGTTCAACCAGATACACCTGAAGAAGGTCGAAAGTTACATCGGCCAAAAAGTGAAAATAATACTCAACATGAGAACAGTAGTCCAAAGAATCCAGATTCTAGAAGAAAAAAGAATATAAAAATATAAAATTAGAGATGCATACAATATATACAATAAATCTACTAATGTGCAAATCCATATATATATATATATATATATATATATATATATATATATACACACACATATATATACTAGCAGTTCCGCCCAGCTTTGCTCGGGCCTTATGCACTGTTCATAACTTTATGTGCATATGTATATATTAAAAAGTGTGAATATGTATGGTAATGCCTTTCTATAGGCTTCCTTAATTACCATAGAAAAAAGTTGGTAGAGACCGCAGACGTCAACTTTTTTTAAGATTGACCCCAATTTTGACCCCTTAACATTTATTGTTTTTTGCTCAAATTGAATGAAAATGTTTGACCCATGTCCAAGTAACCTACATCTAAAACTTGGCATAGGAGTTTGGTAGAATCTGCAAAAGTCAACTCTATAAACTTTGACATCTTACCAGCCAAGACCGAAAATTGACAGAGTTATTTGATAGGAAAGTATACACAGACAGACAGACATACACACACACACACACACACACACATATATATATATATATTCTGAGTGAATATATAAAATGTATACTTTTTAAGGTGCATATTTCATATAAAATCGGCAAAATTGTCACAAAGATTTATTATCGCCTGTATATTCGAGTTACCACAAAAAATCAGTCCACAATCATGATATTTTTTATTAATATATAAACTAATATTTATATCTACTTTTTCAATAAGTATCTTCCTTATACATGCAATGAAAATTTACAGTACGTAGGTGTGTGTATGTATATATGTATATATATATATATATATATATATATATATTACATTGACAAGCTAGTTCTCGTCAGATCACCGAAGTTAAACAACACTAAGCCTAGTTAGTACCTGATGGGTGACTATTTAGGAATTCTATGCACTGTTTGTGCTCTCCGCTTATCTCGGCATGGTTTCAAAGCTTCCTGAGCCTTCACTTGCCACTGGTGTTTAATAGTGCTGTGGGAGTGGGTATCCATAGCCTATCAATGCTGAAGGAAGCTATCATATATAATCAAGAAGTAAAAATTAAGTTTACAAGCCAAAAGCTCCTGTAAATTTAAAGAGGATATCGATATTAATATTTATATAGTGATCCCAACCAAGTTAAAAAAAAAAAACTCAATTCAACCCAGATAGGAAATAGAGCTTGTCATAAAAGAACACAATTAAAAACTATTAATTATAATTTCCAAAAATTTATTGCTTGACAGGATACTCAAAAATATCTCTTTTTTTGAGTATCCTGTCGAACAATAAATTCTTGTAAATCATAATTTACAGTCTTAAATTGTGTTCTTATATATATATACATATTGTACATTTCGGCATATAAGGCGACCATTAGATAAGACAAGGTACAAAATTGGAGAAAATTTTCATAAATTTATTATATATCAGTTGTATAAAATGACTTGACTTCTAAATCACAAAACCATATTTGTTTAGCCTAGGCTAGAGATTACAACACCTGGTATCTTATGAAATATTAGTTTTTAGAGATGATTATTTAACTTTAAGGGTCGTCTTATATGCCAAAATATACAGTGTGTGTGTGTATATATATATATATAAGTTATGGCTAGAAGTACATAAATTGTTTTAGAACATTATTCTAGAATTCATGTCGACAATAATCCGGAGTACAACCATTTCATTTGGAATTATCATATATGCCAGTTATCAAACACTATTAATTTTATGTTTTCACCCTTTCAATTTATAAAGTTTTCTGATTAAGGCCACATCGATTCTATTATATTGTTCCATACACTTGGATATGAATCTACAGAAAAGAAAAGATGAAGTTGAACCGGAGAATGCGAAATTGAGTTGCCAATCTACTTACACAGATGATTTTATTATACTATTGTTAGTTATTTCATTTTTAGTAACCAATTTTTTTTTTTTTTTTTTCAGCATTGCTTGTGTATTATATAAAAAAAAATAATATTAATTAACAAACAAGGTACCCAATTCTTTAATATCAATAAGTTTAGCAGAAAAAAATGTATATAAACAATTCCCGTCCCTCAAATAATGGACTAATTCAAAATAAATTCTTTGCAATTTAATTTATTTACTATTTATTTAAATAAATATATTTCGCATGTATTATATTCAAAAAAAAAAAAAAAAAAATAGCACCAGAGCAATATGCATAATACAAAATTAAGACAACTTGTAAAATGTTTTACTTTTTTTTTTTTTTGGTTTACTGTTATTTTTTTAATGTTGAAATGATGTTGTTGATTTATTTTATTTATTTATTTATTTATTATGCCATTTCATTTTTATAGGGATTCTTTTCCAAAATTCCTCCCATGTTGAAATCAACAAATAAAGAAAAACTCTGTACGATTTACATACTCCTAATGAAACAAAAATATCATATTTCAAAAATCATATTTTTAAATAAGAAAATCAAATTTTATGAGTAACAGGAGACCAGCTGTCTTGTCCATCATTTTGAAAACAAACTTAACAAAAGAGAGAAATAACTCAATAGTTCAAATGTGAAAGGTTTATATTATAACTAGCAGGGGTACTCGGCATTTCCCGGGTGTGGAGAGGTTTTATGGTAAGTGTATTGAGTAATGGAGCCCCCCCCCTCCTCAAAAAAAATTTAACCAACACCCTGAAAAAATAATGAAAATAGCAGCGAGTACCCATGTGAGCGGGGTGGGGGGATGTAGTAAGCAGGCAGGCAGATAAGCTTGAACTTGTAAAGCTAAGAGGAAAAAGAAGTGAAAAAAAAAGCAAACGGCTTAGTCGCCGCACCCACCGTGATATAGGATGCCGACGCCGTTCAAATTAAGCTTCGTCATTGCAAGGCATATGATGACTTTGCAAAAATATCGACAAAAAAACGGCCCAGTTGACGGTGAAAGAATTAATGCTTTTGCCCAATTTTCTGATATTTGTCGGCCATGAGACCGAGCTTTCAAACTATTCCAATTTTGTCAATGTTGGTCGCGTGTGTCAAAAGTTTTAGCGAGACATACAAACATACATCCATACATTCACACTAACAGACAGGTAAGATTTATGTAATAGATTAGCGGGGGGTACCCGGCGTGGCCCGGGTGTTTGTAGGTGTGTGTGTTTGAAAAAATAGTGTGTGAAAATCGGGCAAATTAAATACACACATGACCCCCGTTCTTAAGTCGTAGATATTATCATTTAGGCGTGATATAAAAAGTTTTAAGAAGAAGCGAGCCAAGCGAGAAGGCCGACGAAAAAAGCCTTTTACAGACATATACAAAAAAGCGAACATACATACATACACATTTTCGCTTTTATATATATATATATATATATATATATATATATATATATATATATATATAAACTAGTGGGGGGTACCCGGCGTTGCCCGGGTTTTTGGGGGTGTGTGTGTGGATTTGGGTAAATCAAAACACCCGGGTGTTTGTGTCAGGAGGGGGGGGTAAATTAAAAAAAAAAGTTTTGGTAGGTAAGTATGAAGGATCGAACCCAAACCCTTGAGTCGAAGTTGGAAATTAAAGTGTGAAAAAAAACATGCGACGTTAACTACTGTGCCACCACGAAATACTAACGGAAACATGTTTGAATTTATTTAAGTATTTAGAATTGACAGGTGCCTGCATTTAATTACTTAATGAGATCAACTTTGACTGCGGGGCAGTATTTTATTTACTGCGAGAAGGTTTTTTTTCTTTTTTTTTTGTTTCCACAAGATGTTTGGGGGAAACCAGCTCCCCATAAAAAAGGGATTATCCAAATTGAATAGCAATTGTCTGATATAAGGAAACACTCCACATTGATCGCGACCGGAAAATACTGTCAGAATTAGTTTCGATTTTATCATACGCAAAAGCCTAACCCGCATGTGGCGAGTGAAAAATGTTGAATATTTATCTTTTCAAAATCGAGCAAATTAAATAGACAGGCGACCCTTGTTAACTCGTAGATATTATCATTTAGACATGATATAAAAAGTTTTAAGAAGTGATTCGACCGATCGCTTCTCGGAAAGAAGCCTTTCTCGGACATACACAAAAAGTGAACATACATACATACACACATGAAGGACTGAACCCAAACCCTTGAGTGGAAGTTGGAAATTAAAGTGTGAAAAAAAACATGCAGCGTTAACCACTAGGCCACCATGAAATAGTAACGGAAACATGTGTGAGTTTATTTAAGTATTAAAACTTGGCAGGTGCCCGCACTTAATGAGGTCAACTTTGACTGCGGGGCAGGATTTTTTTTTTGTTTTTTTCCCAAGATGTTGTGGGGAAAACTAGCTCCCCATAGAAGAGGATTGTCTAAATTGAATAGCAATTGTCTGATATAAGGAGAAACTCTACATTGATCAAAGCTGATTGCTTTTGGATGTTTCCGGAAAAATGCCGCCAGAATTAGTTTCACTTATATTATCCGAAAAAGCTTAATGCACATGTGGCGATCGAAAACTGTTGAATATTTATCTTTTCAAAGTCGAGCAAATTAAATAGACAGGCGACCCCCTGTTGTTAACTCGTAGATATTATCATTTAGGCACAATATAAAAAGTTTTCAGAAGTGATTCGACCGATCGCTTCTAGGAAAGAAGCCTTTCTCGGACATACACAAAAAGCGAACATACATACATACATACATTTTCGCTTTTATATTTATAGAAGATGCCTACAAATTCCTATTAATCTCTTAAAAATGATTTTCTTTATAAAAATAAAACTACTTGATCAATTTATGTGAGCTCTGGAATATGATATTTTCATTTCGTCATGGGTATGTAAACTTTAAGTTTTTTTTTTGTTTCTAAATATAGGAGAAATTCTGGACAAGACCCCTCCTTTTTTCTTTCTTTTTTTTTATTTATTTATTTATTTTTTTTGCGCATTGATTCATATAAAGTTAAGATGCCGTTGTGACAAAACCATGCCATAAAGATTCTGAATGAATGTTTTTTAAAATTTTAACCAGGTACATACATACATGCAGACAAATGCCATTTTTATATATATATATATATATATATATATATATATACATACAGAGTGAGAGAGAGAGGGATTATTATAAGGGAAATATATATCTTATAGTTAACTCGTACCTGATATATAAAATTACTAGCCTAGGTGCCTGGTGTTACCCGGGTGTTTGGAGATGTGTGTTGAAAAAAAAAAGTGGAAGTAGGTGAGCAGGCTCAAACCCGTACCCCGAAGGAGGAAAAGAATGTGAAAAAACATGACGTGTTAGCTGTTGCATCCATCACCAAACCGGAAGTGGCAAAGGTTTGAATTAAGGCTAGTCAATCAAAAAAAGGGGATGACTTCCGAAAATATCGGCGAAAAAAGGACCCCCTCCTTGTAGAAAAGTGCCCAGTTGAGGGTGAAGGAATTAATGTTTTTAGCTAATTATTCAATATTTGTCGTCCAAAGGGTTGATCTTCAAAACAATACTGATCTTGTGAAACTCTGTCGCCTCTGTCAAAAGTTTTAGGCAGACATACATACATACAAAGATACGTTTAAACAGACAGGTGAGATGTATATTATAGATGACAGCCTGCTTTTAAAAGTGAGACCTAAATAGCATTTAAGCTGATAAACCAAACTTTTATTCTTGCTAGCCAATTTTTATTTGTTATTGTTCTACCATGTTATTAGCAATAAATTAATATCTATCACTAATTTATTAAAAAAAAATTACTTAATCCGGTTGAGTAGTTTGCTAATTCTTAAGCATCTAAAAAAAATAAAGGAAGATCATCTAAGGGGAATAACTCTTATTTGTTTAGTAAGAGTTAGCCTTCCTATTTGCTTTGATTTATCACTAGCGGGGGCAGGGGGGTACCCGGCGTGGCCCGGGTGTTTGTAGGTGTGTGTGTGTTGAGGGGGGGGGGGATCAAAACAACCCTGTTTGAAAAAAAACGTTGGCCAGGTGTTTGGAGGTGTAAAAGAAAAAAAGTTTTAGTAGGAAAGTAGGCTTGAACCCCGAACCTTTGACGTGGAGATGGAAAAGAAATGGAAAAAAACCCTGGGACCTAGCCATCTCGGCCACAAAAAAAGAGGAATGAAAAACCTCTTAATTCAGTTTATAAAATGAAATTAATAGGTGCGAGAACCTTAAGTCGCGTGATGTTTGACCTTGAAACATGACGTGGCTGCAAGCCAGTTTTCGCTTGTTTTATACTGAAAAGCGAAAGATACATGGGACGCTCTAAAAATCTGGAAAAAATAGCACATGGAAGTTGAGCAAATTAAATAACAGGCGACCCCCGTTGTTAACTGGTAGATATTATCATTTAGATGTGATATAAAAAGTTTTAAGAAGGAATGAGCCGACTGAAAAGTCCAGCGAAAAAAGCCTTTTACAGACATATACAAAAAGCGAGCACACATACATACATACGTACACACACACATTTTTGCTTTTATATATATAGATTACGGGTTATAGAACATAGAAATATTTTAAAAATTGAATATAATGGATCCCGGATAACATACAAATGCTTAATTATTCATAAATTTCATATTCATTCAATTTATTAAAATATATGTGTATATATATATATATATATATATATATATATATATATATATATATATATATATTTTTTTTTTTTTTGATAAAGGAGGGAGGATTGTTCGAGATACTAAAACTTATATTAACACCTAAGTTATATGCTTTTATGTTTGTTTGTGTTTTTGCTACTGTGTTGCTTGGCTTTTATCATGTGTATCATTCATTCACATTGCTGTTTCTTGCATATTTAATGTTAATTATTTGTGTATTGCATTTGCTGATACACAATACACAATCAGACTATATATGGCATAATCACATTGACACACCGGTTTCCAATAGATCACCCATGTTCAGCAGCGTTGAGCCTGGTCAGTACTAAAATGGGTGACCATTTGGGAATTCCAAGTGCTGAATGTGCTCTCTTTTTTTTTTGTTTACATAGAGGTCACCATTTATCAAGGCCCAGGAGCCACTCAGGGATAAGGGTTATTTTGTGTACAGTAATCAATGGGATAGTGTTGCAGTATTCATTAGTATTGGAGATTTGATAAAGTGTCATTACTTAAGGGGGCGGTTCATCAGGAATTTGTTTATGTTGGACTTGAAGACATCCATGTTGAAGTCAGGAGGGAAACAAGCAAGCGGTAGAGAGTTCCACAGGCGTGCAGTTCTAAGAAAGAAGCTTTGTTCATGGAATCTACGTTTTGATTTAGGCACAGATAAAGAGCGGGGATAATTAATGACTGGTTTCAGCTAGACGAGTGTTTATCGTGAAAGATTGGCTAGGGGGGGACCAGAGATTGGAGCTCAGCGGGCACTTGCCATGGAAATAAGGAACGATAAAACAAAGATAAGCTCGCAACGTCTCTTCTGTGAATCTGTTTATCTCAGCATTGTTTTCTGTCATCTTTGACTTCTTGCTACTGGACTAAAGCAGTGCTGATTTAGGAGAGGTGTGGTTGGTAATTGTGCAACCCTTGCCTCACAATTACATGCACAGCTATTGTTACAGGGAGTATCCATTGTCTTTTGAGACTTAAGAGGCAATGATATGCGCTGATGTTGATACATAATTGAATCCAATGGTGAACTGGTTATTTTGATGTGCTTTTGTGTTTTTTTTTTTTTTTTTTTTTTTAATTTGTGATTAATCATGCATAATATGACTTGATAAGAAATCTATTCAAAATACGATTTGTACGAATGTTCATGTCACACGCAGTTGCTTACGTTACATCGTGCGTGATTGTTCGTGAATTTGCAAATTAACATCAATATGATTAGTTTAGTAGATTTACAAGACGAGACAAAAGAAAAGGGAAGAAAAATAGAAAAAAAAGAAGGCAATAGAAAAAAGATAGGGGAAAAGAGAGAAGGAGATAGAGGAGAAAAAAAAGGGAAGAAGAATAAAGAGAAGAGAGGTGGAGATAGAAAAAAGAAAGGGGAAGATAGAGAAAAGAGGAGATAGATGAAAAGAAAGGGAAGAAGAATAGAGATGAGGAGATAGAAAAAAATATAGGAGAGAAAAGAGAGGAGGAATAGAGAAAAAGAAAGGGAAGGAGTAGAAAAGAGATAGGAGAGAAGAATAGAGAGAAGAGAGGAGGAGATAGATAAAAGATAGGAGAGAAAAAAGAGTAGAAAAAGAAAGGGAAGAAGAAAAGAAAGGAAGAGATTGAAAAAAAGTAGGGGAAAATAAAGAAAAGGGGAGAATAGAGGAGATAGAAAAAAAGAAAGGAGAGAAGACAAAGAAAAAGAGAGGAAAAGAATAGTTAGAGAAGGAGATGGATAAAAAATGTAAAGGAAGAAAAATGTAGAGAAACATCAGTATGCACAATTAATCAACCACGTTAAACATGGAGGAAAAACATCCCAATGAATTAATGGCCAGTTCACCAGTATTCAATAAAATGTTTTTCTGTTAAATGAAAGCTAAAAGAAACCGATAACCAACTATACACAAATTCAACTTACCAGCATTCATAATAACTAGTTTGCCGGCTGTGCCTATTTGTGCCAGTTCAGTCAGAAGTTGCACTCTTTCAAGTATTACCTCCTCTTTAAGGAGTTGGTTTTGTACTCAAGCATATTTTATGCTGACTGAGCACTTTGTTCCAGCTGGTTTTGCTAATCTGTGCATAGATTTTCCTGCCCAAGGAGCCGTTATTTTGGGATGGTGCTTCCTAGATATTGGAAGTGTTCCATATTCTTCAACTGAGTGTTGTCAGAGACAATGGTCGGGGGGGTTGGTGGCTTGTTTCTTACGCAGTTGACAAATACCTCCAGCTGATTGTTTGAGTTCAAAACTGAAAGTGTACAATGTAGTGGTCCTCCCATCCCTCTTCTACGGATGTGAGACTTGGCCACTGTACTATAAACACATGAATTAAAAATTGGAAAAATTCCACATGCATGCATGCGATATATTCCATCCTTGGAATCCGTTAGCATGACTGTATTACTGATCTTGATGCCCTAGGCCTAGCCAAATCATCAAACATAATATATGCTCATCAGGACCCAATTACAGTGGGTGCATCATGTGATCCACATGGAAGAATGCTGCATGCCAAGGCGCTTGTTGTACAGAGAACTTCAGAAAGAAAAAAGAAAATATGGCCAGACAAAAAAAATTCTACAAAGACACCATCAAGACCAATCCACAGTTGTGTGAACTTGGACCAAAGGAATTGGAAGACTGTGCCAGTGATTAATCAAACCGGTAAACAACCATCTGCTCATCGCTAAAAGTTCTTTGCTACCAGAGATAAACGCCACAAAGCATCAACAGTAGTGATACAGGCTACAAATCTTCGGTGCTCCTACTGTGCCTCCAGCCTGGGGTTGTGCAGCCATCTCCAAAAACACAGATGAGTTGCCAAAATGAAGCGCCTTCTTCAAACATGATGAACTACCAACAACAAGAGGTTAGTTTTATTGCCGATTATCTGAGCCGTCCACCTTCAATGGCGATCGTTGAACCCAACCAGAGTGCAGCTGATTTTCCTCACCAGAATTCAGTATGCTGTCCTGTTTTGTAAATGCTAAAAAAACTAACCTTTATCCTCAAGTGGCCTTCAGGCCTTGATAAGTGGTGACTCCCTTGTGCAAAAAAAAAAAAAAAGAATGATAATGAATTATGTACAGGGCTAATTTACTAGCACTGCAATTAGCTGGGTTCGTATCATCCGAGAATAAGTACATGACAATCACTCTAGCTAGGACAGCCTTTCTTTTGTTGGAATCAAGTATGATTTGATTTGATGCTAAGAAATTCACCCTCTCAGGCATTACCTCCAATTTCAGGAGAGGGATGCTATTATTGATTACTTACCGGGGAATGCTGACGAGTCTGCTCTCAGTTATTTTTGTACCCAAACAAGATGCCCTCCCCCCCCACACACACACACACTCAGAGGAGCTGTTTTTCCCCAACTTTCAACCTTGTGTTATATCTTGCCGCTGAGGGTATTCTCATTTATTTTTTGTACACGACCATAGTGCTCCAACCTCCCAGTCTTGTGCCACATCTTGCTGTGATGGGAATCAAGGAAATCTACAGTTCTTGTCCAGAACTACCCCTGTATTAAAAAATAAGAATTTAGAAAAAATTTTATGCTGTATGTATCCATGACAAAACGAAAATATCATATTCCAAAAATCATGTAAATTGATTAAGTAGTTTTATTTTTAAATATGAAAATCAAATTTTATAAGTAACATAAGAGTAGATGTCTTGTCCGCTATTTTGAAAAAACAAAAAAAAAAAAACAAATTGAGATAACTCAATACTTAATACGTACTAGATTTATATTGTAATGCTAACGATTTACCATTAATCTTTTATATATGATTTTCTTTATTATAAAAATAAAACTACTGGATTAGTTTATATGATTTTTGGAATATGATATTTTCGTTTCACCATGGGTATGTACATCATGTTTTTTTAATATACAGGGAATTCTGGACAAGAACTAAATTCAGCAGTGCCTATTTCTCCAACATTCAAAATGACTGTTAAAATTAATTGACATCACTTTGAAAACCTCGAGACTGTCCTGCTTGTGAGCAAAATGAGATATTTAGTTTGGTTTGTTCCAAAGAGATACACATCCCCCCCCACACTTTTTTTTCTTTTTTAAATACTATAGAGTCACCACTGATAATGGGTGATGACAGTAGAAATTGGGTAGGAATTGATTTATTTAAGTGGAGAGTTCATAAAAAATTTGTTTATATTGGACTTGAAAATGACCACGTTAGAGTCAGCAGAGAAACAGCTCGGCGATATTGTGTTCTACAGACCAGCAGTTTTGCTAAAAAAAAAGAGCTCTGATGGAATTTTCGTTTAGTTTTAGATACAGATATATATATATATATATATATATATATATACTAGCATTTCAGCCCGGTGTTGCCCAGGTGTTGGAGGTGTATGCTGAGCAAAAATAACAAAAAAAAAAAGGGGTAATTTTTTTAACTTTGACCCCTATTATGACCCCTTAAAATTTGTTTTGGGCTCAAATCAAGTTATTAAGTTAGATCCATGTCAAAGGAACCTATATCTAAAATTTCAAGTGTGTAGACCCAAAATTGTCGGAGGAGTTTGGTAGAGTTATCAAAGGTCAAATCGTTGCACTTTGACCCCTTAACAACGAAATTTCTGGCCGAAAACCGATACATCGATTTTCCTAAATCTCAGTACCCTGTATATCAAATTTCGAGTCTGTAGACTTAAAATTGACAGAGTTATTGCGTAGGGAAATGTACACAGCCAGACAGATACACAGACACACAGACACGTTTACTTTTATAGATATATAGATTATATATTCTGATATGTATATTATATATATATTATGTACATTATATATTATAATATATATATATATATAATGTATATTATAATATGTATATATATATTATTATATAAATATATATTATTACATAGTAAAATGCAAACATGAAAAGTAATATGGCTAAGATTTAAACATGGAAAAGTAAAAGGACTAGTTGTTAAAACTGGAAAAGAAAGACAAGTATTCTAGTAAAAATATAAATCTATAACTGAAAATATTGCAGCATTTAAGAATTTTTTAAAAAGGTCAATTTAACCTTATATAATCAATTAATACTGCAATATTATAAGTTATAAATATATTATATTTTTACTAGAATATCTTTTTTTCTTTTCCAATTTTAACAACTAATCCTTTTACTTTTCCATGTTTAAATCTTAACCATGTTACATTTCATGCTCACATTTTTCTATATAATCCATGATTTTTCCGGCCTTTGCTTTGAAATAATATTTTCTCTCTGTTTCACTTGTGATCTGTGAATTATTAGCAACAATACAGCTTAGTGACAGATCAGGACAGCGGTGAATTATAAGCGACAGTTTTTTTTTATATCCTGTTACACCATCATTTCCACCGTTCCCAGCCGATTTAAGGTAGCATAATATCATAATATATATATATTATATATCATAATATATATATTATATATCATAATATATATATTATGTATCATAATATATATATTATATATTATAATATATTATATATCATAATATATATATTATAATATATATACTATATATTATAATATATATATTATAATATATTATATGTATGTTACCTTTAAGAAAAATAAGGCTATCAAGATGATAAAAGCTCTACCGGATAAGGCATGCAGTTTATATAATCTATATATATATATATATATATATATATATATATATATATATATATAAAAGCAAAAATGTGTGTGTATGCATTTTTTCGTTATGTTCGGCAAAGGCTTTTTGCGGCTGGTTCTCAGCTTGTTCGTTCATTCTTATAACTTTTTATATGCTATCGAGATGATAATATCTAACAATTACAAAACGATGTCGTGAAAATCTTTTATTTCAGCCACTTTTATCTTACAGAATTCATACTGTGAATTCATTTTCTCTCTACTGCTCCTCCTGCTACTGCGATGGCATGAGATTTGACCTAGAAACCCACCTGGGTTTATAAACACTTATTTTCGACTTATCTGAAGTCACTGCCTTTGTGGTGTCGTCCTATGTCATCAGACTATTAACCTCAAGGCTTTGGGTTCGAGCCTATCTTCTTCTCAAAACTTTTTTTGCTGTTTTTATTTTTTTGTTCATTTTTTTTAATATTTAAACAGGGTTATTACTTTTAGTTTCCATCTACCCCTGCCAACACACACACACTTATTTTTTGCGAAAGTGTTTTTTTTTTTTTTTTGTTCCCAGATTTTTTTTAAGAAGTTTTAACATTGTTAATTTTTTTTGGGGGGGGGGGGGCTCCACTCCATCACGTTCGCGTTTTCTGTTTTAGTTTTTCTAATTTTAAGAAAATTTTAACATCATTCGTTTGGATCACGTTCGTTTATTGTTGTTTTTTTTTATAATATTTAAACGGGGTTATTACTTCGCTTATTCTTTTGTTTTGATTTACCCACCACCACCACCACAACACACACACCTCTGGACACCGCCGGGTACCCTCACTAGTAAATAAATAAAACCTCAACCCGATTGTACAGGGATATTCTGGAGAAAGACCTCCATAAATCTGCAGATTTGTGGGAACAATTTCGTGTTTCAAGACGACAATGATCCCAAACATACTGCCAAACTAACCAAAGAATAGCTTAAAAATAACGAAATTGATGTTCTTATTTGGCCCAGTCAATCTCTAGACCTTAACCCAATTTAAAATTTGTGGAAAATATTGAAGATCAATGTTCACAAGAGGAATTCACAAAATATTCAACATCTAGAAGAGTTCTGCAAAGAAAAATGGTGCAAAATACCTGCAAATCTTTGCAAAAAAACGTGTGCAACTGTAGAAAGCGACTGGAAGCTGTTGAATGCAACAGAGGCTATGCAACCAAATATTAAATTAATCTCTCCAATACTTTTGCATTTGTTAATTTATATTTTTCCTTAAATATAAACATTTCTAAACTTTGATTTAGTAATTACTACCCCAAATATTAGTTAGAATAATAATAGGAATATACTAACCAAATTTTAGGTAAAATCTTGAACCCTAATTAGAGTTATGGAGAAAAATGTAATGTATCCAATACTTTTGCATGGCACTGTACATATATATATATATATACAGTAGAACCCCAGGATATGGCATTAATCGATTCCGACGTTTGGATCGTAAATTGAAATCGCCATATGGCGGGGCTAAACAAAATTTTATACAGTACATATTAAAATTAGTAACAAAATACAGTACAATATATAATACACATAACATTATAAATAACACCTTCAGGCGGTATTCCACATCATAACTTGGAAAAAAATATTGTGAGGCTACTGTATCCTGGGGTTTTACTATGTATATATATATATATATTTATATATATAATATTAGTAATAAACAAAAGTGTCCAATTAAAGAAAAATAAAGTTGAAAATTTTTTCTGCTGTAGAAGATCTATCAACAGTTATCTTTAGGCAAAGATCATCAATGCTGAAGTGTCCAGCAGATTGGGACAGGAGAGAGACATGAGGCGTCTTTCTTTGTTGCTTGTTGGGTTCCCTCTGCTGCCTGATCCTGTCGTGCATGCTGATTGGTCAGTATGTGACCAAATCTCCTAGGAAGGACATTGATTCACAAGAGAAGATAAGTCTTTATTTTATTTACAACTGCTACACGTTTTAGCTGGCACTCTTAGGATTAAATTATTTGTTATTTTAAGTATGAAATAATGATAGCAGTAGTTTTTCAGGATGGCTCAACTTGGATTATTCTTTGACCACATGAGGCTATTTTTGACCTTTTTACCCTTGAGCCATCCTAAGTATGTTTTTACCCTTGAGCCATCCTAATTGAAGTGACTTTAATTTGCAGTCATTAAATGGCATTCATTTTAAGATTTGAAGATAGTCCAAGTATATGGCATAATCACATTGACACACCGGTTTTAATTAAATCACCAAAGTTAAGTAATGTGGAGCCTGGTCAGTACCAGATGGGTTATCATTTGTGAATGTTAGGCGCTGTATGTCATCTTCCCAGCTGCTTATGAATTTGATATTCACTTGGAGCAAGCCAGCATAGATCGCCTAGCACTAATAACATTACTGGTTTGGTTCCTTAAGAGTATAATGACTACAATATTTAAAACAAAACCCAGAGTCAGTGGTAATATATCTTGTTTGGTGTAAATAGAAGTAAAATAATTTAAAAAAATGAAAAAGAAAGAAAACTTAAAAAATTAGTCTATAATTTGCCTTTATATACACACACACACACACACATACATACATATATATATATATAAATGTAATTTGTCAGCTTATGTGCTATTTAGGTCCAACTTTTAAAATCTGGTCAACATAATTTTATATATATATAATATATAATATATAATTTTATATTGAAATACACAGCAAAAATCTTCTATTCAATTTGACTGACAAAAATGCTTTTACTTTAAAATTATAATAGAAAAGACTATTTTTGGTAACACGGACAACTTAATAGCACTAAAAGGATTTCATTTCTTTGAGTCATAAAGCTTGGGTTATTTTATTTATTTGTTTTTTATTTTTACTTTAAAATTGTAATAAAAAAGACTATTTTCGGTAACACAGGCAACTTACTAGCGCCAAAAGGATTTAATTTCTTTGAGCCAAAAATGTTTTTTATTTGTTTTTTTTATTTATTTATTTATTTTGCTTTAAATTGTAATAGAAAACAATTCAAATAGCATCTGATGATATTTTCTGATCTGCAGTGACTTCATAAGGTTTCCGTTCAAAATTCTGTGTAGATTTCCAAATTTGACAGAATGATTCGGAGTTCAACAAGATACACCTGAAAACAGTCAGGAGTTACATTGGCTGAAATGTAGCCTGAATAACACTCAAGATGAGAACAATGGTTCGAATAATCCAAATAATAGAAACTAGTGGGGCCTGTGAAAATTCCACAGGGGACTCATTCATATGTAATATATTGATGTTGGCATTCTGTAGATGTTCAGTGTAAATGGAGACGCTCTGATATTATTGTAGCTCTTTTGTTAAAATTGCAAAAGTATTTATCTAAGCTAGCATGAACGCCTGGCAAAGCGTGGTAGTAAAGTACGCTTAAATATGATATTTTAATTCTTGCAGATTTTGTATATCTTATTATAGACTTAATGTTCTATCGATTTTTATATATTATAAAGTGGCGATTTAAAAAAAAATATATATATATCCATATGAGTTGGGTGCATTAGCTTGAATCAAAACCGAAATAAAAACTTATAAAAAAATATATGTATATATATATATATATATATATATAACTACTTCATTTACTCACATAAATTTAATATACGAAAGTATAGATTTATGCGTAAACTTTAAGTATTTACTTCAACAGTGCTCAATACGTAGGTAGAGCTAGTTAGTAATTTATAAAATATATATGGCGATTAAGCTACACTGAATATTCTGCGTTTCATCCACTATAGGATTCGTCAGGCTTATGCGCATAAGCCTGACGAATCCTATAGTGGATGAAACGCAGAATATTCAGTGTAGCTTAATCGCCATATATATTTTATAAATTACTATATATATATATATATATAACTTGAGTTCCTTCAGTCAAAATCGAAACTGAAACCAAAACTTATGAAGAGTTCTTGATAAAATTATTTATAAAAAAACAACAACAGATTACTGGAGTGCCATCAGCTATAATTGAAACCGAAACCAAAACTTACGAAGAATTCTTGGTAAAATTATTTATGACAAGAAATGGAAGTACATAACAATTAAATGACCCGGATGTAAGTGTGAAAAATAACACACACGCTATCGTATTAATATATGGATTGTCGATCCTCATCTCAGAAATTCAAAATCATTACACCTTGTACTTTTTACCAGAATCTTTTAGTTGAGGTTTGACATATGGAATTGCAATTTAGAATCTTATTTTGGATTTTTCTTTATGTATTTTCACTTGTCTGATGGAGAAAACCCAAGATTAGTCAAGAATATAAAGGTTGAGTCGACAATGAAACCTTATTATCTGACCTTAGTAGAAAATATGTTAGTTATCTAACTTGGGCTGATATTATTCACTTATGGCCAGGTAGTGCTGGGTTTTTGTGTTGCATACTGGGGGATGATATATGGAAAAAAAATTATGCTTCATACCTTTCTGACCAGACGTCCTTTGTCTTTTTGCTGCTGGACGCTATGATGACTGTCCACCATACTGACACATTAAGACGATTGAGACATACCTGGTTTTTCTTTTTTGTGAAACACAGAACAATGACTTTATATTTTATGAATATAAATTTAATTCGGATATCTCTGTGTTCACTGGAGTCTCCTACGTGTGTACATGTTGTGTTTGTCTAGCCTCGCTTCCCGGTCTTTTGAGTACGTCTGCACACTTTGGTGACCAAATCCAAACTCTCTGCTCTGTTTTTGGTAGTTGGTTGGTTGTTTTTGTTTTACGGCATATCAACCTTTTCAGGTTATTTAATACCAAATCTAGTTATTTTGAGGAACGATTTTTAATGGAGTATATTTTTTTTTTTTTTTAAGTCAGATTCTATTTAACCCATAGTTGGGACCCTAACAGGTACTACCACTCCGGGTCAGAGTGGACCTGGGAGCAATGGCAATTAAAGAGTGGCTCCACACTCCCCAAGACCCGCAAGATGGGGCCTCACCATCAGATATAGTTTTAGGTCATATCCAAGACTGTTTTTAACCTATCAATTCCAGTGACATAGCCGATTAAAGGACATGTCTCGTTAAACGAGAAACAAATCAACGCAGACCAGGCACATGTGCAATTGCATTCCATAGCCAACTATCACAACAACCCCACCCGTGTCTCTCTATCCCCACAACCAATGCCTGGTTGTCGTAATAAACTTTTGTAAACACAGAAAAATTATATTTTGTTATTGAATGTGGCGGATATTTCAACAAGCACGTTTCACTAAGGTACAGAGAAACTGACAGATAGGAGCATATACATTCATACGCACGAAAAAACGTGCTATGCAAATTTATACATACATTTATTACACTCCTTTGTAATACAACTATGTACTTGAAATTTTCCTCAAATGGTACCGTTGACTCAATGACAGAAACTTTTTTGTTACTTAATGAGCCAAACGGCAAGAGTCAGTAGATACTAAACTGTTCACATTTCGGTTGGGAATTTGAGTCAGTGTTCTAGATTGGATGCAAAGTCTAATCATGATATCATACTTTCATACTGCTTATGTTTTGTTTTGTTTTTTAAACTCTTATTTCCTCTGAGGATTGAATTTTCAACCTCCAGTTTTAAGTGACACTCTTCTGGAGGTTGAAGTTCAGTGGACCTGTGGCGTAAGGTAAAATTCAATTTTAAGTGACACTTTTCTGGAATTTGACGAAACATGACTATAACATACAAGATGAGAACTGTAGTCTAAATAATCCACTTGGACTTTGTTGGTTGAGATTTGGTGTATACAATTGCAATTAGAATCTTATCTTGGATTCACTTTTTTGTGCATGTCTGATGGAGGAAATCCAAGATTAGTTAAGATGCAAAGGTTAAGCTGGCAATGAAACCTTGTTATCTGACCTCAGTAGGAAATACATTGGTTATCCAGTGATTTTTGACACAATAATTCTTGTAGATCTGCATATTTTTTTTAACATGATATGCCTAATTGAAATTTTCCGTAAATGATACCAGGCAATGACAGAAACCTTTTCTTTTTTCTTTTTTTTTTAACTTAATGGATCAAACGACAATATTTAACAGAAACTGTTTGCATCATTTCAGTTGGGAATTTGAGTCAGTGTTCTAGATTGGATAAAAGGTCAAACCATATAAAATACTTTCATACTGCTTAGGAGGTTTTTTTTGGGGGGGGGGGTTACACTGCTTAGGAGTTTTTTTGGGGTTTTTTTTTTACACCCCAAAAAACAAGGCACACTATCTCTTAAACACACTTGAAACCAAATCTACAGGGACACTATGTAAGAAGTTGAGCAACAAGATGTCTGTTCACATTAAACTTGAACTTCCGCATGCCAGTACAATGAGGGAGGCAGGAACCTAGGAAGGAATTCCAAAGTGTATCAGTTTGAGGGGAGAAACTCTTTAAGAGTAGAAGTCTTTCTAGCATCCAGGGATCTCCAAAGTGAAGGGCTGTGATTTTGGTACTGTTGACTCACTGACAGAAACTTTTTTTCAACTTAAAGGATCAAATGACTATAGTCGGTGTCATGATCAAGTGTATGTGTATATGCAAACTGGAGGAAAGGATCGTATCAATCACGATTCATCAGAAACATGGTATTGATGTGATTACAGACGCTTTACTTGCTCAGTGTCTTGGCTGGCTTGGATATGTACAGTATACCAGCTTTTTTTTATCAACTCTTATAATGTATCCTGGATATCCCAGATATTATCAGGAAGCATCGTAGACTGAACAAGACATGGTACGAAGCAATCTGGTTGCATACAAACTGACCGATGCCACTTCTTTTGGTTGAAGTGATTGGAGAGTAGGTGCCAGATGTTGCTTGTTCTTATTTATTTTTTTTTTTTTTACACTTATCAAGGCCTGGAGGCCACTCGAGAATAAGGGTTAATGAGTGTACAGTAGTTATTGGGACAATATAGTTATCATTAGTAGTGGAAATTTGGTAAATTTGATTACTAAAGAGGACGGTTTATCAAGAACTTATTCACGTTGGACTTGAAGACGACCATATTGCAGTCAGTTAGTAAGTAGGAAAACAAGAGAATTCCATAAGTATGCAGTTCTAAGAAAGAATCTACGTTTAGGCTTAAGCACAGATGAAGAGTAGGGGGGTATATATAGTCTTTGAAGTTTTTAACCTTTAAAACTATACAAAAAAATATTTTTTATCATTCGTTAGAAAACCATCCAGTCAGTAAGTTATTTAATCACCTGCAATCACTGCATCAACTCGCTCTCGAATTTACTATAATACCAATAATTTCTTTTTCAAGGGATCATCAGTTGTTTACCATGAAACACTGTTTCGGGTATTTAAAAACAAAACAGTATATTACATCATGGCTCCCCAGCAGTGTTGATCAAACGCCACCACCCTTAATCTTAGGAAGAAGACATGTTACAAACATTTGATCCAATTTCATATTCTTAATTGCAATTACTAACCTTTTCATATTATAAAAATGAATTTCTTACCTGTGCGATTTATCAATTTCCACATTTAAAATGGATACATTTTTTGATTTTTTGATTTATCAGTCTTGTATTTATAAGATTAGGATTAATCCATTTAACTACTTATCACCCCCACTATGATTAGTATTTAGTATATTTACATTCTTATTTATTTTAATTATATTATTTTAATTTTTGAGATGAGTAATTTCCTGGAGTTCATAAAAGTCTGAGTACCCGCTTGAAATACCAAAACCAATTGAAGAATATAAAGTGTTAAATTAAAACTTTGTGATATTCAAAAAAAAAAAAAATTTTTTTTTTTTACAAGCCAAAATGTTTATAAATGTGATGGTATACAGCATAACCATGTTGACACATTGGTTCCTGCTAGATCACTGAAGTTCAGCGATGTGGAGCCTGCTTAGTACAAGATGGGTGACAATTTGAGAATATCAGGTGCTGTATAAACTCTTCTTATCTCGATATTGTTTCCAGTTGTCCTGGACTTTTCCTTGCCATTGGAATCATGCAGCGTCGATTCATGAGAGGTGTGGTCGGAGATTGCGCAACCCCTCGCTTCACAATTACCCGCGCAACTACCTTTGTACATGATATACATTATCTCCCAGGAAAGAATGGAGGTGATAAGATATGTAGTTAACTTTTTTTAACCTAAAAAACAGTATTTCCCCCTATCAAATTAACTAAATAAAATTGTCACATGAAAATATCAAGTAATTTCTAAAAAAAAAAAAAACAAATTCTGTAATTGTTCTCCATTTTTTTTTTCTTGATTGGTCTTAAAGTCAGTGTGTTAAGCATGAAAAGCAATTAATGCCACACATCTTACGCTTACTCTGTTATTTATTTACTTTTTGTGATAAATAATCATCAAATTCTCATCAGGCTTTAGTATATTAGTATATTCAATCTTACCGACAGAGTATCAGAGCTGATATGCCAGGCCTAATCCAATCCTAAGTACGGCATAATCACATTGACACACCGGTTCCCACTGGATCACCGAAGTTAACTGTTGAACTTGGTCGGTACTAAATGGGTGACCATTTGGAATTTCCAGGTTCTGTATGTGCTCTCTGCTTATCTCGGCATTGTTTCCAGTCGTCCTGGACTTCTCCTTGCCACCGAACTCAAACAGTGCCGATTCAGGATAGGTGTGGTTGGAGATTGTGCAACCCTTGCCTCACAATTACACACGCTACTGCCCCTAAGGGGTATCCTTTGTCTTTCGAGACTGAATGAAGGTATTGGATTGGATTGGAATCCAACCCAACATGCAACAGTTCTAAAATACAGTTATTTAAGAGTAAGATAGACAGGGAAAATCCATTCTTTCCTTATCCTCCATATTTTTTATGGCCTTGTGCCTGATTTGTAAATGAATGTTACAATTTTGTGCATTAATCTCTATTTCTACTGTTATATAAAAGTCACATTGTGTGTGTGTGTGTGTGAGTTCCTTTCTTATAGGTTCTGAAACGGCTGAACCTATCTTTTGCAAATTTCACACAAAGGTAATTTATGTTTCTGGCAGTGTTCTCTGCCAGTAGATATGCTTTGTACAAAAATTCATCCAATAAGTATCGATAATCAAAAAAAAAATCCGATATTAAAAATAGCTTTTCTTCATTTATAGATAAAAAAGAATTTTTTACAGGGGAATATTTTACGTTACACCGATACAACCTTGGCTGGTGTAACGTAAAATATTCTTCTTTTTTTATCTATAAGAGAAGAAAGACTATTTTTAAGATTGTCAAGCCCAAATATCAGCTGACGTGATATTGTAAACAAACACAGACGGAATTTGATGAACGACATTATCATTGTTATTTTTATTTATTTTTTTTTTTTTCCAAATTAGTCCACCGGGCAAATTATTTCTCATAATATATAATAATCAATAGAGGATTGATTCTATAATAATACATATGCAATCTGCATAAATTGAAATATCATATTTAAGCGTATTGTATGAGCGAGCAATGCCAGGCGTCCAGCTAGTTTAACTATACATCTATGTTGGCGAATAGGAATAATTTATCATTTTCAAATAATCGTCATCATCATCATCATCATCATCAGGAATCCGCCTGACTCTTTTATGCTATCTCGCTCTATCCGCCATCACACCAGGTAGGTGCATTGTGAATCCTGTTGTGTTAGTTGCCTGACACAGGTTCTGTGCAGCCTCCCAACTGAACCGCATCCAAATTTTGGCATCCGCAAAAGATCACCACCGACACTTTCATTCTTAGCCCTCTAGCAATAATTAGCAAGTCTGTCTGTCTGTCTGTCTGTCTGTCTCTCTCTCTCTCTCTCTCTCTCTCATTCTCATTCTCATTCATATATCAGGGGTGAGATCTGAGGAAGAATAATGCATACTTAAAAAAGCATAAAAACCCTAATAGGATTACTGATTGTATATTCTTGGATCCTTTTGTAAATTCAAGGTTGAATTCGAAATATATTTTCAAGAAATCAAAAATATCCTCCTTTGGATGAAAACGGTATAAAACGTATGTAATATATAAATAGTTTGTCTTTATTGTCTTCTAATTGAATAACCGTTTTCTTTTTCTTATACATTTTAACGTATTTTTTCTTTTATATAATGGATGAACACGTAGCATTCTGGATGAAAAGACTCTTTCCAGTTTCTAGTCAATTTACTTCTGGTAGTTTCAATTCTTGGTTTCTTTAGTTTTTTTTTTTTTCCTGGACAACACCGGGACAAGATCAAAGTGTAGTATCTGTTCCGGCAGATACTGCAAGCAAAGACCAGATGTGGGGGCAACCCCACATGCCTGACCTTTAACCAGCTCCCATTTCCCACCTCTCGGGAGCTGGTCCCCTTTTTCCCTTCCCCCTCCCTTCACTCCTCACATTAAAAATCGGCCTTGTGCCTAATTTGCTCGGTGGGGGAGCAAATAAATACCATCTGTTCTTCAGATGTTGCACTTCAATTTCTTGTTCTCTGTCAGTGGAGGAGAAATCCTTCACGACTGAGACAATTTTAATTTTTGTTCCTTTTCTCCACATTAAAAAACGACCCTGGTGTCTAACTCTGTCCCGTGGGGAGGCATTGTAAATAGGAACACCGAGACACAAGTTTCGTTAGTATAATATATAGATTCGGTTCAGATCATATTAAGTTTTGTTGAACATAAGCTGTTTTTCTCCCTCTGGTATTATAGTGAAATATGTACTCTTTTAATTTGTTTCATTTTTGCCTTCTTTGGCATCTTTTTAATCAATTTAAATTTCTATAATGAGCAAACAAACAAACAAGAACCACTGCATATTTATGTATTTAACTTTGTGTGTGAGTTCTTTCCTCATAGGTTCCAAAATGGCTGAGCCTATCTTTTGCAAATTTTACACAAAGGTAATTTATCTATCTGGCAGTGTTCTTAGATATGTTTTGTGCAGAAATTCATCTGATAAGTATTGAAAATCCAAAAAAAATTTGATCTTAAAAATAGTCTTTCTTCTTTTTACATGGGAATATTTTATGTTACACTATGTAACCTATTCCCCTGTAAAAGAAGAAAGACTATTTTTTAAGACGTCAAGCCAAAATATCAGCTGACGTGATATTGTAAATAAACACGCGTCCCAATTTGATGAACAACATTTCACTTTTTCTCTATAATTACTGAGCTGATTTGGCTGAAATTTTGTAGATACCTTTTGATATAATAAGGTATTGCAACCTAAGTATTATGGTATCCCTTTGATTAATAGGGATTAGTCATCACCTAAAAATTGTTTTTTTTTTTTAACGTCTTATATCAAGTGGCTTTATGCTGTGTCTGGAGCGGTTTCCATAAAAAAAATATTTGTATTTGGATTCTTTGGACTATTGTTCTAATCTTGAGTGTGATTTTCAGGACGTTTCGGTTGATGTAACCTCCAACCTTCTTCAGGTGTATCTTGTCGAACTCTGGAATGTTTCTGTCAAACTCAGGAATTTGTAGTAACAGCAATGCGTATCAAGAGGAGATGGACAGTTTAAGAGAAACTCTTCACCGGAACAACTAGGTTAGGCATGATATCTGAACCAGACACAAAAGACACCACTCAAAAACTCACCACAGTTTGTATACCATACATGAAGGGCTTCTATGAAAAACTTCAACAAATATCTAATCCATATGACATCAGGACAGTAATCAGGAGTGATTCAACTCTCTGGAAACAGCCTGTGAGAATCAAACCCCCTACAGAAAAAAAACATGACTAAGAACTGTGTATATGAAATCCCATGTAAATGTGGAAAACTATACAGAGGTGAGACGTGTCGTCCGTTGAAATTACGGTTAGAAGAACATCGAAAAGTTGTAGTATGTGGAGAGGTTGAAAAATCGGGTATAGCTGACCACATCTGGAAAGAAAAGGGAAACCATCTACCATTATAGAATGAAGTAAAAATTATAAACAGAAGAATGGTAGAGAATAAGACGACTCAAAGAAGCAACACATATGTTAAGGATTAACCAATTACTAAGTAGACCTAGTATGGAATTTAATACAATATGGAAACTGTTAATTATAAATAATATATACAAGTAATAAGTAAAAACATTAATCTATATATATATAAAAGCCAAAATGTTTGTTTGTGTGTGTGTGCGTTTTCGTGTATGTCCGAGAAAGGCTTTTTTCCGACGCCTTCTCGTGGGTGTTGCTTCTTAAAACTTTTTATATCACATCTAAATCATAATATGTACAAGTTAACAACGTAGGTCGCCTGTCTATTTAATTTGTCTGACTTTCAAAAGATAAATATTCTACATATTTGGATCACCGCATGTTGCTTTCACTTTTCAGTATAAAAACAGCAAAACTGGATTCAAACCGTATGTAAACGTCACCGTCAACTATCCCGCAGTAAAACGATTTGGCCTCATTAAAAACTGGGGAAAAGCGTGATGTTTGACATTCACTTTTTAATTGCTCTTACATTGACTGTCGCTGTAGCGCAGATGTTCAGGCTCAACCTATGGGCCTCAAGGCTCCGGGTTCGAGCCGACCTATCACCAAGCCCCCCCCCCCCTTATATATTTTTTCCATTTTTAAAATCGCTGTTTTTTATTGTTATATTTTATATTTAAACAGGGTTAAGTTTCCTTTTTTTTCTTCTTTATCCCCCCCACCTCCGAATGTATACACCTACAAGCACCCGGGCAATGCCGGGTACCCCATGCTAGTGTATATATATAGCAGGGAAACGACGTTGCCCAGGATTGAATGATGATCAATATTTCAAACTCCTATATTTTTGTCATCGAAATCCGTGAAATCGCCTGGGGGGAAGCTTCACATGCCTGCATGCAGTAACTTAGTCCAAAATATATGTTATTCTACATTGCACTCTAGAGAACCTACTGTTTCTTTTATAAAATTCTTTATATAAAAACTTCTTTCCAGTTAACGAAAAAAAACATTAAGAAACTTATGTGTGAGGTTTGAACCTACAGATCACGTCATGCAAAAAATAAACAAAAAAAAAATACATGTAAATTTTCAAGTCTTATAAAATTCTATGCAGTTAATGAAAAAAAAGTTAAGAAATTTATGTGTGGAGTTTTAACCTACAGACCACGTAATGCAAAAAAAAACATTCTATCAACTTACCCGCAGTAGAATTTTCACGACCCATTGTTCTATCATTGTTGCTAAGCAACGACATGGAAAAAATGGCTTTACTGATGATAGATAAATTAAAATAACGGTTTTGATTATCGGTAATTATCAGGGGTATTCTGAGACAAAGCTTAACTAAGATCACTTCCAGACTTATATACTGAAGTTCTGTAAATTCTAAAGAAAATCTGTTCAGCCATTTCAGAGTGTATTAGGAACAAACTCACGCACACAACTAGAAATAAAAATAGATTTAAGGATCCTAAAATTTGTACTAAAATTTGTCCGCAATGACTTGTTTTGCAGTGGTTAGAGTACTAGGAAAAATCATTTGTAAAAAGTAATATTCTCCTGAAGGTTAAAGCTTCAATTCTCAGTGTGGGTGACCGAAAAATACAATTGCGAATTACTTAGAACCTCTATCCAATCATGGCTGACAGAACAAGAGCATGCTACCCCCATGAAGTAAATAAAAATTCCATCCAAATTCCTGAGTTAAACAGAAACATTCTCAAGTTCGACAAGATACACCTAAAGCAGGTCGGAAGTTACACCGATTAAAGCGTTGTAAAAAATCACACTCAAAATGAGAACAGTAGTCGATGTATCCAAATAATACGAATAACCAATCTTCATATCAGAATTTCAGGAATATAGCAAAAACAAAAGTATATAGCATCTTTATTTTAGAAGGTTGACATAAAGTCCTCATTCTAAGTCCATAGCTTTTACCAATTATTAACGGATGGTAGTTCATCCTAAGAATTCCAAAATATTTTTATAATTAAGATATTTGCCAAGAAGGCTGAATCTGTTACTAAGTTTGTTTGCATACAGCCTACCCTTTACATCGCTTGACCAATCACCAAACTTGATATAGATATTGGTTTTATTTGGAGTTGATTTAATTTTAGGATATTTAGATCACCTTAGGTCAATAATCTTAGTTCTGTTCCTTGTTGAGATTCATGATTTAGTCCGTATCATAGCAAATAAAGCTTCTTCATCTTATATGACCTTAGCCTTAAAAAGTATGGTCAATTTTGACAGAATTTCAGCTTTTCAGCTTGTGGTCGGACAGCTGACTTATCTTCATGTCTACTGGTTTACTCATTTTTCTTTGTACACCCTAATTTTAATATATCAATTTGCATATATCTCTATTGGTACCTTATTTGGTAAATGTAGAGATAATCGGTTTAAAAAGTTTCTTAAAAATATTTGAATAAAAATAGTGTGTAGGCGATAATACACACATTCATATTATGACATTAAGAAAATATTGGAGTTAAAATGAATACAGTATTACCTAATAATAGGAACAAAAGAAGCTTAAAGATTTCTTTTGACTTGAGCAATGCAAAAAAAAGAAAAAATCCTCATTTAATATTTAAAAAAAAGAAAAACAACACAAAACCATTTTATCACTTGTACACAATTTTTCTATCACATTATATTTAGACCTTCGACTTTTACATCTACCTGTTATTCTATATTAGATCTTATAAATTCCTTAAATTCAAAGGATAACTAAAACGTTTTTTAAAGAGGAAATATTAGTATGACCATGCACCCCACCTCCCAAAAAAACACCCCCTTCCATTTTGTGTGTTTGACAAAATATGTCAGTTTAGTTGTAATATTTTAGGGACCATTGGAATATTGTGCTTATTTTGTTTAGTTTGGATCCAAAATATCGGTCAAATTTGGGTCAGATTTATTGATAAACAAATTGAATAAAATGATTGATAAAATTTGGATCAAATTTATTGATCATTTAATCTGAAATAAGCAGTTTAATTTACTTTATAATATTTTATACATATGAAGTTTTGTTGAATGTTTTATTGACAATATTGTTAAATTATCAACTAGTATGTTTCAACATCTTAATATTTTTATTTTAAATTCTGTTAAACCTGTTTTGTTTTGTTTTGTTTTCTGTGTGTGTAAAATGAATGTTAGTAGTTTATTTTATGACAAGTTATTTTTTAGGTGTGAGGAGGGCAGTGTATAATAAAAAGGAATTTAAGTATAAATATTTTTGTATATATATAAAAAAATCAATATGGCTGCCAGTAATTAAAACATTTAATTAAAGTTACATTTTCAACGTTTTAAAAGTAAGTTAGAATTTTATTTCAGGACAGGAAATAATTTTGAAGACCAGTAAATTTAATCTGAAAATTGGGTGAGAATCAAGCATGTATTCAAAGTCTTTATACTGCAATTAAACATGTCAAAAGCTATATTCAATAAAGTAAAACGAATTTACTGTTAAATATTTAAACATTTTATTGTTTGAAAAAGTCGATCAAAAATCTTTCTTTTTTATATATTAAATTTCTACCTCTATTTTATTACATTCTATATTCAGCCCAGTCACGGTTATCATTTTTTTTAGCCCATTTCTCCTCACTCTACTCTGCTTCTTTCTTCCGTCCCTTTTTTTTTTTTTTTTTTTTTTTTTTTTTTTGCTTGTTTATTTTCATTACTTACTATCGAATATATTATTTCTAAAAAATATTTCTGAAAGAAAATGTAAAGATAATTTAATGAATTATAGCAAAATTTGTTAATTTTTATTTTTTATTTATTAATTTTTTTTTTAGGAGGGTTTAGATTTTTTGGTTTGTTTCTTTAAGATTAAAAAGGAAGCATTTTGTTTTAAATAAAACAATTTCCCTTTTTTTTTTTTTTTGTTGTATTAAAAATATCTTGAATATTTTTGATATCTGGATGGAACTGTTTGTTTTTTTCTCTATAAAATGAAGGTTAAGATTTCAAAAGACTTGGACTGTCAAAAGAAAAACAAAAAAAAAAAACAAATGAATAATAATAATTAAAAAAAACTAATAATCAAAATAAAATAAAACGAACAAACAAAATACACACAACTACAATGAGTTCAAGAAAAAAAAAAAAACACAGACTGATACTTGAATTACTCAACATTTATTGCTCTCACCTGAGCCAAGTTTTCAAAATTCCACATGTAAACTAAGTATGAACTACATGCTTAGAGTTGTATATACATGAAGACAAACATTTTTTTAATCAATTTTAAAATCAAATATGAAATCAAAGACAGAAAAAAGACAAAATATGATCTTTTATTGGTGTTTGATTATTATTGTTTTTTTTATTTATCATTAAAACCAAAAAGGTCACATTGACATTAACAAGTACAATCTGGTGATGATATTCATGTTCTTTCAGATATCTGAACACAATAAAAACTATTTAAAAAAAAAATATATATATATATTAAAAAAAATCAAAATAACAAAATTCTAATTATCAATAACTATTTGCTTTCTTATTTAAAAAAAATTCTTTTCTTTTTTTTTTGTGGTGGTGGGAAGCAGTGTTGTTAAACGTTTTATTTTCTTTTTTTTTTCTTTTTCTTATATATTTATGGAACTTTCGTTCCTTTCAAGTATGTGGTTGCTGATGTGTCCTCTCAAAGATTAAAAAAAAAAAAAAAAAAAGGACCTGATGGCTATTTGCTAAAAATCCAACATTATAAAGAGAGATTCAAAGGTAAGTGTAGCAGACAGGAGGAAAGGTGGTGCTCTCCCTTATGTATTAGCATAGTAGCCAATTATATATGGGATAGTCACATTGAATCACCAGTTCTCATCAGATTGCTGAAGTTAAGCAATATTGAGCCTAGCCAGTACCAGATGGGTGACTATTTAGGAATACCAGGCAATGTATGCACTGAATGTAGTTGACACTTCCGACAGCTCCTGCATCTCACCTGGCTTCCAGCTATCTCAACCCTGTTCTGCTGCTGGATCAGACTGGTTGGGACAAGAAAATAAGATTGACTGTCAGTTTGCCTCAAACTCTACCTTGGACCCAGCAAGCCATTCTCTCCCTAATTTTCCTCTGCGGACAGAAATCACGCTAGATGATCTGAAGATCATGCCTTCCCAAGTATATGATATTATAAAAAACCTAGACACCTCAAAAGCATGTGAACCTGACCTCATCTCGGCTGTGCTATTAAAAAAATGCTTCGCTGAGGTCACTCCTGTTCTTTCTAAACTCTTTAACAAATGCCTTAACGAATCTTGCTTTCCTGGCTACTGGAAAACTGCTTCTGTGGTACCAGTTTACAAAAACCCTGGCGAAAGAACTGACCCTTTAAATTATCGCCCAATTAGCTTCCTCCCTCTTTTTGCCCAAATATTTGAGTCCTTAATTAATCAAGCTCTAGTCCACCACCTTACAGCTGCTAAACTTCTGTCAGAATACCAATATGGATTTAGATAAGCCCGTTCTACTGCAGGTATTTTAACTGTAATCTCTGAACGTTTATATCAAGCACTGGATAAGGCAGGAGAGGGTAGGGAAGTAGCCCTTGATATATCTAAGGCTTTTGACAGGGTATGGCATGAGGGTCTTCTGATGAAAATTAAATCCTATGGTATTACTGGACGAATGCTTAGCATAATTAGATCCTTCTTAAATGAGAGAAGAATCCAAGTTGTCCTCGATTGGCGTACATCCAAAAAATTTGATATAAATGCGGGTGTGCCTCAAGGATCGATTCTTGGACCTTTGTTATTTCTGATATTCATAAATGACTTACCTGATAAAATTGTCTCTGAGATGGGTATATTTGCCGACAACACCATGCTCTATAGCAGGCACATGGGGAAAACTAATGAGCACATATCTAAGGTAATGGCCGAAACCCTAGAGGAAGACCTTCAGTCTGTAGTGGAATGGGGTCAAAAATGGATTGTAATATTCAACCCTGCCAAGACAAAGCTCGTTTCCTTTAATAATTACAGGAAACCTTACCAACCATTAATAGCTATGGCTAGAAATACTTTACCTGAGAGCACTTTGGTCAAGCTCCTTGGCTTAACGTTCACAGGAAACATGAGTTGGAATAGATACATCGAGATCATTGTTAAGGCTGCTGCAAAGAAGGTGGGCTCTCTTTATCGTGCTAGAAAGTTACTTACGCCTGAAAGTATCCTGTACCTCTACAAAGCCACCATTCGCCCATGTATGGAGTACTGCTGTCACATTTGGGCTGGTGCATCTGCTACTAGTCTCTCACTCCTGGACAGGGTTCAAAAGAGAGTAGCCAACCTTATAGGTCCCAAACTGTCATCTAAACTTCAGCCCCTGTCCCACCAACGTAATGTTGCATTCCTCTGCCTGTTTTACAAGTATTTTAATGGTGGATGCTTTGACGAACTACATGCCCTCATACCCCCTCGGCGAAAATACCCCCGACAAACCCGACAAGCAGTGAAGACCCACCCCTACACAGTTGTGATCCCTAGATGTAAGAAAGCCTTTTATTCTAATAGCTTCTTTCCCAGAACTGCAGGACTTTGGAATTCTCTTCCGGTTTCCTGCTTTCCCAACTGTACTGACATGCAGAAGTTCAAATGTAATGTAAACAGACATCTTGCTACTAAACTCCCTACATAGTACCCCTGCAACTTAGGTCCCTGATAGTAGCCCCCTACATCAAAGTGGCAACATGCCTTGTTTGGGCTGAAAGTGTGATAAAAAAAAAAAAAAAAAATTTTTAAGCATATAAATTGGTCAAGTATTTTTATTTGTATAAAGAAAATCATTTTTGGATGATTAATGGGAATTTGTAGACATTACAACATATATCTAGTAAATAGGAATTATTGTTAAGTTATCCCCTTTATTCCTTGAAATTTTTTTTCCGAAAGGGCAGACGAGATAATCACTCTTTGGATAAATTTTTCTTATTTAAAAATAAAACTAGTTGGTCAATTTATGTGATATTTTGGAATATGATATTTTCGTTTTGTCAGGAGTACAGACATCATAGTTTTTTTTTTCTTAATTTTTGCTTTTTCAGTGGACAAGAATCCAATTTTACAGTCCCCACAGAAGATAACTAAATAGAATTCCCCAAAAAAGCTCCAACCTAATATGTCTCACATGGTCTGCTCACCTCCAGCCTCTGTCCCATCACTGCAACGTTACATCTCTGTGCTTTTTTTTTCCAAGTTTTTCAACAAAATGTGCTCCAATGAACTTGCTGCACTTGTGCTCGCTCAACGTAAATACTCCCCCACCCCCTGCCAACCCGACAATCACCAAAATCCCACCCCTTCACTGGAAAATGTTCTCCTATGATAACTTATTACCCCCTGTGAACAAGCGTCTTGCTGTACAACTCCCCACTTAGAATGGCCCCATAAATTCACTGTAGGCCCTTATGTCTTAGCAGCAGTGGTTGGGGTAAATGGAAGTAAAAAAAAGGATATATATATATATATATATATATATATATATATATATATTGATCAAATTATGTTTTTTTTATTATTCTTGCATAAAATTCCTCAAAAGCTTAAGAAATAAAAGAAAAAGTAAAGTTCCAGAAAATTTTACCTTTATGTTTCGGAATGTTTGACTATCTGGACTTCTATTTTTGTTTTTGATATTATTTTCACAGCACAACATCTTGACTGGTGTAACCTCTTTAAGGGCATCTTGTTAAACTCAGAAATTGGGTTTGTTTTACAATCCACAGAGATTCGAAAAAGTGGTGAAAGTTCAAATCTATAACAAATAAATGTTATCAAAGGCAAGATAAGTTACTCTTCTACCTATCTGGAAAATCTTTTTAGTGCTTTTGCTCACTTTAAAATGTTTAATTAGTTCGAAAAACAAAGTGTCCAGCGTTTACATGAGAGCAAGAAAAATAGCTGCGTTCTTGTCTCGTAAAATTCAAAATTTTGAAAATGAGTTAAAACTAAAAAAATTATACAAAATATTGCTAGAAGCCCTCCCAATCTATGTTACCATGCCATATATTCAAAGCACACATTTGGCCCCTGAGGCAGACCCTCCCTACCTCTTACTGCTCTCAAATAGATAGTAATCTTTGTAGCCTCAATTCATTACGTGTGGAGATACTGATATTTTTGCTAGACTAACAGGGTTTCTTGGAGGACACCATGTTTTGGGTAGCTAAACAGATTGCTTCTCTTACAATACTTAACATACACGATTTCTTCTTAATGTTAGAGGGAAATTTACCTCCAATCCTACACCTATTTATCTCTATATAAATAAAATGAACTCATTTTTTCCCGTCGGATTTTGACCTTAATAGGATTAAAAATCAAGATATTTCATGCAAATATAATATGCACAAACGGCAGAACAATATCTGAGGTGTGTTATAGGCTTATTATTTCTCAAATTCCTCGATAATCTTAGATTTCTATACTTTTTCTGCTGAGAAGTCACGGCCAAAATCGGTTAAGATCAATGGAAGTGGTAAAATATTTTCTCTCTAATAAATTCCTCCTCCCCCTGCCACCACTTAACACCGTTTGGGGATCGTTCACAAGGAACAGTTGAGGAGAGAACACCGGTTTGGCTTCGTAGTTCTTTCATGTGAAGTTATTTAAAATCACTAAACTAAGCTGCAGTGCTCTGTGGCGTAGTGGTTAGCGTGCTGGACAATTCCCATTATATTTTCACGTTCGCGCCGACCTACCGTAGTCGTTTTTTTTTGTTTTTTTTTTCCTAAACAACTGGAATGGACTTTTCTTGGTGGCCGAACTGTTAACGTTGCAGATGTTTGTTTTTTTTGTTTTTTTTTCACACTTTATTTTCCTACTTTTACTCATGACTCCGGGTTTGATCCTTCCTACTTACCTACCATAACATTTTTTAAAACTCCCCCCCCCCCGTCCCGGAAACAAACACTCGGGCAACGCCGGGTACCCCCGCTAGTTTAGAATAGAGCAAAACTTTAAATTAAGATACATCCATGCGGTTACGCATATGGTTACTCTTTTCAGTATGCTGGACCCAAAGATCTTGTCAGGTTATCCATCTTGTAGGAGAAGGAAAACTATGATATTAAAACTCAGTCATGGTCAACAACCTTCCTAGAACTGGTGACTCTAACAAATTCCTCGGTTTGCAAACCTAAATTGCTTAAGGAGTAGATAGACTGGCTTTGACACTCCTTCTTTATCACTTAGCCAGACACAGAGATCTAATACCAGGGACTCACCAGAGGTTTTTGATTAGCTTGGCAACATCACGTACAGATATACGTATATCACATAGAGTCCAGTCAGAATAGTAATGTTCTTTCCTTTGATTTAGAAAACCTGCAGCTTTAGACATATCCATTTTCTTCAGGCCTTAGAAGAAAATATCTAGTTATAGTGATAGACACTTCCAATTCAGTCTTTTCTAGTGAGAATATTTCCCACATGTGTCTTCTCTCCTGCAAGTTGGTATTTTTCCGATATATTTAACTGCTAAGTCCTCGAGAGATTTCTTGAATTTACTTGAAGTGGATTTCTCTCAGTGAGATACGAATTCGTCAGGTAACTTAGACACAATCATTTTAGCATAATAAACTTCGCCAGGTAACTTACACGAGTTCACTTCAACATTTTAACGTCCTGTTTAGTCAGAGAGAAGATAGCACATCAACACATTTCAAGTGTCCAGTCCGAACTGCCAACTTCAGCTTAAATTTTATCACAAAATGCAGGAATGCACAGATCAATCGAAAGGCAGAAATTAGTCACATCACCAACAACATCAGCAGTAGTGAAACACACTCAAGAGAAAGGAAGAAGAGGAAAAAAAGAAGGAATATATCCCCCCTCCCAAATTTCTACATATGTGCTACAAATGATAAAGTAAAACCTGAGCCCTGCAACTTTTGCTAATTTACTTAAAAACGTAATAATAATAATAATAATAATAACTAGCAGGACCTATGAAAATTTCACAGCATCATCTTTTATATGTAATATATTGCTGCTGGGCATTCTCTGGAAACCCACAATATTATTGTAGCCCTTTTTTTAAACTGTAAAGTATTTATCTAAGTAATCTGGTTAATGTAGTGTCAGAATATATCTGGTTATTGTAGCTTATCTCCAATATCCTTACAGAAATCTGTAACATATTTCCATTGTATAGGTGCCTGGCATGAACGGATACTCCACAATATCATTATACCATCTTTAGACAGAACAGATACTACCCTTGGATCCTAGTCAGAAGACCAAGAAGCTATATTCTAGTTTCAGATATGGCTTAAAAACAACATCATTTTCTTTTTTTTAATTTTTTTATTTTACATTGCATCTTCAGTGATCGGGAGATCCTATTTATTAAAAAGGAGAATAGAAGGTTATAACATACTATGAACATTAAATTAGCGTATGCATATACTAATTTAATATTCGTAATACGTTATTACCTTCTACGCTCCTTTTTACAAAATAGGACCTCCCAATTGAACAATTTACACACGACACATGTAGGCATGTGTGTTAAAGGTACCACGGTATTAATACATAGATAAATGAAATTCTCCTGTTTTTTTTTTTTTTTTTTTTTTTTGCTGCTGTTGTTGTTGTTGTTGTTGTTGTTGTTTTTGGTGTTGTTGTTTTTTTGGGGGGGGGTGATTACATGTAAAGGGCCTGAAAAAGGTAGCATTAAAAAAAAAAAAAAAAAGAAATGACACAAACGAAAACCATAAACTTTATAGTGGGAGATCACTTTCAAATATAAATATAATGTAAAATGATCACCCATTTCCAGGCAACTAGATAATCGCTGCCACAAATAATAAAGTAAGACTCAAGTCCTGCAACCTTTGCTAATTTAGGTTTTAAAAAAATAATACATGAGATTCTACTGTTAAAAAACAAAACAAATAAAACAAAAAAAAAAAAAAATATTTACAGTGGAGAATCACTTTCGAATATAAATATAATGCAAAATCTAGCTGATTAGATAGCGCTTCTCAAGACTGACCCTTTTGAAAACTAGAACATGGCTGGCCATTGATCCAGGATTCGTCTTGCGGAAAAACAAAACTAAAGGTCATGGCATGTAGATCACAGATGAAGATGAGAAGGAAGGAGTAGTCCTACTACAAGATGCATAAATGAGCCAACCCATATGATTATGGTCTGATGTGTAGTAGTTTTTGTAGAGCATCGGAAAGAAAGGTAATAGAGGCATGGCTACTATCCTTTAATAATATGAGTCCGTGTTTAAAGAGTCAAAAAAGTAATTATTTCATTTATAACAAATTTTAACTCATTAGGTACTGGCATGAGGATACTTTTTACTGCAAGTAAACTTTGACTAAATATTGAAATTAACAGTATTCACGGCCCCAAATATGATCTCCTCAGTATAGCTAACTCACAGACTTTTACAAGGAATGGTGCACCTTGCTTCAAAACCTAGTAGGTGATGCATTCTTTTCTTCCCTGCAGCCTCTTTCCCACATAAGAGACGTGAGCCTGTCTCTGCACTATTTATATTTTCATGGCAAGAACTCGTCTGGACTCCAATCTATGCCCCCCCCCGCTAAACTTTCACAAAAAAAAACACTCAACTAGCTACAACCACTGTCAACAGTTTCTCCCACTCTCTATCTGTGCTTAAATTTAAACTCAGATTCCACAAACACAGCTTCTTTCTTAGAACTACCTGCTTGTGGAACACAGTTCCATTGGTCTGTTTCCTGACCAACTACAGTATGGTAGCCTTCAAATCTAATGTAAACAAGTTCTTGTTTAACCGTCCCCATAAATAATCAAATCGTACCTAACTTACGCCATTAACAATTACAACACTACCATCTTACATTCATTAACCCTTATCCTTGAGTGGCCTTTGGGCCTTGATAAATGGTGACTCTCTTGTAAAAAAAAAAGTGATGTTTTCTCAAGTAACAGCAAGAAGCTGGATACTCCACCAGACTAGATGAATTCTTGTCCTGGAATTAGTAAGACCAAGAGATCACAAGAAAGATACGCTATAATATATTTAAAATGGTCAATTGGATAGAGGGAAGTAATATTCTAAACTTTTTTACTAACTTGGTGTTTGAGAGGTAAAAGAGAACTTAAGATGGAACATTCGAATATCTGTGCATCTCATACAGCGATCAAGTGTTATACAGGGATCAAGTGTTAGCCCCATGAAGGCAACTCCTTGATTTTTGAGAACTTTGAAGTAAACTGGAAAAGAAAAATGGGGGGAAAAAATAATGGAAAAGAAAAAAAGAAAAATGGAAAATGATATTTATATGGAAAAGAAAAATGGAAAAGAAAAATTGAAAATGATATTTATATGGAAAAGAAAAATGGAAAATGATATTTATATGGAAAGAAAAATGGAAAAGAAATATGGAAAATGATATTTATATGGAAAAGAAAAATGGAAAAGAAATATTGAAAATGATATTTATATGGAAAAGAAAAATGGAAAATGATATTTATATGGAAAGAAAAATGGAAAAGAAATATGGAAAATGATATTTATATGGAAAAGAAAAATGGAAAAGAAATATTGAAAATGATATTTATATGGAAAGAAAAATGGAAAAGAAAAATGGAAAAGAAATATGGAAAATGATATTTATATGGAAAAGAAAAATGGAAAATGATATTTATATGGAAAGAAAAATGGAAAAGAAATATGGAAAATGATATTTATATGGAAAAGAAAAATGGAAAAGAAATATGGAAAATGATATTTATATGGAAAGAAAAATGGAAAAGAAAAATGGAAAATGATATTTATATGGAAAGAAAAATGGAAAAGAAATATGGAAAATGATATTTATATGGAAAGAAAAATGGAAAAGAAAAATGGAAAATGATATTTATATGGAAAGAAAAATGGAAAAGAAAATGGAAAATGATATTTATATGGAAAGAAAAATGGAAAAGAAAATGGAAAATGATATTTATATGGAAAGAAAAATGGAAAAGAAAAATGGAAAATGATATTTATATGGAAAGAAAAATGGAAAAGAAATATGGGAAATGATATTTATATGGAAAGAAAAATGGAAAAGAAATATGGAAAATGATATTTATATGGAAAGAAAAATGGAAAAGAAATATGGAAAATGATATTTATATGGAAAGAAAAATGGAAAAGAAAAATGGAAAATGATATTTATATGGAAAGAAAAATGGAAAAGAAAATGGAAAATGATATTTATATGGAAAGAAAAATGGAAAAGAAAAATGGAAAATGATATTTATATGGAAAGAAAAATGGAAAAGAAAATGGAAAATGATATTTATATGGAAAGAAAAATGGAAAAGAAAAATGGAAAATGATATTTATATGGAAAGAAAAATGGAAAAGAAATATGGGAAATGATATTTATATGGAAAGAAAAATGGAAAAGAAATATGGAAAATGATATTTATATGGAAAGAAAAATGGAAAAGAAATATGGAAAATGATATTTATATGGAAAGAAAAATGGAAAAGAAAAATGGAAAATGATATTTATATGGAAAGAAAAATGGAAAAGAAAATGGAAAATGATATTTATATGGAAAGAAAAATGGAAAAGAAATATGGAAAATGATATTTATATGGAAAGAAAAATGGAAAAGAAATATGGAAAATGATATTTATATGGAAAGAAAAATGGAAAAGAAATATGGAAAATGATATTTATATGGAAAGAAAAATGGAAAAGAAAAATGGAAAATGATATTTATATGGAAAGAAAAATGGAAAAGAAAATGGAAAATGATATTTATATGGAAAGAAAAATGGAAAAGAAAAATGGAAAATGATATTTATATGGAAAGAAAAATGGAAAAGAAAATGGAAAATGATATTTATATGGAAAGAAAAATGGAAAAGAAAAATGGAAAATGATATTTATATGGAAAGAAAAATGGAAAAGAAATATGGGAAATGATATTTATATGGAAAGAAAAATGGAAAAGAAATATGGAAAATGATATTTATATGGAAAGAAAAATGGAAAAGAAATATGGAAAATGATATTTATATGGAAAGAAAAATGGAAAAGAAAAATGGAAAATGATATTTATATGGAAAGAAAAATGGAAAAGAAAATGGAAAATGATATTTATATGGAAAGAAAAATGGAAAAGAAATATGGAAAATGATATTTATATGGAAAGAAAAATGGAAAAGAAATATGGGAAATGATATTTATATGGAAAGAAAAATGGAAAAGAAAAATGGAAAATGATATTTATATGGAAAGAAAAATGGAAAAGAAAATGGAAAATGATATTTATATGGAAAGAAAAATGGAAAAGAAAAATGGAAAATGATATTTATATGGAAAGAAAAATGGAAAAGAAAAATGGAAAATGATATTTATATGGAAAGAAAAATGGAAAAGAAAATGGAAAATGATATTTATATGGAAAGAAAAATGGAAAAGAAAAATGGAAAATGATATTTATATGGAAAGAAAAATGGAAAAGAAAATGGAAAATGATATTTATATGGAAAGAAAAATGGAAAAGAAATATGGAAAATGATATTTATATGGAAAGAAAAATGGAAAAGAAATATGGGAAATGATATTTATATGGAAAGAAAAATGGAAAAGAAAAATGGAAAATGATATTTATATGGAAAGAAAAATGGAAAAGAAAATGGAAAATGATATTTATATGGAAAGAAAAATGGAAAAGAAAAATGGAAAATGATATTTATATGGAAAGAAAAATGGAAAAGAAAAATGGAAAATGATATTTATATGGAAAGAAAAATGGAAAAGAAATATGGAAAATGATATTTATATGGAAAGAAAAATGGAAAAGAAATATGGAAAATGATATTTATATGGAAAGAAAAATGGAAAAGAAAAATGGAAAATGATATTTATATGGAAAGAAAAATGGAAAAGAAAATGGAAAATGATATTTATATGGAAAGAAAAATGGAAAAGAAATATGGAAAATGATATTTATATGGAAAGAAAAATGGAAAAGAAAAATGGAGAATGATATTTATATGGAAAGAAAAATGGAAAAGAAAATGGAAAATGATATTTATATGGAAAGAAAAATGGAAAAGAAATATGGAAAATGATATTTATATGGAAAGAAAAATGGAAAAGAAAAATGGAAAATGATATTTATATGGAAAGAAAAATGGAAAAGAAAATGGAAAATGATATTTATATGGAAAGAAAAATGGAAAAGAAATATGGAAAATGATATTTATATGGAAAGAAAAATGGAAAAGAAAAATGGAAAATGATATTTATATGGAAAGAAAAATGGAAAAGAAATATGGAAAATGATATTTATATGGAAAGAAAAATGGAAAAGAAATATGGAAAATGATATTTATATGGAAAGAAAAATGGAAAAGAAAATGGAAAATGATATTTATATGGAAAGAAAAATGGAAAAGAAATATGGAAAATGATATTTATATGGAAAGAAAAATGGAAAAGAAAATGGAAAATGATATTTATATGGAAAGAAAAATGGAAAAGAAATATGGAAAATGATATTTATATGGAAAGAAAAATGGAAAAGAAAATGGAAAATGATATTTATATGGAAAGAAAAATGGAAAAGAAAAATGGAAAATGATATTTATATGGAAAGAAAAATGGAAAAGAAAATGGAAAATGATATTTATATGGAAAGAAAAATGGAAAAGAAATATGGAAAATGATATTTATATAGAAAGAAAATGGAAAAGAAATATGGGAAATGATATTTATATGGAAAGAAAAATGGAAAAGAAATATGGAAAATGATATTTATATGGAAAGAAAAATGGAAAAGAAAATGGAAAATGATATTTATATGGAAAGAAAAATGGAAAAGAAATATGGAAAATGATATTTATATGGAAAGAAAAATGGAAAAGAAATATGGAAAATGATATTTATATGGAAAGAAAAATGGAAAAGAAAATGGAAAATGATATTTATATGGAAAGAAAAATGGAAAAGAAATATGGAAAATGATATTTATATGGAAAGAAAAATGGAAAAGAAAATGGAAAATGATATTTATATGGAAAGAAAAATGGAAAAGAAATATGGAAAATGATATTTATATGGAAAAGAAAAATGGAAAAGAAATATGGAAAATGATATTTATATGGAAAGAAAAATGGAAAAGAAAAATGGAAAATGATATTTATATGGAAAGAAAAATGGAAAAGAAAATGGAAAATGATATTTATATGGAAAGAAAAATGGAAAAGAAATATGGGAAAATGATATTTATATGGAAAGAAAAATGGAAAAGAAAATGGAAAATGATATTTATATGGAAAGAAAAATGGAAAAGAAATATGGAAAATGATATTTATATGGAAAGAAAAATGGAAAAGAAAAATGGAAAAGAAATATGGAAAATGATATTTATATGGAAAGAAAAATGGAAAAGAAAATGGAAAATGATATTTATATGGAAAGAAAAATGGAAAAGAAATATGGAAAATGATATTTATATGGAAAAGAAAAATGGAAAAGAAATATGGAAAATGATATTTATATGGAAAGAAAAATGGAAAAGAAAAATGGAAAATGATATTTATATGGAAAGAAAAATGGAAAAGAAATATGGAAAATGATATTTATATGGAAAAGAAAAATGGAAAAGAAATATGGAAAATGATATTTATATGGAAAAGAAAAATGGAAAAGAAATATGGAAAATGATATTTATATGGAAAGAAAAATGGAAAAGAAAAATGGAAAATGATATTTATATGGAAAGAAAAATGGAAAAGAAATATGGAAAATGATATTTATATGGAAAGAAAAATGGAAAAGAAATATGGAAAATGATATTTATATGGAAAGAAAAATGGAAAAGAAATATGGAAAATGATATTTATATGGAAAGAAAAATGGAAAAGAAAATGGAAAATGATATTTATATGGAAAGAAAAATGGAAAAGAAAAATGGAAAATGATATTTATATGGAAAGAAAAATGGAAAAGAAATATGGAAAATGATATTTATATGGAAAGAAAAATGGAAAAGAAATATGGAAAATGATATTTATATGGAAAGAAAAATGGAAAAGAAATATGGAAAATGATATTTATATGGAAAGAAAAATGGAAAAGAAATATGGAAAATGATATTTATATGGAAAGAAAAATGGAAAAGAAATATGGAAAATGATATTTATATGGAAAGAAAAATGGAAAAGAAAATGGAAAATGATATTTATATGGAAAGAAAAATGGAAAAGAAATATGGAAAATGATATTTATATGGAAAGAAAAATGGAAAAGAAATATGGAAAAGAAATATGGAAAATGATATTTATATGGAAAGAAAAATGGAAAAGAAATATGGAAAATGATATTTATATGGAAAGAAAAATGGAAAAGAAATATGGAAAATGATATTTATATGGAAAGAAAAATGGAAAAGAAAAATGGAAAAGAAATATGGAAAATGATATTTATATGGAAAGAAAAATGGAAAAGAAAATGGAAAATGATATTTATATGGAAAGAAAAATGGAAAAGAAATATGGAAAATGATATTTATATGGAAAAGAAAAATGGAAAAGAAATATGGAAAATGATATTTATATGGAAAGAAAAATGGAAAAGAAATATGGAAAATGATATTTATATGGAAAGAAAAATGGAAAAGAAATATGGAAAATGATATTTATATGGAAAGAAAAATGGAAAAGAAATATGGAAAATGATATTTATATGGAAAGAAAAATGGAAAAGAAATATGGAAAATGATATTTATATGGAAAGAAAAATGGAAAAGAAATATGGAAAATGATATTTATATGGAAAGAAAAATGGAAAAGAAATATGGAAAATGATATTTATATGGAAAGAAAAATGGAAAAGAAATATGGAAAATGATATTTATATGGAAAAGAAAAATGGAAAAGAAATATGGAAAATGATATTTATATGGAAAAGAAAAATGGAAAAGAAATATGGAAAATGATATTTATATGGAAAGAAAAATGGAAAAGAAATATGGAAAATGATATTTATATGGAAAGAAAAATGGAAAAGAAATATGGAAAATGATATTTATATGGAAAGAAAAATGGAAAAGAAAAATGGAAAATGATATTTATATGGAAAGAAAAATGGAAAAGAAATATGGAAAATGATATTTATATGGAAAGAAAAATGGAAAAGAAAATGGAAAATGATATTTATATGGAAAGAAAAATGGAAAAGAAAAATGGAAAATGATATTTATATGGAAAGAAAAATGGAAAAGAAATATGGGAAATGATATTATATGGAAAGAAAAATGTGAAAAGAAATATGGAAAATGATATTTATATGGAAAGAAAAATGGAAAAGAAATATGGAAAATGATATTTATATGGAAAGAAAAATGGAAAAGAAATATGGAAAATGATATTTATATGGAAAGAAAAAATGGAAAAGAAATATGGAAAATGATATTTATATGGAAAGAAAAATGGAAAAGAAAATGGAAAATGATATTTATATGGAAAGAAAAATGGAAAAGAAATATGGAAAATGATATTTATATGGAAAGAAAAATGGAAAAGAAATATGGAAAATGATATTTATATGGAAAGAAAAATGGAAAAGAAATATGGAAAATGATATTTATATGGAAAGAAAAATGGAAAAGAAATATGGAAAATGATATTTATATGGAAAGAAAAATGGAAAAGAAATATGGAAAATGATATTTATATGGAAAGAAAAATGGAAAAGAAAAATGGAAAAGAAATATGGAAAATGATATTTATATGGAAAGAAAAATGGAAAAGAAATATGGAAAATGATATTTATATGGAAAGAAAAATGGAAAAGAAATATGGAAAATGATATTTATATGGAAAGAAAAATGGAAAAGAAATATGGAAAATGATATTTATATGGAAAGAAAAATGGAAAAGAAATATGGAAAATGATATTTATATGGAAAGAAAAATGGAAAAGAAATATGGAAAATGATATTTATATGGAAAGAAAAATGGAAAAGAAATATGGAAAATGATATTTATATGGAAAGAAAAATGGAAAAGAAATATGGAAAATGATATTTATATGGAAAGAAAAATGGAAAAGAAATATGGAAAATGATATTTATATGGAAAGAAAAATGGAAAAGAAATATGGAAAATGATATTTATATGGAAAGAAAAATGGAAAAGAAATATGGAAAATGATATTTATATGGAAAGAAAAATGGAAAAGAAATATGGAAAATGATATTTATATGGAAAGAAAAATGGAAAAGAAATATGGAAAATGATATTTATATGGAAAGAAAAATGGAAAAGAAATATGGAAAATGATATTTATATGGAAAGAAAAATGGAAAAGAAATATGGAAAATGATATTTATATGGAAAGAAAAATGGAAAAGAAATATGGAAAATGATATTTATATGGAAAGAAAAATGGAAAAGAAATATGGAAAATGATATTTATATGGAAAGAAAATGGAAAAGAAATATGGAAAATGATATTTATATGGAAAGAAAAATGGAAAAGAAATATGGAAAATGATATTTATATGGAAAGAAAAATGGAAAAGAAATATGGAAAATGATATTTATATGGAAAGAAAAATGGAAAAGAAATATGGAAAATGATATTTATATGGAAAGAAAAATGGAAAAGAAATATGGAAAATGATATTTATATGGAAAGAAAAATGGAAAAGAAATATGGAAAATGATATTTATATGGAAAGAAAAATGGAAAAGAAATATGGAAAATGATATTTATATGGAAAGAAAAATGGAAAAGAAATATGGAAAATGATATTTATATGGAAAGAAAAATGGAAAAGAAATATGGAAAATGATATTTATATGGAAAGAAAAATGGAAAAGAAATATGGAAAATGATATTTATATGGAAAGAAAAATGGAAAAGAAATATGGAAAATGATATTTATATGGAAAGAAAAATGGAAAAGAAATATGGAAAATGATATACTCGAGTACTATATGGAAAGAAAAATGGAAAAGAAATATGGAAAATGATATTTATATGGAAAGAAAAATGGAAAAGAAATATGGAAAAAAAGAAAAATGGAAAATGATATTTATATGGAAAGAAAAATGGAAAAGAAATATGGAAAATGATATTTATATGGAAAGAAAAATGGAAAAGAAATATGGAAAATGATATTTATATGGAAAGAAAATGGAAAAGAAATATGGGAAATGATATTTATATGGAAAGAAAAATGGAAAAGAAATATGGAAAATGATATTTATATGGAAAGAAAAATGGAAAAGAAATATGGAAAATGATATTTATATGGAAAGAAAAATGGAAAAGAAATATGGAAAATGATATTTATATGGAAAGAAAAATGGAAAAGAAATATGGAAAATGATATTTATATGGAAAGAAAATGGAAAAGAAATATGGGAAATGATATTTATATGGAAAGAAAAATGGAAAAGAAATATGGAAAATGATATTTATATGGAAAGAAAAATGGAAAAGAAAAATGGAAAATGATATTTATATGGAAAGAAAAATGGAAAAGAAATATGGAAAATGATATTTATATGGAAAGAAAAATGGAAAAGAAATATGGAAAATGATATTTATATGGAAAGAAAAATGGAAAAGAAATATGGAAAATGATATTTATATGGAAAGAAAATGGAAAAGAAATATGGGAAATGATATTTATATGGAAAGAAAAATGGAAAAGAAATATGGAAAATGATATTTATATGGAAAGAAAAATGGAAAAGAAAAATGGAAAATGATATTTATATGGAAAGAAAAATGGAAAAGAAATATGGAAAATGATATTTATATGGAAAGAAAAATGGAAAAGAAAAATGGAAAATGATATTTATATGGAAAGAAAAATGGAAAAGAAATATGGAAAATGATATTTATATGGAAAGAAAAATGGAAAAGAAAAATGGAAAATGATATTTATATGGAAAGAAAAATGGAAAAGAAATATGGAAAATGATATTTATATGGAAAGAAAAATGGAAAAGAAAAATGGAAAATGATATTTATATGGAAAGAAAAATGGAAAAGAAATATGGAAAATGATATTTATATGGAAAGAAAAATGGAAAAGAAATATGGAAAATGATATTTATATGGAAAGAAAATGGAAAAGAAATATGGGAAATGATATTTATATGGAAAGAAAAATGGAAAAGAAATATGGAAAATGATATTTATATGGAAAGAAAAATGGAAAAGAAAATGGAAAATGATATTTATATGGAAAGAAAAATGGAAAAGAAATATGGAAAATGATATTTATATGGAAAGAAAAATGGAAAAGAAAAATGGAAAAGAAATATGGAAAATGATATTTATATGGAAAGAAAAATGGAAAAGAAAATGGAAAATGATATTTATATGGAAAGAAAAATGGAAAAGAAATATGGAAAATGATATTTATATGGAAAGAAAAATGGAAAAGAAATATGGAAAATGATATTTATATGGAAAGAAAAATGGAAAAGAAATATGGAAAATGATATTTATATGGAAAGAAAAATGGAAAAGAAATATGGAAAATGATATTTATATGGAAAGAAAAATGGAAAAGAAATATGGAAAATGATATTTATATGGAAAGAAAAATGGAAAAGAAATATGGAAAATGATATTTATATGGAAAGAAAAATGGAAAAGAAATATGGAAAATGATATTTATATGGAAAGAAAAATGGAAAAGAAATATGGAAAATGATATTTATATGGAAAGAAAAATGGAAAAGAAATATGGAAAATGATGTTTATATGGAAAGAAAAATGGAAAAGAAATATGGGAAATGATATTTATATGGAAAGAAAAATGGAAAAGAAATATGGAAAATGATATTTATATGGAAAGAAAAATGGAAAAGAAATATGGAAAATGATATTTATATGGAAAGAAAAATGGAAAAGAAATATGGGAAATGATATTTATATGGAAAGAAAAATGGAAAAGAAATATGGAAAATGATGTTTATATGGAAAGAAAAATGGAAAAGAAATATGGAAAATGATATTTATATGGAAAGAAAAATGGAAAAGAAAAATGGAAAAGAAATATGGAAAATGATATTTATATGGAAAGAAAAATGGAAAAGAAATATGGAAAATGATATTTATATGGAAAGAAAAATGGAAAAGAAATATGGAAAATGATATTTATATGGAAAGAAAAATGGAAAAGAAAATGGGAAATGATATTTATATGGAAAGAAAAATGGAAAAGAAATATGGAAAATGATATTTATATGGAAAGAAAAATGGAAAAGAAATATGGAAAATGATGTTTATATGGAAAGAAAAATGGAAAAGAAATATGGGAAATGATATTTATATGGAAAGAAAAATGGAAAAGAAATATGGAAAATGATATTTATATGGAAAGAAAATGGAAAAGAAATATGGAAAATGATATTTATATGGAAAGAAAAATGGAAAAGAAATATGGAAAATGATATTTATATGGAAAGAAAAATGGAAAAGAAATATGGAAAATGATGTTTATATGGAAAGAAAAATGGAAAAGAAATATGGAAAATGATATTTATATGGAACGAAAAATGGAAAAGAAAAATGGAAAAGAAATATGGAAAATGATATTTATATGGAAAGAAAAATGGAAAAGAAAATGGAAAATGATATTTATATGGAAAGAAAAATGGAAAAGAAAATGGAAAATGATATTTATATGGAAAGAAAAATGGAAAAGAAATATGGAAAATGATGTTTATATGGAAAGAAAAATGGAAAAGAAATATGGGAAATGATATTTATATGGAAAGAAAAATGGAAAAGAAATATGGAAAATGATATTTATATGGAAAGAAAAATGGAAAAGAAAATGGAAAATGATATTTATATGGAAAGAAAAATGGAAAAGAAATATGGAAAATGATATTTATATGGAAAGAAAAATGGAAAAGAAATATGGAAAATGATATTTATATGGAAAGAAAAATGGAAAAGAAATATGGAAAATGATATTTATATGGAAAGAAAAATGGAAAAGAAAAATGGAAAATGATATTTATATGGAAAGAAAAATGGAAAAGAATATGGGAAATGATATTTATATGGAAAGAAAAATGGAAAAGAAATATGGAAAATGATATTTATATGGAAAGAAAAATGGAAAAGAAATATGGAAAATGATATTTATATGGAAAGAAAAATGGAAAAGAAATATGGAAAATGATGTTTATATGGAAAGAAAAATGGAAAAGAAATATGGGAAATGATATTTATATGGAAAGAAAAATGGAAAAGAAATATGGAAAATGATATTTATATGGAAAGAAAAATGGAAAAGAAATATGGAAAATGATATTTATATGGAAAGAAAAATGGAAAAGAAATATGGAAAATGATATTTATATGGAAAGAAAAATGGAAAAGAAAAATGGAAAAGAAATATGGAAAATGATATTTATATGGAAAGAAAAATGGAAAAGAAAATGGAAAATGATATTTATATGGAAAGAAAAATGGAAAAGAAATATGGAAAATGATATTTATATGGAAAGAAAAATGGAAAAGAAAAATGGAAAAGAAATATGGAAAATGATATTTATATGGAAAGAAAAATGGAAAAGAAATATGGAAAATGATATTTATATGGAAAGAAAAATGGAAAAGAAATATGGAAAATGATATTTATATGGAAAGAAAAATGGAAAAGAAATATGGAAAATGATATTTATATGGAAAGAAAAATGGAAAAGAAAATGGAAAATGATATTTATATTGAAAGAAAAATGGAAAAGAAATATGGAAAATGATATTTATATGGAAAGAAAAATGGAAAAGAAATATGGAAAATGATATTTATATGGAAAGAAAAATGGAAAAGAAATATGGAAAATGATATTTATATGGAAAGAAAAATGGAAAAGAAATATGGAAAATGATATTTATATGGAAAGAAAAATGGAAAAGAAATATGGAAAATGATATTTATATGGAAAGAAAAATGGAAAAGAAATATGGAAAATGATATTTATATGGAAAGAAAAATGGAAAAGAAATATGGAAAATGATGTTTATATGGAAAGAAAAATGGAAAAGAAATATGGGAAATGATATTTATATGGAAAGAAAAATGGAAAAGAAATATGGAAAATGATATTTATATGGAAAGAAAAATGGAAAAGAAATATGGAAAATGATATTTATATGGAAAGAAAAATGGAAAAGAAATATGGAAAATGATATTTATATGGAAAGAAAAATGGAAAAGAAATATGGAAAATGATATTTATATGGAAAGAAAAATGGAAAAGAAAAATGGAAAATGATATTTATATGGAAAGAAAAATGGAAAAGAAATATGGGAAATGATATTTATATGGAAAAGAAAAATGGAAAAGAAAAATGGAAAAGAAAAATGGAAAATGATATTTATATGGAAAGAAAAATGGAAAAGAAAAATGGAAAATGATATTTATATGGAAAAGAAAAATGGAAAAGAAAAATGGAAAATGATATTTATATGGAAAGAAAAATGGAAAAGAAATATGGGAAATGATATTTATATGGAAAAGAAAAATGGAAAAGAAAAATGGAAAAGAAAAATGGAAAATGATATTTATATGGAAAGAAAAATGGAAAAGAAAAATGGAAAATGATATTTATATGGAAAGAAAAATGGAAAAGAAAAATGGAAAATGATATTTATATGGAAAGAAAAATGGAAAAGAAATATGGAAAATGATATTTATATGGAAAGAAAAATGGAAAAGAAAAATGGAAAATGATATTTATATGGAAAGAAAAATGGAAAAGAAATATGGGAAATGATATTTATATGGAAAAGAAAAATGGAAAAGAAAAATGGAAAAGAAAAATGGAAAATGATATTTATATGGAAAGAAAAATGGAAAAGAAATATGGAAAATGATATTTATATGGAAAGAAAAATGGAAAAGAAATATGGAAAATGATGTTTATATGGAAAGAAAAATGGAAAAGAAATATGGAAAATGATATTTATATGGAAAGAAAAATGGAAAAGAAAAATGGAAAAGAAATATGGAAAATGATATTTATATGGAAAAGAAAAATGGAAAAGAAATATGGAAAATGATATTTATATGGAAAGAAAAATGGAAAAGAAATATGGAAAATGATATTTATATGGAAAGAAAAATGGAAAAGAAATATGGAAAATGATATTTATATGGAAAGAAAAATGGAAAAGAAATATGGGAAATGATATTTATATGGAAAGAAAAATGGAAAAGAAATATGGGAAATGATATTTATATGGAAAGAAAAATGGAAAAGAAATATGGGAAATGATATTTATATGGAAAGAAAAATGGAAAAGAAATATGGGAAATGATATTTATATGGAAAGAAAAATGGAAAAGAAATATGGAAAATGATATTTATATGGAAAGAAAAATGGAAAAGAAATATGGAAAATGATATTTATATGGAAAGAAAAATGGAAAAGAAATATGGGAAATGATATTTATATGGAAAGAAAAATGGAAAAGAAAAATGGAAAATGATATTTATATGGAAAGAAAAATGGAAAAGAAATATGGAAAATGATATTTATATGGAAAGAAAAATGGAAAAGAAAAATGGAAAATGATATTTATATGGAAAGAAAAATGGAAAAGAAATATGGGAAATGATATTTATATGGAAAAGAAAAATGGAAAAGAAAAATGGAAAAGAAAAATGGAAAATGATATTTATATGGAAAGAAAAATGGAAAAGAAAAATGGAAAATGATATTTATATGGAAAAGAAAAATGGAAAAGAAATATGGAAAATGATATTTATATGGAAAGAAAAATGGAAAAGAAATATGGAAAATGATATTTATATGGAAAGAAAAATGGAAAAGAAATATGGAAAATGATATTTATATGGAAAGAAAAATGGAAAAGAAATATGGGAAATGATATTTATATGGAAAGAAAAATGGAAAAGAAAAATGGAAAATGATATTTATATGGAAAGAAAAATGGAAAAGAAATATGGGAAATGATATTTATATGGAAAAGAAAAATGGAAAAGAAAAATGGAAAAGAAAAATGGAAAATGATATTTATATGGAAAGAAAAATGGAAAAGAAATATGGAAAATGATATTTATATGGAAAGAAAAATGGAAAAGAAATATGGAAAATGATGTTTATATGGAAAGAAAAATGGAAAAGAAATATGGAAAATGATATTTATATGGAAAGAAAAATGGAAAAGAAATATGGAAAATGATATTTATATGGAAAGAAAAATGGAAAAGAAAAATGGAAAAGAAATATGGAAAATGATATTTATATGGAAAGAAAAATGGAAAAGAAATATGGAAAATGATATTTATATGGAAAGAAAAATGGAAAAGAAATATGGAAAATGATATTTATATGGAAAGAAAATGGAAAAGAAATATGGGAAATGATATTTATATGGAAAGAAAAATGGAAAAGAAATATGGGAAATGATATTTATATGGAAAGAAAAATGGAAAAGAAATATGGGAAATGATATTTATATGGAAAAGAAAAATGGAAAAGAAATATGGAAAATGATATTTATATGGAAAAGAAAAATGGAAAAGAAAAATGGAAAAGAAAAATGGAAAATGATATTTATATGGAAAGAAAAATGGAAAAGAAATATGGAAAATGATATTTATATGGAAAGAAAAATGGAAAAGAAATATGGAAAATGATGTTTATATGGAAAGAAAAATGGAAAAGAAATATGGAAAATGATATTTATATGGAAAGAAAAATGGAAAAGAAAAATGGAAAAGAAATATGGAAAATGATATTTATATGGAAAGAAAAATGGAAAAGAAAAATGGAAAAGAAATATGGAAAATGATATTTATATGGAAAGAAAAATGGAAAAGAAATATGGAAAATGATATTTATATGGAAAGAAAATGGAAAAGAAATATGGGAAATGATATTTATATGGAAAGAAAAATGGAAAAGAAATATGGGAAATGATATTTATATGGAAAGAAAAATGGAAAAGAAATATGGGAAATGATATTTATATGGAAAGAAAAATGGAAAAGAAATATGGGAAATGATATTTATATGGAAAGAAAAATGGAAACGAAATATGGAAAATGATATTTATATGGAAAGAAAAATGGAAAAGAAATATGGAAAATGATATTTATATGGAAAGAAAAATGGAAAAGAAATATGGGAAATGATATTTATATGGAAAGAAAAATGGAAAAGAAAAATGGAAAATGATATTTATATGGAAAGAAAAATGGAAAAGAAATATGGAAAATGATATTTATATGGAAAGAAAAATGGAAAAGAAAAATGGAAAATGATATTTATATGGAAAGAAAAATGGAAAAGAAATATGGGAAATGATATTTATATGGAAAAGAAAAATGGAAAAGAAAAATGGAAAAGAAAAATGGAAAATGATATTTATATGGAAAGAAAAATGGAAAAGAAAAATGGAAAATGATATTTATATGGAAAAGAAAAATGGAAAAGAAAAATGGAAAATGATATTTATATGGAAAGAAAAATGGAAAAGAAATATGGAAAATGATATTTATATGGAAAGAAAAATGGAAAAGAAATATGGAAAATGATATTTATATGGAAAAGAAAAATGGAAAAGAAATATGGAAAATGATATTTATATGGAAAGAAAAATGGAAAAGAAATATGGAAAATGATGTTTATATGGAAAGAAAAATGGAAAAGAAATATGGGAAATGATATTTATATGGAAAGAAAAATGGAAAAGAAATATGGGAAATGATATTTATATGGAAAGAAAAATGGAAAAGAAAAATGGAAAATGATATTTATATGGAAAGAAAAATGGAAAAGAAATATGGAAAATGATATTTATATGGAAAGAAAAATGGAAAAGAAAAATGGAAAATGATATTTATATGGAAAGAAAAATGGAAAAGAAATATGGGAAATGATATTTATATGGAAAAGAAAAATGGAAAAGAAAAATGGAAAAGAAAAATGGAAAATGATATTTATATGGAAAGAAAAATGGAAAAGAAATATGGAAAATGATATTTATATGGAAAAGAAAAATGGAAAAGAAAAATGGAAAATGATATTTATATGGAAAAGAAAAATGGAAAAGAAATATGGAAAATGATATTTATATGGAAAAGAAAAATGGAAAATGATATTTATATGGAAAAGAAAAATGGAAAAGAAAAAAGAAAAAGAAAATGGAAAAGAAAAATCCTTTTAACTAAAATGAAAAAGAATATGTTTATTTACAGGAATTTTTTTTACATATATATATATTTTGAAATGAATAAAATATGTTTATTTATAGAAATAATTATACTGAAAGTCAAATTAAAAAAAAATTTTAAGATAAAAAATTAAATTAAATAAATAGAAAATAAAATCAATACATGTAAACTTAATATAGGTTAGAAAATATAAATTGTTTATATGTAATAAATTCAATACAATAAACATAATCAAAAGAAAAATTGCATTTATCTAAATATAATCAAACAATATAAATATGAATCCAATAGATGATATTGACAAAAAATTAACTTTAAAAAATTTTTTATTACATTTTTACCCAAACAAGGCACAATGCCACTTTGATGTAGGAAGCTACTATCAGGAGCATAAGTTGCAGGAATACTATGTAGGGAGTTGAGCAGCAAGATGTCTGTCCACATTACACTTGAACTTCTGCATGTCAGTACAGTTGGAGAAACAGTAACCCGGAAGGGAATTTCAAAGTCTAGCAGTTCTAGGGAAGAGACTATTAGAGTACAAGGCTTTCTTACATCTAGGGATCTCTATTGTGTTGGAGTGGGACTTTGCTGCTTGTTGGGTTTGTGGAGGGTATTTACATCGAGGGGGTTCAAGGGCTGGTATTCATCAGAGCATCCACCATTAAAATACTTGTAAAACAGGCAGAGGGGTGCAACATTTTTGAGGCAAACTGAAGGGCAAGCAGGACAGAGGTTGAAGCTTAGATGACAGTTCAGGACCTATCAGGTTGGCAACTCTCTTTTGAACCTTATTCAGGAGTGAGAGACTAGTAGCAGATGCACCAACCCAAATGTGACAACAATACTCCATACATGGACGAATGGTGGCCTTGTAGAGATACAGGATACTTTCAGGTGTAAGTAACTTTCTAGCACAGTAGAGAAAGCTCACCTTCTTCACAGCAGCCTTGGCAATGCTCTCGATGTAGCTGTTCCAACTCATGTTCCCTGTGAACATTAAGCTGAGGAGTTTGGGCGAAGTACTTTCAGGTAATGTATCTTTAGCCATAGCTATTTGTGGTTGAGAAGGTTTCTTGTAATTATTAAAGGAAACGAGTTTAGTCTTGGCAGCATTGAACGTTACCTTCCATTTCCCCCCCCCCATTCCACTACAGACTTCCTAGAGGAAGACCTCCAATCTGTAGTGGTATGGGGTTTTCCCTCCATTGTTTTGGATATATGTTCATTCGTTTTCCCCTCGTGCTTGTTATAGAGTGTGGTGTCATCAGCAAATATACCCATCTCAGAGACTATTTTATCAGGGAGATCATTTATCAATATCAGGAATAATAAAGGTCCTGCATTTATATCATATTGTTTGGACCTACGACCATCAAGGACAACCTGGATTCTTCTCTTATTTAAGAAGGATTTAATTATGTTGAGTATTCGTTTAGTAATACCATAGGATCTAATTTTCATGAGAAGACCATCATGTCAAAATCCTTAGATATATCTAGGGCTACTGCCCTCTCCTCCCCTGCCTGATCCAAAGCATGGTATATACGTTCACAGTTAAAATATCTGCAGTAGAATAGGCTTGCCTAAATCCATATTGATTTTCAGACAGAAGTTTAGCAACTGTGAGGTTGTGGACTAGAGCTTGATTAATTATGGACTCAAATATTTTGGTGAAAAGAGGGAAGAGGCTAATGGGGCTGTAATTTAATGGGTCAGTTCTTTCACCAGAGTCTTATAAACTTTTGCCAGAATTCTTGAAAACTGTTACCACAGAAACAGTTTTCCAGCAGTCAGGAAAGCATGATTCATTAAGACATTTGTTGAAAGGTTTGGAGAGAACTGGAGCAATCTTGGCGGAGCATTTTTTTCGTAGTACAGATCAGGTCGAGCATTTTTTTAATGGTATAGATCAGGTCCACACGCTTTTGAGGTGTCTAAGATTTCTATGATGTCATGAACTTGAGAAGGGGTGATTTTCAGATTATCTAGTGTGGTTTCTGTCTGCAAAGGAAAATCAGGGAGGGAGTGGTTTGCTGGGTTCAAAGTAGAGTTTGAGGCAAACTGAAGGGCAAGCATGTTAGCTTTCTTGGTTGCCGTGCAAAAAAACCTTATGATTATTGGATAATGGGGGAATTGTTAATTGCCCATTATTTACTACACTGTTGTAGATTTTCCAGAAATCATGAGTTCCTAATTTTAACGCTGCAATGTGTTTTCTGGTGGTTTCGGTATATTCTCCGAGCTGTCGCTACTTCTTTCTTACAATTATTTCATATATCTTTATTCATCCAGCCCATTTTTATCACTTCCTTCCATATTTACCTTTGCCTTCCCCTGTAAACTGTTCTTGCTACCTCAACTGTTCAGATCTAAGCCTGTCTTTAATCCTCACATCTTTTTAATTGTCAAAATGTTTGAAGGTGCCTTGGTATCTTTCAGCAAAACCTCCGATAGCTAGTCTCCAGTCTTCCTGTATTATTTAAACTGTATACATTTTTGGTGCAACCACACTTAGCATTCACATCATCAACCTGGAACTTCTGACTGCCAAGAAACTCTTTGAAAACATGTAACTAAATAAACATCAGTCGCTTTTTGTATTATTTGGATTCTTCAGACTACTGTTCTCGTCTTGAATGTCATTTCCACAATGTTTTGATCAATGTAATCTCTGATCTTCATCAGGTGTATCTTGTTGAACTCGGGAAGAATGGACAGAATTTTGGACAGAAACCTTTATTTACTCCACGGGGTGGGGTAGGGGATAACATGCTCTTTTTCAGTCAACCATGACTGGATAGATATCCTAAGTAATTTGCAAATTGTATTTGTCAGTAATCCACACTGAGAATTGAACCTTCAACCTTCAGGAGAATATCACTTTTCCAACTGATTTTTTTTTTTTTTTCATGTACTCTAACCACTGCGCCACGAATCCTTGTGAACCAATCCTCATCTCATGAATTAAGAGACGTAATTTTCTTTTTGTTCACACCAAACAAGGCATATTGCCAGTTGGACGTAAAGGGTTACTACTTGGGATCGTGTCTACTGAGGACTATGTGAGGAGATGAGTAGCGAGATTTCTGTTCACATTACATTTAAGTTTCTACATGTTAGTACGATCAGGGAAGCAAGAAACAGGAAGAGAACTCTAAAGTCTAGTGGTTCAAGGCAAGAAACTATCAGAGTAGAAGATCTACGGACCATTTAAAAAAAAAATTTTTTATACATAGGAGAGTCGCCACTTATCAAGACCCAGAGGCCACGCGAGGATAAGGGTTAAAGAGTGTACACTAGTCAATGGGACAATATCATAGGAATCATTAGTAGTGTAAATTTGGTAAATTGTATTACTTAAGGGGAACAGCTCATCAAGAACTTGTTTATGTTGGACTTGAAGACAACCATATTGTAATCAGCTGGAAAGCAGGCAAACTGAAAACAGTTCCGCAGGTGTGCAGTTCTAAGAAAGGAGCCTTGTTCATGGAATCTACGTTTAGGTTTTGACACAGATAAAGAGTGGGGGAAATTATTGAGAGTGTTTTCAGCTAGACGAGTGCTTCCTGTGAAAGTTTGGCGAGGGGGGATCATAGATTGGAGCTTAGATCAGCACTTGCCATGAAAATAATGATAAAGCAGAGACAGGCTCGCAATGTCTCTTCTGTGAGAAAGAAGTTGCAGGGAAGAGAAAAGGGCATCTTTTAATAGGCTACAAAGTCTATTTTGAACTGTCAAGGCAGAATAAGTCCTTTCTAGCAGCTCCTTCCCAGATGTGGCAACAATACTTCATCTTTGAACATACCTCGCTCTTATATAGATAGAGAATTGCATCAGCAGTGAGCTATCTACTGGATCGATAGAAGAATCCTACCATTTTTCCAGCGATCTTGGCAACAGATTTGATGTACGTGTTCTTTTTCAGATCAGTAGTAAAGGTCAAGCCCAGAAGCTTGTCAAAACATGAGGCCTCCCCAAGACGAGAGCCATTCATTTCAGTTGATATCAGATAGGGATAAGAGCGTTGATGATGTAAAGATAGAAGATTGGTTTTAGATGCATTTAAAGTAACTAGCCAATTGTTTCCTCATTGCACCATGGCTCAAGATCAGAGGAGAGAGCATCAGAGAGAACTTGGTCGTTTATGACCTTTGATGTGCTGCCATAGATGGTAGTGTCGTCAGCATAAATATCTACGAATGATCTAAGGATGTGATTTGGAAGATTATTGACATAGATCAGGAAGAGAGTTGAACCCAGGATGGACCCTTGAGGGACTCCAGCATTAATACTGTGAGCTTCTGATTTCTGCTCATCAACCAATACTCTTAGGAAGCTATCAGAGAGAAATGATTTAATAACTGAGAAGACATTTCTAGCTATACCATAGCTGGAGATCTTGTGAAGTAGACCTTTATGCCATACTCTATCAAAGGCCTTTGATATGTCAAGAGCAATTGCCCTAGAAAGGAAGCCTCTGCCAAGAGATTCGCTAATCCTATGAAATATAACTGTAAGCACATCTGCTGTAGATCTAGCAGAACGGAAACCATATTGCATGTCATTTAGAAGATTATTTTTGCTGAGATGGTTGACTACTCTATTTAACACAGATTCCAGCAACTTACTCATGACGCAAACAAGACTTATTGGTCTGTACTGAGAGGGAGATGACGATCACCTGAATTCTTAAATATGGGGCATACTGACGAGATTTTCTAGATTGTTGGGAAGCAATTCTCCTTAAGACAACGCTTAAAAAGCTTTGTAAGTATGTGAGCTAGTTCTGGTTGAAGCTTTTTCAGCACTATAATTTGAATGCCGTCAGGGCCAGTAAAGGGGTGGGATTTTGCTGCTTGACGGGCTAGTCGGGGGGGGGGGCGGGGTATTTATGTTTAGGGGACACAAATGCTATGAGTTCATCATATCACATTCCATTCTTGTAGAAACAGGCACAGGGATGCATCATTGCAGTGATGGGACAGGGGTTGGAGCTTGATTGATAATGAGGTGCATATTAGGCCGGCGACTCTTTTTTTTTGGGGGGGGTCTTGTCTAAGAGGGACACACTAATCGTAAATGCATCAGCCCAATTCTCTGTACATGGGAAAATGGTGGGTACTCTGAGGAATTGTTACATGATAAGGGCTGTCCCCTTTTCATGTAAGTATAAAAATAGAGAGATTTAGTTAAAATTAAAATGAAATAGAATAGACGAAATTCGAACCTCGTAAATTAGGTTTAGAAATAGATTACGAGAGAGAATTAGAAAATGGAATGTAAAACAAACCATTGTTTAGCTTAGAGATAAAATAGTTTCAAGAAAAGAATGTGCGTTGTCAATTCTGTTATGAAAAATTCAATTGAGGAATGCAACTACAAGATAATTTAATAAACATGTTTTTAACATATTGGAAATATAGGTTACTGGGAATATAGGTTAAAATTCCTTTTGTAAACAAAGGAAAAAGTTTTGGACACACATGTCCAGAACACATGAAAGAAGACACATGTTTTAACATGTGTATGACGTCATGGAAAATGGGAAGTTCTAGATATAGTTAGAAACTTGAGAGATCTGAGGGAGAAACTGAGAGAGAGTCTGAGGACGAGAGACGACAGTCCAGACATGGGATTCGAACGTCTAGAAGCGAGACGGTCACTTTTGAAACTTAGAATGTGAAGCTTTGAATTCTTGACTCAGAAAACCATGGCCGGTCGTGAGAAGAAATAAACCCATCATGTGTTTTTATAAACGTCGTCTTTGTGTTGTAATTCTACCAAAAGGTAAAGTGAAAATTGTTATTATATGCCTTGTATATCATGTGTTTTAAAATGTCTTTACATACACGTCTCGACATCTCATATCTATAATGTGAACTCTACATCTCATATCTACACTTCTAAGTACAAACATTTTAATATAAATATGAATCTCTTTACAACATCTGTCTCTCTAAGACACAACAACATCCCTCTTAATAAAAGACTCTCTCTAAGACTGCACTTTAATAAGACTCACTTTTAACAAACGAACAATATAACAACAAGAATAATAATGAACTATATATACTAGAGGTTGTTATCATGATATGCACTGTAATAACCTCTGGTATACTATTCCAGGGAGCAGAAACAGGGCGGGGAATACTGCCTTTCCTCTGATGTGAGGAAAGCACCTGTGGTATGTCTTTTGTTAAGTCCCTGGAGACTATGATTTGGACTTGGGGTTAAAAACTTCTTGAAATATATATCTAAATTTCTGTTCATGATGTTTCTGAATACTGGTTTATTGCCAATAACATGGCACAACAATAAAATATGATAATTGGATAGTTAGATTCAAAGCTTGAGGCGCAACTTTTAAAATTCGGTTGAAATTATTTTGTAAAAATAAACCTTTATTCATTGTATTCATACATGTATGAAATTATTTCGCTATTCATAACAATGTCATTGGATATTACGTTTCTGAATTTTGGAGATGAGGATTGATAATTTCGATTAATCAGACTGCTGTTCTCATCATTAGTGTTATTTTCACAATGCTACAGTTGATGTAATCTTCGAGGTACTAGTGCACTTATTGATTTGTGCTGAAATAATAACGTTATTATTTAAAAAGACATTCTTAACATGGTAGGGGAGGATGTTTTGTACCTATTCTATACTTTAACCTTACAATTGAATAAAAAAACATATCATAAAACTTTAATTAAACTTGGAAATACGATTTTAAAAATAGCTCGGATCAGTAAGTGCACTAGCACCATCTTCGACCTTCTTTAGGTGTAACTTGCGGACTCGTGGCAAAGTGGATTTTCAAGACTAAGATCAATAGTCATCTCCTGTCTTTGCAATAACCAGCTTTCGTTTTTGTTAGCTTCTTACATAAAATGGCTTCATGCCTTGACTCGAGTGATTTCCATAGAAATAAACCTCACTTCCCACATCTGTGTGTATCCATTTGATTAGCATCTCTTCACAACAATCCCTAACTATACGATCAATTAACTACAGAGATTGCCTTATCATTCCTCTATTTACAGTTCAGTACTCATAACAAAACTAGATGTTAATTTTTTCACAGCTTCAGTACGTGTGGAAGAGATAGACACATGTTTGTCTGCTCGTGAACGTTTCCCCGTTTCCAGATCAATCAGTCATCAGCGAGTTCAATCAGTATAAAACAGGTGCGTTTTTGACACTGGCCAGTCACTTAGAGTTTACTACCAAACTCATAGATTTTCCAATAGCCTTGCCTCTAGAATTGATATCAGACGACATGATGCCATCGTCATGATGATGATGAAAAATTTTGGGTAGTAGCAGACAAGAAGTTTTCTTGTCCATTACCAATTTACAACAACAGCAGCAGCAACAATAGTGATGAAGATTGCCAGGTTCATTACTGCAGCAGGACTCTTTCTATGATGATGATGAGCGGAAGTAGCAGCATGAGCAGTATGCATCCAATCGTGCTGGGGAGGGGGGTCTTTCATCCCAGCGACAACAATGAGTAATGCCAAGAATATCACAGATACTGCCATTAGTCTTATAACTCACAGAATCAATAGTAGCTCCGTTCCTATCTGCAACTAATAGCAGCAATCATTCCATTTATAACTAGTAATAATTTTCGACCCTGGCACCATCACCACTATCTACAACTGACAGCAGTAATCCTGATCTGTACGTCTTCCCACATCGTCGTCCTCATCATCATTATCATCTGTTTCTATCCACAACTTGTAGCAGCAGCAACCCTGCCCTCTAAGACTAGCAGCGGTTTCCGATCCTGGCCGCAGCAACTTTATCATTATCGTCATACACTCAGGCAGTATTAAAGACGTATTCATTTCAAATTAAAACATAAAGAAAAAAAAAAATACTCTTATCTCCGCGTTAGTCCACCTGATTTTATTGTCATCATCCATCACATTTTCCATTCATTTTTTTTTCCTTCCTTTCTTTCTTTCTTTCTTTCTTTCTTATCTTTGTGTGCGTTTTATGGTATACTTGAACATCGGATCCTGTTACCACATCTTGCCAGATGGTGAGCTTAGAGAAGAATGATTTAAAATACAGCCATGTTTATAATTATTTTTAGATAAGATTTTTGAAAATTTGTCTGGTCTTATTTTACTTATTTTTTTTATTTCAATAAATATTCGGTCATTGATAAATAAATAAAAACATAATTCAAGTACGCATTTATCAAAGTTTTGCAAAAGCAAGCAAACCACGAAATCTTGTCTTATCCTTTTTTTTCTTTTCTTTTTTTTTATTGTTTGTTTTCAACATCTTGTCTTGGCAAGATCAATTCTTAGATTCTTTGAAAAAGAGGGTTTGGTAATTGAGCATTATGCGGTAAAAATAAATAAATGAAATAACAGCTTCGAACTTAATTTTACGAAAAGTTCGATAGATTTAAAAAGTTAATTATATTTTAGGTAAAAACACAAAAATGAGAAACTTTAAAAATAAATACAGAAGAAATATGAACGTGTCAATACTCCCAGGCATCTCCGGATCAGGACAGTTGTTTATTTTTAAAAACATGATATTAATGGAAAATTATATTTGCCCTACAAATATATAACTATATTCTTTTGAAAACACTACCTTTCCAAAAGAAAGTTTTAGATGTCATATATTAAATAGGTCACAGTCACCTATATTTTCCGAAATATACTTATAAGAAAATATTGCATTTAGAAACGTTCATGAAAATAATTATAACTATTATCAGCCATTTTTTGGTCATGTGTTCGCAAATATGTTTTTATAATTCACGTTTGACTTGTTATACTTGCCTGGTGTTGCCCGGGGGGAAACATATTGACGTAAAAGAAAGATTTTAAAATATAGTTACGTTTACATTTTTTTTTTTTTATGAATGCAGTTAAAAAAAATGATTTATCTTTTATTTTTCATTTTATTTCCATATATATTCGATTTTATAGTAGATTGAAATTAATAAGTGAACGTATATTTATAAAAGTTACGTATCGACGAGAAACTTATAAATACAAAACTGTTGTTTGTTTTTTTTCATTAATTCAGACAAGGTACAATTTAATTCTGCTCTTCAAGTTTTCTCACTACAAATAAACTTTTATTGGTGTTTTTATTATGGGGTGTCTAGCTACACATTTATGGGGACAATAAAACAAAATAAACGCCCTTTTTAGCCTTTTTAACATCGTTTCGTTAAATATCAAGATATTCTTAAAGATAATTTGAAGCTGAAACAGTAACAAAACAAGCAAAACCAAAAAAACTAATTCTAATGACTTCATTATGTACACGGTTATTCTAACAGTTCGTGATGTAGACGACTATTTGAATCAATTCCTTTGTAAACAACTATTCGTAGACGCCTGTGGGAGGCAATTTATTGTACACGCCTATTGTAAGAAATTAATTTTTGCAAACTATTGTTTATGATTCTTCGTAGATGACTGTTATAGGCGATTCTTTACAGACAACTATTATAATCAATTGTAGACGACTTATTTAAACAATTGTAGACGGCTATTGTAAACAATTGTAGACGAATATTGTGAACAACTGTTGACAACTATTGTAAACAATTGTTGACAACTATTGTAAACAATTGTTGATGGCTATTGTATACAATTGCAGATGACTATTGTGAACAATTGTTGATGACAATTGTATACAATTGTTGATGACTATTGTATACAATTGTTGATGACTATTGTATACAATTGTTGATGACTTGTACACAATTGTTGACATAAAGAATTGTAGCTGTCTATTGTAAACAATTGTTGGCGATTATTTTTTACCCTTGTGGACAACTATTGTTGGCAACTATTGTAAACAATTAGCGACAACTGTTGCGAATATTTGTGGCCAACTATTGCGAACAATTGTTGATGACTGTTGTAAGCAATTGTAGATGTCTGTAGAGGACTAGGATATATAAATCCTAATCCCGTTACAGAAGAAAATAATGAAACGAATGGAATGAAGGAAACAAAAACTCAATTGCTGGATAAGATGAACGTGTCGTTTATTTACTGTTGAAAGAATGAATGTTTTAGATATAACACGTGTTCATGTCCGCGCGGGTGTAACCATCGTTTGTTGCGGGACCGGTAGTATAGAAAGAAAAAGGAAATGTGTGTTCATCTCACGTTTGGGTCACTATGTAGTGTAAAATGGAAATGATAGTCCAGCATGTAGACAAAGAAAAGGATAGAGGGTTGACATGTTAGCAGTCAGCTACGCGAAGGTATTCTCAGGGACAAGTTGTATATATATATAGAGAGAGAAAGAGTGAGAATGTCAACCCAGTGCATGGAGAGAGAAAGCATATAAAGTGTACGTACAGTCTGTTAGCTTTTTGTCCCACATAGTAGCGAGTGGCATAGACCGCTCACCTTGGAAGGCGAGTTGGAAAAGGAAGAAGCAGCTTATTGATCTTGCTTTTATAATTGTTTCCGGTGGTCTTTTGCGCATGTGTGGATTTCCTTTGAAAGGGAAAGTGACGTTGCCCATGTGTGCGTACGTGTGCACGTATGTGTGTATGTTAGCGTGTGTGTGTAAACACGTGAATGTGAGTGTATATACGCGTACATGAATATATGTACGTGTGTGAATGTGCGTGCGTATGTTTGTATGCGCGTATGTATATGACAAGTAATATAGCTTGAGATGTGAACACGTGTTTTTGTGTGAAACTAGAAAAGGCTCGCGCATGTCTATTGTAAACAATTGTTGGCGATTATTGTACACACTTGTAAATGCCTATTGTAGACACTTATTGGCGGTTATTGTGTAGCGACTAGCTAACCCTAATCACTCGTCACATTAACAAAAGAATGCATATGGTCGGAATCTATTCATCACAGGGACATTTTGTTTGTGTCACTGGACACCCATGCAAATCTGTACTGTGTAAGGAAACGTGGTTGTAATGCGTCACCTTGACACACAAACTCATGGTACTACATTTTTATCCCTTTGTTTATGAATATGGTAAACAGGTTAGAATGCCAGTATATAAAGATTAACACGCCAAAGTTTAAACAGTCCAGAAAACACCGGTAATCATCACCACTGCCCATGGTTATCACATATGCCGAACTCTATCTATTCAGATGTAAAATAGCATCAACACGAATACCAAAGACAAGAGGGAGTTCTCCCAAGATACTATTGTCACCATCTGTAATGCCGCTGGAATCTAACTCTGAAGGACGGTTAAGGACTACCAAATTCAGACAGCCATTCCGCAAGTCCCAGAAATGATTCCCCGATCTACAGACAGTCTTCTGCAGACTGAATAACCAGCTCAAAATTATCACAATGTGTACTCAACTGCTAGTACACAAATCAGTATGGGTTAAAGTGTCAGATAAAAACTGCAAACGAACAAAATATTCTATTTCTCATTAAGGAAGCTAAAGCCAGTAATAATGTATGAATATTCTATGCCTACAAGCTATTTCTCCACAGTATTCAACGTTCGTAAAATTTTCTTTGTTAAATTACACTAACTTGATACCTTCCTCAATCTCAAAAGATTTCTTCAATCACTTAAAAACTATTAGTCATGCATTCACAATTAATTAATATTCTTTTGCCACTCGAAGGATGTTCCCAAATCTTTGCCTTATAAAAGATATCCATCTCACCGCATCATTAACAGGCGCCAATCTTTTTAATTTCCTCCATGTGAGGAGACAGAGTACATTGAAAGGGGACCTCTAACTTGCACTGCTTGCACTAAAAAAAAATGATTTTCTTCTGGTTAATAAAAATTATTTTAGACATTTGTAATTGTTACAGAGTCGTACGTGTTTTGCCTACCCTCTCAACTTTGTCATGAATTCAGAGACTGGTCGCCATTTTTAACATAGCCGGTTGTGAAAGGCTATTCTTTGAAGACAACTATTGCAGACAATTATAAGCGGGTTTGTCAGGGATATGTATGTCGAGGGGAAACAAGTGCAATGAGCTCATCAGAACATATTCCATTAAAATATTTGTAAAACAGTCACAGGGATGCAACATTGCGGCGATGGGATAGGGGTTGGAGCTTAGTTGACAAAGTGGGACTTATTAGATTGAAGACTTTTTTTTGGACCCTATCCAAGAGGGAGAAGCTAGTGGTAGATGCACCAGCCCAGCTTTGGCACTCGATACATAGGCGAATGGTGGCGTTGTAAAAGTACAAGACACTCTCAGGTGTGAGTAGTCTTCTAGCTGGATAATTTTATATGTTATATAAATTATTTGTTGAATGTTGTAAACGAATCATCATAGACAACTATAATAATATATATTATAATATATATATTATGCAGTTTGATATGCATTAATTTGCATATCAATGAATTAGCAGCCGTAAAAAGACATTATAAAAAGACATTATAAAAAGACTGAAGGTGAGAGGATAGTGAAAAGTGTTTGGCCCAAAAGATATGAGATGTGATAAAAAGCTGTAGGGGAATTTAGGCAAAGAACACTGGTTTATATAGTCGCTGGGGAGGGACTTCCCTTGACACACAGACACAAGAAAAACGTGTTTGAGTATTGAGAAGGGAAGCCATGTTAACACCCCGTGGGCATAACACCCACAGGACAAAAGACAGATATTTCGGCCTTGACAATTATAAGAAATATGAGACAAAGTAGGACTTTAACCACTTCTAGGTGAGTACCAAATTATTGTTGTTCTGTATTGTTTTATGTTTGTCAATTTGTAATAAAATGTGTATTTATATACTTGCAAACTATCTGCATTTGTTAAGGAGTTTAAAATGTGATTTGGTTGGATCTTATGAAAAAGAGTTGTCACTTTTAAATAAAGAACTTAAGATGTTATTAGGTTGGATTTTATGAAAAGAGTTGTGGGAACATGATGAGAATTAGCAGCGAACCGGATGTTAACGCATCCACCATGAGAAACAAAATGAAAAATCGTCATTTGCACAATAAGATAACCACAAAATAATTATCGACCAATGGCAGAGCTCCGCACCTAAAATAAACACCTCAAATATCACAGTAACTGGGAGCCGGTTTGCCACTATAAAATGAGGGGACCAAAAAGAGGAAAGAGGAGATTTGCCCTGCTGCGTCAGTGAAAGCACAGACGGATTCTCCCACCCGACCTAAAGAGATGAAGAAGAAAAAGAAATAAGGCACCAGTGAACTGAAACCGACTACGCTCTCATGTTATGGGCCAAACGCCTTCAATTCTAAACAATGCCTAATTCACACAAACCAAAGAAGAGATGAGGAAAAGGAAGACGAAGACGCCGGGCTGCTAGCTGCTGATGAAAAAGTCACTCGCTTTCCAGTTACAAGCCAGGACACGCATCATCGACAGCAGGATGGCCGGCCTACCCTAACCCTTTCCAATGTCCAAAAGATAAGTTACATTTTACGAACATTCATTCCTTGTCAATTCATACATACCTACAAACATTTTACGAACATTCATCTTCTTTGTTAAATCACATTCCATCCTACGAACACTTTGCCTCTCCTAATACAAATTGTTGGTAGTAAATAAAGTCGGTTCTCAACCTTCAATATTCGTCTGTCTTTAATTATATGGAGTCAGAATCTACACTCTTCCAACGTTATTCATTTCATGTATTCTTGGTTGTGGCCTCCATGGCATCCTTTCCTACCCCTAATCCTTTTTATAAAAACCGAGGCCATAGAGTCATTGCTGTTAAATAAAAATTTTTAAATACAATTAGAGCTGTATATATATATTTACATATATATATATTTATATATACATATATATATATATATATATATATATATATATATATATATATATATATATATATATACACACACACACACATATATATATATATATATATATATATATATATATATATATATATATATATTACATTTGTCATGTAGTGAGTAATGAGTACTAGCTATGTCTTACCATATAGTGAGTGCTAGCTGTGTCTAGCTATGTAGTGCGGACTAGCTGTCTGGAAGCCCTGGGTATTGGTTTATGGAAGATAATCTGCAATGATCATAGGGCGTGTAGTTTGATATGCATTAATTTACATAGCAATGAATTAGCAACCCTAAAAAGACATTATAGAAAGACCAAAGGCAGAGGACAGTGAGAAATAATTGTCATGAAAAATATGAGACATGGTAAAAAAAAAAAAGTCATGTGCATACTAGTAGTTATTTTTTTTTTTAATTAAACCACAACTTCTACATAAAGGATTGTTGTGAACAATTTGTTTTAGCCAACTATTATATAAAAAAAAAAAAAATGAGATTTGAAGATAACTATTGTAAACAATTATTTTGTAAGCACTTATTGTAAATGATTTTTCTGTAAATGATCGTTGTAAGCAATTAATTATAAACAATTCATAGCAACTAGTTATTGTTGGCATTTACATTTTTTTTTTTTTAACTCAAAGCTTCTTTAGGTTTTTAGATTTGTATGGCTAGGTTTCCTTTCTCTTATCTATTTGCCTGCCTGGTACCAAAAGTACTTAAGCTTTTATGCATTTTTATTCTCATAAAATTTATATGCTAATTAACATATTGCAAAATAGATCTTATAATTTTATCATTATTAAATTTACTTATATATATTATTAATATTTCATTTTTTTTTTTTATAAATTACTATAAATAGTAACTGTATTGTATCAACATTTTGTTACTGGGGACGTGTTATTTTCCACTGGAGAGCCATGTATTTTACAGCTGTTATGTTTTTAAACTTCTGTAACAGCTACATGGTAAGCAGCTAATAATCCCCGTTTTCTATTTAACAATTTTAGTTAAGTTTTTTTTTTTTTACATCCTTATATAGTTGAATTCTATTTTGTAATTGTAGACCTTTTAGAAGGCTTATGCAAATGCTAAGTCTACGATAGGCTAAAAAAAATTAGCGGCGGGGGGGGGCGGGATTTAAACTGCATTTTTAATTTTTATTTTTACATTTCTTTTTTACTCAAAGCTTCTTTAGACTAATATATATATATATATATATATATATATATATATATATCATTTGTCCAGGGGTCAGAAAAATTTTGCTATTTTACAAGCTCTTTTTCTAGTTTTTATAGTGCAGCAAATCAACTGTCTCAAACTTGCACTGTTTTGTTTGGTTCAATCCCTTGCTTCAAGTTTTCTTTCGCCGGCTAACTTTCCTGCAATTCAAAGTGTCTCTCTGTGATGGGTTATCTAAAACGATGAGCACTCCACATAACTAATTCATCCTCAGAATAACCTCTATGCTGGGCAAGTTTAGTGCTTTCAGCAAATCCGCCAATCCGATTTGTTGGATTTGGTAAGATTTCAATTTCACGTACCAGGTCTATCTGATCATGAACTAGCTTCAGGGTATTCTCATCTGTGGTAGATAATAAACTGAGGCGCAAGATGAATGAGCATAATATAAAAAAGGTTCAAATCTGCTACGAAATTCAGGAAACGACCTTGTTGTACTGCTCCTGCTGTTGGGTACTACATTTAGTATTCATACGAAGTGCATCTCGATGTAAAAATCTGACGCCAAACTACCATGAAGAAGTCAAAAAGGAAAGAAGAGAAAAAATAAGTCGAATGAACAAAGAAAGAAAAGGAGTAGCTTACTATTATGCATGTTTGTCTTGTACATCGATTTGTAATGTACCACACATCAAGTACCATCTTTTTGTAGAAATGACCATCAATAACCACAAGTTACGCTATTGTAAGCATTGCATGTAACATCCTTCCGGCATACAAAGGGTAGCTCCACACTCCCCAAAGCCCACAAGGTGGGGCCTCACCATCGGATATAGTTTTAGGTCATATCCAGGATCTCTGGTCTTATGGGTGCTCATTATACTATATAATTTTCTGATAGCTTCTTCCGTGTTTTACGCTTTGAAAAAAGTCAAATTCAGTTTCTGAAGGTCAACCTGGTTTTAAAAAAAGCCAAATTCTCAAAATTTGACTTTAAACAACCTTTAACTTCCAAACCGTTTTTTGGTATTTTCAGCTTAGCTTTTAATTATCCCAAGAACACACCAGTAATGACCAAATAATCAGTGTAGAGTAGCTTCCAACCAAAACTCTATTGACAGTGCCTCTAAAACTATAATGAAGAGTAAAGGTTTAAAGTAGTGATGGGACAATTCCAATATTTTTTCGCAATTCCGATACAATTACCGATTCCGATTCTTTATAAATCTCTAAATGTTTAGCTATATAGCTGTATTTTTTTTTTCCGATTACCATAGAAACACACATGTTAAATGTGCAGATATTTTCCTAAACGTAAAAATATACTTGTGGGGGAAGATCTATCGATTTTAGTTTCACTGGTGGTTTAAAATTAATAAATATTTATTATTTTATCATTATTACCAGCAATGGAAGATTTTGCTTTAAATAAAATTAAATAAAAAAGACAATTAAAAGAATCGTTTTGGCATAAGCAAATAGACATCGATTTTTTTCCGACTTCCGATTCTGATTGCTCGTCGCAACACTAGTTTAAAGGCAACTGGTAAACTCCAACCTTGGTATTGGAGCTATCACTGCACATGTCATCTACCTGCATTCTACTGTATACCTTTGGTACCATAGTATCTTTCTGAGGATTCTGTTGAAAGATTTCTTCAGGTCTATGAATGGCATGTACAATTTCTTTTTTACTGCTAGCTGGTGAGAGGGAAAGTCTATTGTTGTAGAGAGAGAGAGAGAGTGAGAAAGTCAATCCAGTTTGGCGCGCATCTCTCACTGTTAGCTGATGAGAGGGAAAGTCTATTGTTGTAGAGAGAGAGAGAGTGAGAAAGTCAATCCAGTTTGGTGCACATCTCTCGCCGTTAGCTTGTGAGAGGGAAAGTCTATTGTTGTAGAGAGAGAGAGAGAGTGAGAAAGTCAATCCAGGCCATGGAAAGAGAAAGTGTATAAGGTGTACGTACTGTCTGTTGGCTTTTGCCCCACACATAGTAGCAGGGAACGTGACACGCATGGACACGCGCCCCGAAAGGGAGCGGTTGGTCCGTCGACCGCTCAGCTCGGGAGCCGAATCGAAAAGAAGGAAACAGCTCAAGTCTCTTGCTTTTGTAGTTGTTTCCGGTGGTCTTTTGCGCATGTGTGGATTTCCTTTAAAGGGAAGTGACGTTGCACATGTGTGCGTTTGTGTGCGCGTATGTGTGCGTACATGTGTGCGTTCGTGTGCGCATATGTGTGCGTACATGTGCGCGTATGTGTGCGTACATGTGTGTACGTTCGCGTGTGTGTGTATGCATGTGAATGTTAGTGTATGTACGTGAACATAAATATATGTACGTGTGGGTACGTGCGTGCATATGTTTGTGTGCGCGTATGCGTATGACAAAAAAAGTGGCTTGAGATGTGAATGCATGTTTTGTGTGAGACTAGGCTCGCACAACCCTTTCTTTTATTTGTTTCTTCATGAAATAAATTCTAGTTCGTTTATTTCAATTTAACGCGTTGTTCGTTCCTTTCTCAATTCAATTTATTTTACCTATTTTGTACGACTGGGGGATATATATAATATAACCATCAGTCCGCTACAAAGTTCTCCGAAAAAAGAATTCACTTAATTTATCAAGTAGTTTTTATTACAGTGGAAAAACAATTTGTTATGACAACGAGTTGAAGGTAGCTAAGTTTGAATTTTTAGACCACAAGGAAGAAAGGGGGCGCCACAGGAAGATAACTCAGTCTAAAGTCTCCTCATGTTAAATAATAGCTTCTCTTCCTTCCTTGTGGTCTAACAATCGAAACATGGCTAACTTTTGCTCGGTGTCATAACAAATTGTTTTCCTGTAAAAAAAAACAAAAAAACTGCTTGATCAAATTAAGTGAAATTTTTTTTTACAGAGAACTTAATTCCATAACGGATCCATATAATATAACTTTTTTTCAATATTTTCATTTTTAAATGTCTTGATTAAACTGTACAAGTACCCAATAAATCGCTCCACAACAGAAATAATGAAGAACAATAAAGGTGAAGAAACTGATTTGTTTTGTCACCATTTCCGGTAGCGCTACACTGGAAGTTAGGAAGTAGGTTAGCTGACTATTATCACAGAATTTCTAAACCTAGTAGGTCTCTCACTGTCTGCCAAGCTTCAGACCCTGTTTCATCATCGCAATGCTGCATCCCTTGTTTTATAAATACTTCGTCTTGAGCGTAGAACCATTCTTGTGATGCAAAATTTAGTTGTTCTAAGCAAAGGAAATGGCAATATCAATCCAGTCAGAGAAGTTTTTCCAAGTAAAGATTTAATCCAGTCAGGATCAGCAGAACGTAGTGGTTCTTTCATGTCAAGATGGAAATTATCACTGAAGAATTCAAAGGAATTCATTACATTCTATAAAACGATTCTAGCATCGGATTGGTTCATTTCTTATCACTTCTGGTTATATATATAATTGCTCAAGTCTTTGTGGTCATATCCTCTTTACATGCCCAAACTATTACAACACTTCCACGGAACTTACAGCGCTTTTACCCCACCCCCTCGATGCAAACATTCCAACCCACTCGACTAGCAGCAAAATCCCACTCCTTCACTGTTGAGTAAATGAGAGTTGTCTCCCTCTGCACAATGACAAATCGTAAAACACCACCACCTTTTTTTTTTTTTATCAGACTGCTTGTTCTTGGAATTCTCTCCCTGTTTCCTTTACCATACCAACATGCAGAAATCTAAATGTAATGTTAACAAACATCTTGCTGGCCAGTTCCCTACAGATTGCCCCTATAAAACTAGCCCCTATCATAGTAGCACCTCATGCTTCAGTGGTAGTATACCGTGTTTGGGTCGAATAAAAGTAAAAAAAAAAGTAAAATAAATAAAAATAAAAATGTTTGAATCAGTGATGAGGTGAAATTTGTCAAATGGGATTTATACAGGTTTGAAATATGTGACTGTTCCTGCTGTCTACAGAGTGGAACGATAAATTTGTCACCCTAAAAAAAAACAACACTACAGCGTTATTTTAAAACTTTTATTAAAAAAAATAAATTCAGGTAACTTGATTATGTAGCAGAGCTGGCATCTATTCAATGTAGCCGCCTTCAGCCTCAATCACCGCCTCAATACGGGTCTGGAATTGGGAGCATGTCTTTTTCACAATCGCCAGTGGGAGCTCAGTGAATACTCAGCGAATAGCGATGATCAGGCTGGCTTTGGTGTTATGGGAGGTCATGTTGGTGATGTTCTCAACGTATGACCAAACGAAGTAGTCCAGCAAGTTCAGGTCGAGGGAGAAGGGGAGCAAGTGAGAGAAGGGTGGAAAGTTATAGCACTCTTTCTGAAGCCAAGCCTGGGTCTGTTTGGACTTGTGGGTCAGCGCCAAGTCCTGCTGTTACACTCAGGGACTGCTAGTGGCCAACTGATTGCACCAGGGGATCACCACACTCTTCAGCACATTTAGGTACATTTTAGACTTTAAAGATATGAGGTAGCATGATGTAGGCCCCTTGTAACCATGGCTAGAAACTTTGGTGAGCTGTGCCCTCATGTGTTAAACTGTCCAGATTTGCATTTTGGGGGTGCTGGCAATGGTCCTGTTGTCATAACTTGGATCGGTAGAGAGCATGAGTTCTACCAGCATACGATCTTTAAAATGTGTTTTCAAATTACTTATTCTTAACCTAAGTAATCTGTAATATGAACTATTTACACATGGCCATTCGTGAAACAGCAAACATAAAAAATATGATGCTATCCATGTATTAATTTTTTAAATTTTGACCTCTTAGCAGATTCCCACTACTTATGTTTACTACGCTATAATCACATTGACTAATGTATACTCATTGACCCTTATTCTCGAGTGGCCTCTGGGCCTTGATAAGTAGTGATTCCTGTGTAAAAAAAAAAGCCCTTTTTCTTGATGAAAATGGATTAAAATCTTTTCCACATGGTTGAATATCCTATATACCAAATTTCAAGACTGTAGATAAAAAATTTGTTGAGTATATAGGTTGAGAAGTGTCCTCACACACACACATGCACATTCTCACATTTTTAGATATATAGATTCATTTTTTTTTTTTAGCTGACATTGCAAGAATGGCTCTAGATTCAAAACATATTATAAGGGCAAAGAAGGATTCTGAGATAAACTACATTTTCTGAGACATAAAAAATAGTAAGAAAAAGGATGAGAATTTGGTAGGAAAATCTACTGTTTAAAGGGTTACAAGGAAAACAGAACAAGGGAATAGAGTAGCAAAGTGTATTAGCAAGAACATCCAAATGAACAACCTCGGTTAGTCTCCACCTGAAGTCGACTCCCGCCTTACAGCCTTGTCTTCCAGTATTTTATTGTATGTGGATCAGTTCATTTGTAGGTAACACAGAGGTGTGAAAGGGAGAGAAGAGTGAGCAAAGGCGAAAAGCTAGAAAGAAAACAACACATATATGGATAATGCATACAATAAACAGGTGTTGAAGTCAGGGCCATGTAGATATGTGTGCATGTGTTATTGTAGCCATGTTGAGTCCATGGAGCTTCTAGTTGAACACCGAGGGTGGACGGTCCGGGTGGGCGAGTGTGTGTGGAGGGTAAGTAGATTAAGTATTGCCCTTTTTATCAACTTCCATCACATACACAGCTCATCTGAGCGATAGTCACTGATTGGCAAGCAAGAAAGGAAGTCAGTGCCGAGCTTAGAAACCAAATGCAGATTCTAAATCGTAAATCGTGAGCTGTCACCGTTGCAGTTGTCTGTAAGCGCTACTGTTGCTATGTACATATGCAATCACAATATATATATATATATATATATATATATATATATATATATATATATATATATATATATATATATATATATATGTCGCATAAGCCTGATGAATCCTAGCGTGGATTAAACGTGGAATATTCTGTGTAGCTTAATTGGCATACATATTTTAGAACTTACTACTATATATATATATATATATATAAGAGCAAATAGTTAATAAAACATGTTAAAAAACACTTTGAAAAAGAGTTAAAAACATATTTAATCTGAAAAGGAAACACTTAATAAGTAGATAGTTCTTAATCTGCGGAGTTTCAAAGAAATACTTTCCTTCTCATCAGAGGGTAGGAATTAGCAAAATGCGGGATCGGATATTTTTTTCATGAGTTTTTAGTTTGGTTTTGATTCAAGCTAATGCACCCAAATCATATGAACATATTTTTTTTTTATTTTTGAAATTGCAACTTTATAATATATAAAAATCGATAGAATATCAACTCTATAATAATATATATGAAATCTGAAAGAATTAAAATATCATTTTTAAGCATACTTCATGACCAAGCTTTGCTGGGCGTTCATGCTAGCTTAGATAAATACTTTTGCAGTTTTAACAAAAAAAGCTACAATAATATTAGAGCTTATCCATTTATACTGAACATCTACAGAATACCAACATCAATATATTGCATATGAATGAGTCCCTTGTGGAATTTCCACAGGTCCTGCTAGTTTACATTAATTTAGGAATGTAACTTTAAAATTATCATAACAATTTATTTGACAACTTAAAAATAATGATCTGTAAAAACAGCAGGTGATTATCTTAGTGATGTATACTAATGACGTCAGTTTGAAGGCGGGGGATGATCTTTTTGAGATACGTGGAAATTAGTTAGAGAAAACAGTTAGAGCCAAGAGAGAGAGACAGAGAGAGACAGAGACAGAGACAGAGAAAGACAGACAGACAGACAGACAGACAGACAGACAGACAGACAACAGATCGTGATGGCTCCGAGTAGAGGGGGTGGGTCAGAAATGGCAATAGCAGCTTTCAAGAGAAAAAAAATACATTCTAGATTAAAATTGCTAAAAGTATTTCAAATTGAAGCTCAAATATAAAAGAACAAATTAAATTATGATCAAGGAATGTGGTGCAGTGTAAATATAAAAAAAGTCAAAACAATAAGACAGAGTGAAGGAACAAAGTCAGCGACATATTTCTGCCATCGGCCATACCAACCAAGTCACACACCACCACCTCTACTAACATGAAGTCTTTCATCTGTCAAATTATCATTTTGTAAAATAAATAAACTTTGTTGATTTAAGAAGTTGTTGATTACAGAATGTATACATTTTATAAAAGTGCATCCATAAAATATATAGACGAAGCATAACAAATATACCACAATTTTGTATAGAAATGAATATACTTTGATATCGATCAATCTATATAATATTCTGCTTGTCTCTTCCTTATTTAGTCTGTACGTTACACTTTGAAAAAGGCTGAATACAATTTTTGAAGGCCAAACTGTTTTTAAAAAAAAAAGCAAAATTCATAAAATTTGGCATTAAGATGGCTAATCTGGCAAACATGGACAAGAATGTGACAGTGACTTCCCTTTGATGTAGCTTCATTTTCGTATATTAATGTAATAATATATATATATATTTTTTTTTACAAAAACTATCAGTCGTTCTACTCAAAGTAGCTTAATTTTCGGCTATATTATTTCCAAACAGAAAATTAAGTATGTAATATTGTTTTTGCTTAAAACGACAAGAAAAAAAAAGAAAAAAAGAAAAAAAAGAAAAGAAAAAGAAAAAAAAGGAAAAAGAAAAACAAGAAAGAAAAAAAGAACGAAAAAAAAGAAAGAAAAAAGAACGAAAAAAGAAAGAAGAAAAAGAAAGAAAAAAGAAAGAAAAAAAAAGAAAGAAAAAAAATGATAATTGTTATAACAGTGTGAGAAAGGAACATAATAATTTCGACATGCAGTGGCTCTTCATTTAAAAAAGAAATCACAAAAAAGGGGAGCGTTCACAAAAAGGGAACATTCAAAAGAAACAGAGCAAAAAATAGAACATTGTCTGTTAAGAGGTGCTAGACTGAAGAAATAAATTAAAGATTGTCTCTTACAATGTTATTTTATCATTTGTATTGAACTATGTAGCACAGTATCACTTTCTGTTTATTAGTAGTGATTAAAAATACAATGGACTCTAGTTTCATAGGAATGCTAATAAACTCATATTTGCTGCATGCTATTAATTTTTCTGTCCAAAAGCTAAATTTTTTACGCTATCCACAAAAAAATGAGATTTATCAAAACACATTTGTTTATTAAATATATTTCTCATTTTGTGGAATTTCCATGTATTTTGCTAGTTTATAATATGTTTCAAGTGTCTGAAGTAAGCAAAGAAATAAAAGAAAATTTTTAAATGTTTCACCACTTTTATGATGAATGAGTGTACTTTTTAAAAGTCTGCTACCACTCCTCTACGGGGAATTTCTGTTATGAACTTTGGAAACCAATTACTAGTTTCCTTTTGTTAATTTGCATTCCGGAACGAATTGAAAAAATTGCAAATATGATAATCTGTTGTCAGAAAAAATGAATATCTATTATAATATTATAATATATATATATGAAATAAAATGGAGGTGGAAGGACCTGGATACTCAACGTTTCGCCCGATTTATGCGGGCTTCTTCAAGAGGGATGGTCATTGACGAGAGAGTCGGAGGATTGGGGCTATATATAATGATGGGGGAGAGCAGCGTGTTTTCCTTATGTAAATTAGATGTCATATATACATGTATATACATTTTATGAGAGAAGAACTAATTAGAGTAAACTAGTGTAGTGGATTACGTCTAAAAGATAAAATATCGTAGAGATTAAAAATTGTGTTTGGAAATATAGCGGTGATAGATTAAATAAATAAAATGATACGAGATTACGAAAGAATCGTTTTTTTTTTTTTTTTTTTTTTTTTTAAATTAGAAATAATTGAATTGGGATAAAACAGCGCAGTAACTTAAAAGATGGTATTTAAAAATAAGAATAGGAGGTGATAAAATGGAGTCTAAAAATAGATAATGATAAAATACAGTAAATAAGTAAAATAAAAATAAAATTAAGTGAAATTACGAAATTTTTATATATATATATATATATATATATATATATATATATATATATATATATATATATATATATATAAAAATTACACTATATGCGTTAAAGAAGTAACTAAAGCACTAGAAGGTTTTATTATGTCTATGGTAAATAAATATAAATTAGCACAGTCTACGTTTGATGCATGGAAAAATAGTATACTTGAATGCGTAAATGAAAAGGTTAAACATATAAAACAATTTAAACATCCTAGAAAAACCAATCCTCTTTTAAAAAATTCAGAAATACGGGAGGAACTTAAAATACTTCAAGAAAAGTTTGTAATATTTCCGATTGATAAAGCGGCAAACAATATAGCTTTTATATGTAAAAAATATTATATACAACGTTTATTGATAGAAGTAGGACTTATAGGAAACGTTTTGGACACTTATAAAGTAAGTAATAGTAATTTAGATAGCATTATTTTGAATAATAGTATTATTAGTGAAAAAGTAGGATTAAAGTTAGAAGACAAACACAAAATCTTCCATGTATGTATTGGATACCTAAAATGCATAAAAATCCAGTTGGTGCTAGATTTATTGTAGGTTCAAAGACGTGCATCACTAAACCTTTAAGTAAAGCTATATCTAAAATATTTAAATTAATTATAAATCGAATAAATAATTTTCACCTAAAAAGTAAATTCTATAGTAATATAAATCTATTTTGGGTAGTAAATAATTCCCAACCAGTGAAAGAAAAATTAGATAAAATAAATTCCAGAATAAAAGCAAAATCTATAACTACTTATGATTTTAGTACGCTATATACTAAAATTCCGCACGAAAAACTTATAAAAGAATTAAATGATACTGTAGATTTGGCTTTTGAAGGTGGAAAAGGTAAATATATAGACTTTTCAAACTCTAAAGCTTTCTGGTGTAAAAATAAAAATATCAAAACTAATGTTTCTAAAGGTATTTTAAAAATACTTGTAAGTCATCTTATTAAAGAATGCTATTTTCAAATAGGAAATAATATATTACTCCAAACGATAGGTACCCCAAGGGGATTGGATCCTGCACCATTTTGGGCAAATTTGTATTTACATAGACTCGAGTATATATATATGTCATCACTATTAAAAACAGATATATCTAAAACATATAACTTTCATGGATGTAGGAGATTTATAGATGACCTTATATGTATCAACGATAATGATGAATTCGAAAAAAATAAACATCTTATATATCCAAACGAATTAAAATTGAATTGTGAACATAGAGGACAACAGGCTACATTTCTGGATTTAGATATAAAAATTGAGGATGGGATTTTTCTTTATAAAATATTTGATAAAAGAAACACTTTCCCCTTTAAAATAGTACGTATGCCCCATAAAGATAGCACCTGCCCTGTTTTTGTGTTTTATGGAACCATTATGTCAGAGTTTTTGAGAATAACTCGCGTTACTTTAAAACTAACAGACTTTATACCACCAGTTTCTAGTTTAGTAATAAGGATGATAAAACAAGGTGGGGATAAAAATAAAATATTTAAACAGTTAAATAAAGCATTTGTTCGTTATCCTGATGCTTTTGAATCGTTTAAGATAAACCAGACTAAATTAATAAAGGAAACCCTAAACTATATTAGCAATGTATAAAATGTATTTATAATTACATGCAATAAATTTATATAAAAAAGAAAAAAAAATGTATATGTGTAAAAATATTTTTAACCTTTATATATCTAATTTTAAATAAGAATGTAAATATACTAAATACTAATCATAGTGGGGGTGATAAGTAGTTAAATGGATTAATCCTAATCTTATAAATACAAGACTAATAAATAAAAAAATAAAAAAATATATCCATTTTAAATGTGGAAATTGATGAATCGCACAGGTAAGAAATTCATTTTTATAGTATGAAAAGGTTAGTAACTGCAATTAAGAATAGGAAATTGGATCAAATGTTTGTAACATGTCTTCTTCCTAAGATTAAGGGTGGTGGTGTTTGATCAACACTGCTGGGGAGCCATGATGTAATATACTGTTTTGTTTTTAAATACCCGAAACAGTGTTTCATGGTAAACAACTGATGATCCCTTGAAAAAGAAATTATTGGTATTATAGTAAATTCGAGAGCGAGTTGATGCAGTGATTGCAGGTGATTAAATGACTTACTGACTAGATGGTTTTCTAACGAATGATAAAAAATATTTTTTTGTATAGTTTTAAAGGTTGAAAACTTCAAAGACTATATATATATATATATATATATATACATATTGTGCCAGTTGACACGGTTAAGATTTGGATTAAAAATTGTTATAAAAATAAATACAATTTAGGCGCGCAGTATAATTATGATTATGTTGGCGCGTAAAAAAAAAACAAAAAAAACTCCCACGCAAATTCCGGCGTGGCCTTATATATTAAATCGACTCAAAATGAGCGGATGTAGTACAGAGCACCCCACGTGATGTTTCTGTCCAATGGGATTTCTCCAAGGACATTTTTCTAAACTTTTCTTCTTAAGCTCGCTGGGAGCCGGTCCAAATAGTATTTAAGCACACACAAACATCAAATCTCTCTCTCAACTGCATTCTCATTCGGACGTTCCACGCGTGTTACTATCACTCTTCCATTTTCACCGTTCCGCGCGCTTCATACAATTTCACAGGCGAACATTACCTATTGCCTCTCTTAACATGTTTTAACATATGAACAGTTCAATGAAAAAAGACATTCTCCTTTTTTTTATATGAACACTTAAAAAGGACTTCTGAACTCATTATAAAGAGAATTATATTTTATTTGTTAATAGTTGGTTTCTGTGAATAAACCTCCATTTGTTTTGCATGTAAGTCTTCTTTTTTTATTTTTATTTATTTGTGGAGGAAGTGAGTTCCTAAAAAGGCCTGACGACCCTCACAAGTTGGTGACCCGACTTAGAACATTACATGCACAACGGAATCTCCTTACAAGCTACACGTGGTTTCCTAACCTACTTGCTATATCATGCGTGCGGTAACACTCAAAGGAAGTAAAAAGACGACGCGAATCTCAAGGGATGATACAAGCCGTCAAAGGAAGCGTGGATCTCAGTACAATATAGCAACAAATTAGTGAGTTATGCCGATAGGCGCTATAAAATCGAAAATTAAACGAATCATGACTCAGCGTCAAAATAGCACTTTTGCTCATCAGGCACCCCCCAACAACGAGTTGGTGATAAATAACGTGTAATGAACACACACAGCTACAATTCAGCCGATCCAAACGTGAACACGAGTGTGTAAAACCCCTCGGAAAATGATCTACTACAATCTCGAACTTCACTCGGCAGTTTAACAGACCTCAGAAACACAGACCCTAGCAAAAGCAACATTTTTTTTTTTTGATCACGATTTCAAGCTTTGCGTACTCGAAACAAGTCAACCGACAGTTTAAAGGCTTTAAAATCACTTTCAAACGGAAAACAGAAAAATGGAAATTCCCCGTGCTGAAACACCTCTGGCTACATTAACGCTAAATATACCAGTTTTTAATCCCACCAATATAAAGACGTGGTTTATCCAGATCCAGGCCCTTTTCGACGCAAAACAGATTACATCTCAGCGAACCAAGTATTGTTATTTGGTTGAAAAACTCCCGGTAGACGTCGTCGAAGAGGTGACTGATTTATTGGAGAACGTACCAGAAAATAATCCATACGATAAACTTAAGGAGGCCATTTTGAGACGGACTGGCTTATCAAACGAGACAATGTTACGCAATCTCTTCACCCAAGTAGAATTGGGAGATCGCACACCGTCGCAACTTTTACGATACATGCGATCATTGCTAGGGGACAACAAAACAAAATGTCCGAAAATATAATGAGAAGTTTGTGGCTGGATAAACTCCCAGACACAACAGTACAAATTCTGGCACCCACAACGGAAGAGACAAGCACTGAAAAGCTCGCCGACATGGCAGACCGAATTCATGAAAATCTGAGGAACCGCAAAGTAAACTCAGCACAAGCACAGCCAAAACAGATGACAGACGACGAAGTAGCCGGACTAAAAACTACGGTCGAAAATCTCACTCGTCAATTGCAGGAATTAATGCAAATAAACCGTCGTTACTCATTTAATAAACAACCTAACTACCGAAAACGAAGTTTTAGTAGAGGTCGAAACAACACACGAGAATGAGCGAACAAAATCTGTTTTTACCACAAAAAATTCGGCACAGAAGCGAGGCGCTGCACTTATCCTTGTTCTTTTAAAAACAAGAACCAGGGAAACGATCATTCCAGCCAGTAGTGACGACAACTGTCGCTGGATTTTCCACTAAAGGTCGTCTATTTTATATTCGTGACAGTAATCACGGATATAACTTCTTAATAGACACTGGAGCCGAAATAAGCATGATACCACCGCTACGTAAACAGAAGCTACTCTACAGCCTTACCACCTCCAGGCAGCTAATGGCACACAAATACCGACATACGGTGAAAAGTACTTAAGCGTCAATCTCGGCTTGCGTCGCACATTTTCATGGATTTTTACCATAGCCAACATGGCGACACCAATATTAGGAGCAGATTTTCTAGCACGATTTAATCTATTGGTAGACATGACTAATCGCACACTGACTGATAACCAAACAAAAGTCGTAATTAAAGGTATCACCACAAGATACCAGTCTACTGGGATTAGTTCTGCCTTACCTGAAGAGACATACATTCGTCGGCTGTTTCAAAAATACCCACAACTTACTCAGCCATTCAAAGTCGGGATAATATTAAACAGGCATTATATTAAAACGAATAGACAACCCGTCTACGCCACCCCCAGACGTCTGAAGCCGGATAAGTACAAAATCGCAAAAGACGAATTTCAACGCATGTTACAACAAGGAATTATCCGACCTTCCAAAAGTGCGTGGTCATCTCCTCTACATATGGTACAGAAATCAGACGCGACAACATGGCGTCCTTGCGGCGATTTCAGGAGATTAAATGCACAAACCATACCGGATAGATACCCTATCCCACACATTCACGATTTCGCAATCGGACTGCAAAATGCCATGGTATTTTCCAAACTGGATTTAGTAAAAGCATATTACCAAATACTGGTGGCGGAAGAAGATATCCATAAAACAGCACTGACCACACCATTTGGACTTTACGAATTCGTCAGAATGCCATTCGGACCTAGAAACACTTGTCAAACCTTCCAAAGGTTAATAGACGAGGTTTTTAGGGACCTTCCATTCGTATTCGCATACGTGGACGATGTCCTAATTGCTAGTAGAAACCTCGACGAACATAAACAACACTTGGAACAAGCTTTCCAAAAACTGTCCCATTATGGTTTAAAATTAAACTTGGACAAATGTATTTTCGGTCAGCAAGAAGTAAATTTCCTCGGACATTCAATTGATAAGGATTGTATATCACCATTACCCGAAAAAGTAAGTGCCATTACGAATTTTCACAACCTACGTCTGTTAGACAAGTTCGTCGCTTCATAGGTGTAATTAATTATTACAGACGATTTTTACCCAACTGTTCCACAATCCTTGCACCGTTAACGTCATTATTGAAGAACAAAACGAAAAACCAACAATTAAAACTGGAAGGATCAGCTTTAAAAGCTTTCCATCAAGCTAAAACTGCCTTAGTCAATTTCACAAAATTGAATTATATTAAGGACAGTGAAGAATCGAAAGTTACACTTACAACAGACGTATCAGACATAGCTGTAAGAGCAGTTATACACCAACTGACAGGGGATACAATGACCCTTATATCGTTTTTCTCAGCCAAACTGAGCAAGACACAGACAAAGTACAGTACCTTTTCAAGAGAGCTATTAGCAATTTATTTGTCAATTAAACATTTTAGACATCTGTTAGAAGGAAGAAACTTTTGTATTTACACTGACCATAAACCGTTAACGTATGCACTGCATACACATGTAGATAAATATGGCCCAAGAGAAATCAGACATCTTGATTATATTGCTCAATATTCCACAGACATCAGATACGTCAAGAGACAAGAAAACGTCGTGGCGGACGCATTATCACGAGCTGCAATAACTTCGCTAAATTCCAGTTCACTGAGTATGGAATTAATTGCACAAGAACAAAAGACGGACGAGACACTCACTGACGTACAACAGAAAACGTCTTTTGCAACTGAAGGAAATGCCCGTACCTTTTAGTACAACAACATTTTATTGTGATACAGCAAAAAAAAACAACCACGTCCATACATACCGCCAAGCATCAGACGACATGTTTTTCAACATTTTCACAATTTATCTCATCCAGGCAAACGAGCCACTGTAAAAATAATAGCAGACCGCTTTGTTTGGCCGAATATGAATACAGATATTCGAAATTAGACCAAGACATGTGTATCTTGTCAAAAGAATAAAATACACAGGCACACAAAGTCACCGCTGGTCACTTTCAGTACGCCCAATGCTAGGTTTACCAATATCCATGTTGACTTGGTGAGGCCATTACCCCCCTCAAAAGGACACACCCACATTCTCACCATAGTCGACAGGTTCAGCAGATGGCCAACAGCCATACCCGTGAAGGACACATCGGTGGCGACAGTAACTGGAACAATACTAAAACACTGGATAGCGATTTTTGTCCACTGGCCGAAACATTTCAAGGAATACATTACATATTAAAAAGGAATACATTACATATTAAAAAAAAAAAAAACTTTTCTTCTTAAGCTCGCTGGGAGCCGGTCCAAATAGTATTCAAGCACACAAAAACATCAAATCTCTCTCTCAACTGCATTCTCATTCGGACGTTCCACGCGTGTTACTATCACTCTTCCATTTTCACCGTTCCGCGCGCTTCATACAATTTCACAGGCGAACATTACCTATTGCCTCTCTTAACATGTTTTAACATATGAACAGTTCAACAAAAAAAGACATTCTCCTTTTTTTTTATATGAACACTTAAAAAGAACTTCTGAACTCATTATAAAGAGAATTATATCTTATTTGTTAATAGTTGGTTTCTGTGAATAAACCTCCGTTTGTTTTGCATGTAAGTCTTCTTTTTATTTTTATTTATTTGTGGAGGAAGTGAGTCCCTCAAAAGGCCTGACGACCCCCACAATATATATATATATATATATATATATATATATATATATATATATATATATATATATATATATATATATATATATATATATATAATTAATAATTCATATAACTAGATCTGTCTAGACTGTTAAAAACCGAGTAAAAGTTATAGTCCGTTGACTAGGAATGAGTGCTTTATGTCAAACTGATGGGGGAATGTGGTTAAATTTGGGCTCATTTTTACATTAAACATTAATCCCTATTAATCCCTAACTATGCATTAAATAGATACCATAATACTTAGTTCTTTGCACCTTAAGATCCATACAAAACTTCAGTCAGATCAATGCAGTAGTTTCCGAGGAAAATTGGAACAAACAGACAGACAGACAGACTAAGAGAAATATAATATAGATATTTTATTTGATAAAAAATAAAAATAAATAATTTTTTTTGTCATTCAAGTATTCTTTTATAAAATCAACTGAGTATTAAAAAATCTTTGAAAACGAAATGTTTGTTTTTAAGATTTTCAATTTTTACATTACAAAATGTTTTCTAAGATGTGAAACACTAGTTGTATCAGAATTTTTGTAGGAATTTTTGACACCCCTAACACGAAACTGCGAAAAAAAACCAAAAAAAAAAAACCGTAATTTCTCTTTTAAAAGTGGGTTGTTTATTTTCTTTATGGATTATACTTCCAAAATAAACTATTAAAATTGTTTTAAAAGTAATAGAAATTTTTTTTTTTTAAAACAGTAATGAAATTAATTGAATTTTACGAGCTCAGTATTTTTCAATTTTTAAACTTTAAAAATCTATTAAAATTTTTCTATTGATTCAATTTTTACAATATTTTCAGTGTCAATGTGAAATGTTATGCTCTTTCCAATAAACCGAATATAATATTTTAGACAAACGTTTTTTTTTAAATTCACGCCCCACCCCCATTTTCAAGTGTCTATTAAAAAGTAAATAATTAATTTACTCACCAAAGTTTTATATATCACAAATTGAAGATAAAAGATCAATAAATAATATATTCAAATTTAAAACAAAAAAGTAGTGTTTTTTTTAGAAATTTACCTGTAAAGTCCGAAGTTTAAAACCTTTTTTAAAAAAAAACAAACACGTTGCTTGTTTTTCCTTTTTTTTTTTTAAATGAAACCTTGGCCTTTGCTCCTTTAATTGAAAAAAAAATTAGGGTTTGAATTACATTTTTCGAGTAGTTATAAGCTTGGAAAGACAGGGGGCCGAATTAATTCACGCCTCCCCATTTTGAAATGTCTATTAAAAAGTAAATAATTAATTTACTCACCAAAGTGTTATATATCACAAATTGGAGATAAAAGATCAATAAATAATATATTCAAATTTAAAACAAAAAAAGTAGTGTTTTTTTAGAAATTTACCTGTGAAGTCCGAAGTTTAAAACCTTTTTTAAAAAAAAAAAACACGTTGTTTTTTTTGTTTTGTTTTTTAATGAAACCTTGATCCTTGGTCCTTTAATTGAAAAAAAAAAATTAGGGCTTTTTTTTTTTTTACAAGGAGGTCACCACTTATCAAGGCCCGGAAGCCACTCAGGGATAAGGGTTATTGCATGTACAGTACATTGTACATTAGTGTTGAGATTTCATAAAGTGTCTACTTAAGAGGGCGGTTCATCAGGAATTTGTTTACGTTGGATTTGAAGACATCCAAGTTGTAGTCAGGTGGGAAACAGGCAGATGGAACAGAGTTCCACTGGCGTGCTGTTCTAAGAAAGAAGCTGTGTTCATGGAATCTACGTCTTGATTTAGGCACAGATAGCGAGTGGGGAAAATTTTTGACAGTGGCCAGACGGGTGTTTTTCGTAAATGATTGGCGAGGGGGGGGGGCAGAGATTGGAGCTCAGACGAGCACTTGCCATGGAAATAACGGTAAAACAAAGACAGGCTCGCAACGTCTCTTCTGTGACAGAGACGTTGCAGGGAAGAGAAAAGGGCATCCCCCACTAAGCCACGAAATCTATTTTGTACTCTGTCAAGGCAGGATAGGCTGTTTTTAGCAGCTCCTGCCCAGATATGGCAACAGTATTCCATCCTTGGATGTACTTGGCTTTTATATAGATAGAGAATTGCATCAGTAGTTAGATATCTTCTGGAGCGGTAGAAGGAACCCACCATCTTTCCAGCGACCCTGGCAATAGACTTGATGTACGTGTTCCATTTCATATCAGGAGTGAAGGTCAAGCCCAGAAGCTTGTCAAAACATTGAGCTTCTCCTAGGCGAGAGCCATCCATTACAATTGATGCCAGATGGGGATCAGAGCGTTGATGGTGTAAAGATAGGAGCTTGGTTTTAGATGCATTAAAGGTAACCAGCCACGTCTTCCCCCACTGAACTACACGCTCGAGATCAGAGAAGAGAGAATTACATTTTTCGAGTAGTTATAAGCTTGGAAAGACGGGGTGGAATTGTTCAATATTTTTCACAAAATTTCTGACACACCTAGTGAAACACACTACTAATTTTGATTATTATAAAGTAGATGCAGTTGTGGTTCTTTTATAGAATTGTGGCTCTTTCAAGACATACCGTTTTTAGAATCTTATATATATTTTTGGATTGGTGTTTGCAAAGTATTTTCTGACTACAATTAACGTTCAAAAGTTGAGTAAACCTAAGATTCTACTTTTTAGGCGATAACGTGTAAACACGCAAAAAAACTTTTAAAAGTTTTAAGTTACCGTATAATGGAGGTAAGCAAAACCAGATAGCTTCTGGCAAGCCATTTCCTGTCTCTTCACCTGATATTTTATGCAACCATTTTTTTTTTTTGTTTTAAATACAGGGTGGAACGATAAATTCATCTCCCTAAAGAAAACAACACTACAGCTTTATTTTAAAACTTTTATTGAAAAAAATCAATTCTGGTAACTTAATTACGTAGTAGAGCTGAAATCTATTCAGTGTAGCCAGCTTCAGCCTCAAAAACTGCTTCAATACGTGTCAGGAACTAGGAGCATGCCTTTTCCACAAGCGCTGGTGGGAGCTTGGCAAATACTCAGCAGATGGCAACGATCAGGCTGGCTTTGGTGTTGTGGGAAGTCATGTTGGTGATGTTCTCGACGTATAACCAAATGAAGTAGTCCAGCAGGTTCAGATTGGAGGAAGAGGGGGGGTGTCAGTGAGAAAAGGGTGTAAAGTTGTAGCACTTCTGATTGTCGTAGTGGCCACCTGATTGCACCAGGGGATCACCACACTCTTCAGCACATCCAGGTACACTTTGGTGTTGACTTTCAAGATGTGAGGTGGCATGATGTGGCCGTCATGTGAAACCACACAAAAACCATAACCATGGGCTGTCCGATGTGTTCAGCTGTGCTTAACTGTCGGATTTTGCATTTTGAGGATGCTGGCAATGGTCCTGTTGTCATAACTTGGATTGGTAGAAAGCATGAGTTGTACAGTGGCACATCTCCGATCTCGCTCGTTGAACATTGTATTACTTTCAAACATAATAGAAGGCTCTTATCGTTCTTAGGATTTGTACACAACTTGAAAACTTGTAGATGGTCTGCAGCAGCCACCTGGTTGCACCAGGAGATCACCACACTCTTCAGCACATCCAGGTACACTTTGGTGCTGACTTTCAAGTTGACTTTGAAGATGTAAGGTGGCATGATGTGGTCCTCAAAAGCCAAACCAAAAACCATAACTGTGGCTGGAAACTTCATTGAGCAGTGCCCTCAAGCGTCGAACTGTCCAGATTTGCATTTTGAAGGTGCTGGCAATGGTCCTAATTTGGATCAGTAGAGAACACGTGTTATACAGTAGTACATCTCTGATCTTGCTTGTTGAACATTGTGTCCCTTTCAAACATGATAGAAGGCTCCTATTGCTCTTGGAATTCGTACACAACTGGCCAACTAGTAGATGGTCTGCAATGAAAAAAATAAAACGGGTTTTTATCAGACAGAAATAGAATCATACCATCTTTTCTAGGGCGACAATTTTATCATTGCACCCTGTAAACCTTTTCTTTTATAAACAATAGCTTTCAATTTTTTTTTTATGGAAATTGCTCCAGACAAGGCATGAAGCCACTTGATGTAAGAAGCTAACAAGAATGAAAGATGGTTATCGCAAAGAGAAGGAATGCCTATTGATCTTAGTCTTTAAAAGGAAAACAGTCAACAGGAAAAGAGTTCTGCAAACCTGCAGTTCTTGGGAAAAAAAATCTTCTGGCGTAGGAAGCTGTATTACAATGAGGTATCAAAATAGTGAATTGATGGAGACCACTAGACCAACGAGTTAAATGAGCTGGAACAAAGGAAGCAGGAAATAGATCAGACAATTCTGAAGAACATATGCTATAACAGTTTTTATAGAAAAGATGGGGACCATCAGCATCACGTCTGTGCGTGTGTGTGTGTGTGTGAGAGAGAGAGAGAGAGAGAGAGAGAGAGAAAGAGAGAGAAGTTGCAAAGAAGAATATAGGGTTGAGCCAATCAAATTACAGATACATTTCTTCACCTTATCAAGAACCTTCAAATGCGGCAAAGATTTGCTAGCCTAAATATGACAACAATACTGCATGGTCAAATAGTAGATTCGTAGAGGTAGAAAATAACCTTAGGTGTGAGAAAGTGTCTAGATATTAACAAACGAAATAAACCCAGCTTCATCATGGCGACAGTGAAATGGAACATGTAACAGTAGTTTTTTTGCTTTGTTTTTTTTTTTTCATTATTTAATAGTATTTTTATTAATTAATACTTTGTAAATAGTTTAAAAGTTTAAGATGAAGACTGAGGAAAAAACATTTTTAGTTTTGTGTGCAATGAAATTGTCTGATTATGAAATCAAATGTAGGATGTTATCATCATCATCATCATCATCATCATCATCATCATCATCATCATCATCATCATCGTCGTCATCGTCGTTGTTGTTGCGACGTCGTCATCGTTGCGTCGTCGTCATCGTTGCGTCGTCGTCATTGTTGCGTCACCATCGTCGTCGTCGTCGTCACCATCATCGTCATATTCGATTTAATGTCCATTTTACATGCTGGCTTGCCGTGGACAGCTTTAAGGAATTGACTTTCAATATAACCTATCTCTGACCAGGTTTTTATTAATCCCTCTTTCTATCAAGTTCATTCTTATTACAATACAATATGCAGTGAGAAAGAACACAGCTACTACCTGCTACCTTAACTATTCTACCTCTACTGACTCTAGAACTTTCATCCATCCTTTAAATGTGGCCAAACCACCTAAGTTTCCTGCTCTGCACACATCTCTGTACTATCAAGATTTAATTTTCCTCTGAAGTCATCTAAGACTGTCTAAGACCCAAATTACACATCCATCATATCGTTCTCATATCATTTCTCACCATGCAATGCATGTCTTCAACCCTCATAACCATATCTCGCATTCATACATTATCACACTATGTACACTTATATATCAGACTCTTCCCGAAAGTGGTAACGCTCTGCTGGTTAGTAATAACAGATGTTCCCTGAACTTACTCTTAAAAGTAAAAAATTCAGTCTCCTTGATCTTAACTCCGTGGTCTGCTGGAACAGCAAAATCTACAATATGGCAGGACTTTTCCTTCTTGTTAACTATTATGACATCCGGTCTTCTTGCTTGGATGGGTTTATCCGTTTATTATGTGCTATAGGATCTTGAGACCTTTCTTTTCCAGTACTGCTGCCGGTTTGTGCTTCTACCATTTGTTTGCGTATTCAAGATGCAATTGTTTGCATAATTGCCAATGTACTGCCTTCACCACTTGATCGTGTCCATTTTTATATTCTTTTTGGGCTAGTTTGCTGCATTCATTTATTATGTGATTTATTGTTTCGTCTCTTTGTCCGCAAAGTCTGCATTTTGTGTTGTCTTGTGTCTTGTCGATCCTTGTTTTGATATGGTTAGTTCTAATTGTATTATCTTGTGCAGCTGTTATTAGTGATTAAGTTTTGCTGCTTAGTTTTCCTTTTTGTAGCCATTTCCAAGTGTTTTCGTTAGTCTCTTCTTTTGTAATCCTTATGAATCGTTCATACAACTGTTTCTCTTTCCATTTTTCTTTCCTTGTCTTATTCCTCATCTATTTTTCTATCTTGTTTGTTTCTTCCTTGTCTTTTGCTGCAGTAATTATTCTTTTGGTGTATTTTTCTAATCCTTTTTTTTTTTTGTGTGGTATTTATACAATCTTCTGTACAGACCAGCCCTCTTCCTCTGTCTTTCCTTTTCACATATAGTTGGTCAGTATCATCCTTTGGGTGTAGCGCATTGTGCATGGTCATGAGTTTCTTGGTCTTCTGGACGAGATTCCTTAGTTCTTCTTTGGTCCAGCTTATAAAGGGTTCAGAGTATCTTATTAATAACACTGCACACGTGTTTATTCCTTTAATTAGGTTTTGGCTATTTAGTTTAGTTTCAAGGAGTTTTCTTGTTCTTCTGGGGTATTCATTTCCTATTTTCTCTTTCATTTCCATTGCTTTAATGGTGCTCCCAAGTATTTGTAGCTATCATGTTCACCTAGTGCCCTCATTTCTGTTTGATGGGCAGTACTATACTTTCTGTTACTTCCCTCCTCATGGTCAGCAATGCACACTTTTCCATACTAAATTCCATTTTAATATCCTGGCTAAAGATTCTGGTCGTGTTTATTAGTGTTTCTAATTCTGTCTTTGTTTTTGCAAACAGTTTTAGGTCATCCATGTACATTAGGTGGTTCATTCTTTCTTCTGTGTTAGTGAACTTGTATCCAGCATGGCATTTTCTTAGGATGTTGTTCAGAGGCATCATGGCTATAATAAACAATAATGGTGATAAGGAATCACCTTGGAAGATTCCTCTTTGTATGTTGATTTCAGTTATGTATTGTCCATTAGCTGTAAGTTCAAGTCTCCATTTTTTTTCATTGCATTTTCTATCAGGTTGGTTATATTACCTGATACCTTGTACATTTTCAGGCATTCTATTATCCATGCTTGTGAAATTCTATCATATGCTTTCTTATAGTCTATCCATGCCATGGCTAAATTCTTTTTTCTACTTCTGACCTTCATTTCGTCTATGTATAATAGGTCATGTGTTCTTTTTTTCCTTTTTGGCATCTTTTCTGTTCCCTTGGGAGTAGTTCGCAGTAATGAAGGGACTGATAAATTTGTGCTCTCAGTTGTACTGTCAATATTTTCCACATTGTAGATAGACAGGTTATAGGCCTATAGTTACTGGGCATGGTTCCTTTTGTGTGTGTCTTTTTGCACCTGTGCAGCTTTGGTCATTCATTCTCATACATGTGCTTCATGAATGCATATTTTCAGTCGCTGAACTATCCTTTAATTTAGTGTTGATGCTTCTACCGCTCCAGAAGATATCGCACTGCTGATGCAATTCTCTATCTATATAAAAGCCAAGTACGTCCAAGGATGGAGTACTGCTGCCACATCTGGGCAGGAGCTGCTAAAAACAGCCTATCCTGCCTTGACAGAGTACAAACTAGACTTTATGGCTTAGTGGAGGATGCCCTTTTCTCTTCCCTGCAACCTCTCTCCCACAGAAGAAACGTTGCGAACCTGTCTTTGTTTTATCATTACTTCCATGGCAAATGCCTGTCTGAACTCCAATCCCTGGTGCCCCCCTCGCCAATCTTTCATGATAAACACCCGTCTAGCTGAAACCACTGTCAAAAATTTTCCCCACTCTTTAACTGTGCCAAAACTAAAACGTTGATTCCATGAACAAAGCTTCTTTCTTAGAAGTGTACGCCAGTGGAACTCTCTTTCATCTGCCTGTTTCCCTCCTGACTACATCTTGGATGTCTTCAAGTCCAGCATAAACAAATTCCTGATGCCCCGCCCCTTAAATAAGATACTTTATCAAATCTCCAATACTAACGATTACTACGATACTATCCCATTGATTACTGTACACGCAATAACCTTTATCCCCGAGTGGCTTCTGGGCCTTCATAAGTGGTAACTTCCATGTAAAAAAAAAGAGCATGTATTCTGTCATGATCTGGTACTCTCCAGTTTAACATTTTTCGTAGAGTTCTCTAGGGCTTCTTTGCTGATTTCATTCTCTGTTCCTTTGCTGATTTGCTGTGATTTTTTTCAACCATTCTGCTTCTCTATTACGATCCGTTCGTTCTTCCCATATCTAGTTCCAGTAGCGTTTTGTTTCCGTTGGGTCTGGTTGTTCTGTTTTTATTTCCCCCCCCCATTTACATTTTGGTAAAATTGGCTTTCATTATTTTCAAAGTCCTGTTTTGCTTGCACTGTTCAGATTCGTATCAGTACTGTCTTAATCTCACCTCTTTTGCTGCTATTTTTTCTTTCACTTACTGTTTCTTGTTGAGCCTTTCTACTTTTCCATCCTTTTCTAGTTATTTTCATCTTGTTTATCACTTTGACTTCTTTCTTTAGTTTGTTGATCTGGGTTTCCAGCCTCAATTCTCATCTAGGTTTTCTTGGTTCTTTTGCTTTCTCAGTCTTTTTTTTTTTTTTAACTTAATAATAAGTGTCTTGGCATCTGCATAGATTAAATTATTTAAGTCTGTAATAGTATCTGCTGGGATGCATGGAAGGAGTTTGTTCACCTTCTCTGTTTCGGTTTTTTAGTTTTATTCCACTCTGGGATTCTTAAAGATGGAAGCTTTGTTTTTTCCTCGTTCATAAGTTTCTTGATGTTTTCTACTTCAGCTAATTTATTTTCGTTATGTTCTATTGTTTCATAGGTCTTAGTCTCCATGTTTCTTATATCCCAAATTTGCAGTACTTCTGCTTCTGTAGTTCCTGTTTGGGGCTTCTTCAAGGGGCATTTCCTCGTCTGTTACATCATTTGCCTTTTATTGTATTTCATTCAGTTCTAGATTTGAAAGCCAGCCTCTCTTCAGGATAAGTTTCGCTTGGTATGCAATTTTTTGTTCTGAAGTATGATAGTCACTGGACAAGACCTGTAACTCTTTCATCCATTCGCGATATCCTGGGTTTTGGGGTGACTTCTGTAATAGCATTCCATTACCAAGCTATTATCTTTTTTTGCCCATTTCTTCCTTCGGTTTTTGGGTCGGTGTTATTTTGGTTCTCCTGAGTTTTTTCTGCATTGTTTTGGTACCTGAAATTAGAAGGGATACTTACATGGTCTGTGTAGGTGTTATTGTTTCTGAAATTATTATTATTATTATTATTATTATTATTATTTTTTTTTTTTTTTGTGTGTGTTATTATTATTGTTATTATTGTTGTTGTTGTTGTTGTTGTTATTATTATTAATTTATTATTGTTATTATTATTGCTATTATTGTTATTGTTATTATTATTATTGTTATTATTATTATTATTATTATTGTTGTTGTTGTTATTATTTTATAACTGTTATTTTTATTATTATTGTTATTATTTTTATTATTATTATTATTGTTATTATTATAATTATTGCTGTTATTGTTATTATTATCATTATTTTATTATTATTGTTTCATTTTGTATTTATTTATTTATTTTCATTGCATTTTCACCCCAAACAAGGCATATTGCCTCTTTGATGTAGGGGGCTACTATCAGGGATCTAAGTTGCAGGGGTACTATATAGGGAGTTTAGCAGCAAGATGTCTGTTCACATTACACTTGAACTTCTGCATGTAAGTACAGTTGGAGAAGCAGGAAACCAGAAGAGAATCTAGTCCTGCAGGTCTGGGGAAGAAGTTATTAGAGTAAAAGACTTTCTTACGTCTAGGGATCTCAACTGTGTAGGGGTGGGACTTTGCTGCTTGTTGGGTTTGTCAGAGGTATTTTCGTTGAGGGGGTACAAGTGCTTGTAGTTTGTGAGAGCATGCACCATTAAAATACTTGTAAAACAGGCAGAGGGATGCAACATTTCGTTGGTGGGACAGGGGCTGAAGTTTAGATGACAGTCAGGGTCTATTAGGTCGGTGACTCTCTTTTGAACCCTGTATAAATTTTACAAAGTAAGGTATAAAAATTTAATTTAAATTGGATCAAAAAATTACCTTAGATTTATTTTATGTAATGTACATTTTGTTGCAATTTAAAAATATTATCTTTCATCTGGCAATTAATAATATAGATATAAAATTTTCAATGATTTTTTTTAAAAAGTGCAACAGAATGTACATTACATAAAATAAATCCAATGTAATTTTTTGATTCAATTTAAATTAAATTTTTATACCTTACTTTGTAAAATTTATAAAAGTGCACTTTGAAGATAGACTGTGTTTATCGAAAGAAAAGTCGCTCATAATTTTATATCAATTAGATCTTCTTGGAATTTAAAATTTCCCTAGTTTGTAAACATTTCGTTAAGAGAGTTAACCAAATGTCTTTTATTACTAAGACTATGTCCGAATGTCAAGTCCTCAAAACCACGTTTAAGTGCCTAAAAAAGTAGAACGCCCACAACCACACAAAAATTTGATTTGTTTATTCTGTAGTAAATAAAAATAATGTCCAATTATAAAAACTAGTTTGACTTTCTTATGTGTTAATAATTAAAAAAAAAAACATGGTAAAAAATTATTAAATGCTCAAAAAAGAATAAATGCATTTGATCTGAAATATAATGGGTAACAGTTTTTTGATAAACATCGCTCTCCAATTTCTAATTAAAAAAAAACAAAAAAACTCGTAATCAAATAGACTATTTCTGTTTCGCCCAAAATTTTAAATAGAATAGAAATGATGAAGTTGGATACCATTTAGAATTCAAGAATTAAATGGTTGGGGGGAAGGGGTTAGTTTTGTTCACCCCAATCAAGGCATATTGCCACCTGGATGTAAGAGGCTACGGTTATTTGGGATCATGTATGCAGGGAACTTATAAAAAGGTTAGTGAGATATCGTCTCACATTTCATTCTTCATGTCAGTACAATCAGGGAAGCAGGAAGCAGGGAGGGAGTTCCAAAGTCTAGTAGTCCAAAAATAGAAGCTATTGCAGCTTTTTAGCATCTAAGGACTTCTGCAGTGAAGAGTTTGTGTTTTGAATTTGTTGTTAAAGTCATGAATTTTGATGATGATGATGATGATGATGATGATGATGATGATGATGATGATGGTGGTGGTGGTGGTGGTGGTGATGATGATGATGATGATTCACTTCATTTTGAGATCCATCGTTAGGCAGTGTCCAAAGTACCCCTCAAGTTCACATCGGAGCATGCCTCGCTTAAGGCACAATCTGTGAGGATGTGTATGATAGTCTGCACATCAGCGCTGCAGGGATACTGAGCATCCTGTACATAGCTCTACTTGTGCAGATTTTTACGTGTTTTTGGCAACTTTTACTCAAGCCCAGTTGAGTGTTACCCACTTTTTCCGGGGGGAGTTCAGAGGTAGCTGGGAGGTCTTCTTTTGGTACCAGAAAAGCCTTGTTGTTGTCTTTGACTGATTCATTACACCAATACAGGCAGAAGGACGCTGGTGTTGTTCGTCCAAGGCCTGTGACAATGGAAAAGCTCTTGCAGGATGGTAGTTGCTGCAGCACCTCTTGGTAGGGGATGGCAATTGTCATTGCTTTGCTTGTCACACTCTGCCTTCACTATTGCCTCTCGACAGATCTGCATCAGAGTGATGCCGGACATTCTGTAAACAAATGGAAGGTTTGTCGATTTCAGGTTGCCAATAATCATCCTGTATGCTTTGTTGAGCTCAACATTAACCTTTGCAGCAGAACAAGCCCCATGTCGCTACACAGTATTTCACTGTCGAGTCACACAGCGCTAAAGCTGACAGGCGTAGTGTCTGTGCCTTGGCTCACCAAAAGCTCTTAGCCAGAGTTAAATTTTGATAAAATGGCATAATGACTAAAATTTGCCACTTCTGGCTAAGAATATGATAGATGACATTTTAGCCATCAGCCGGGAGTTTTCTCTCAGCACCAAAACATACAGAGCCTAGAGGATTGTTCAAAGGTCTTGTTCCCTTTTGACTGTGGTAGATGGATAGTACTGTGTAGTTCTAGGAGGTCCACCATCCCAGCCAGAAAAACAGTAGAGAGATAAGTTATATGTATGAGAGAGAGAGAGAGAGATTAAGACAGAGAGAGAGATTAAGACAGACAGACAGCTCGTCTTGTTACACCCTATACCATGTGCACTGCTCCTCCCCATTATTGAGGACAACTCTCAAACACGTTCGACTTGCCTGAAATTTAACAGCCAAAGAGCAAGAAAATCCTATTCAGGTTTTACATAGTTTCGTTGACTTCCATTCTGAAGATCCTTGACCTTTAGAAATGTCACTTAAATTTTTCCACCGTAATTTGATTAGACTCACCTTTTCTTCTTCTCTGCATTTTCTCTCTCTCTCTTTTCTCCCCTCTCTCCTTCTGTCACACACACACACACACACACGCACACAGACACACACACGCGCACACACACACACAGACGTTGTTCATCTCAGTCTTTTCTATAAATACTATTATAGCATGCATTCTTCAGAATTATCTGATCTATTTCTTGATTCCTTTGTTCCGGCTCGTTTGACTCGTTGGTCTAGCGGTCTTCATCAATTCCCTGGTTAGATACCTCATTGTAATACAGCTTCCTATTCCAGTAGCATCTTGTGGAACTCTCTTCTTAATATTTTCCTCCTACCTATAACCTTGTTTTTTTTTTAGACCAACGTCAATAGGCATCTTCTGTCTTTGCAATAATTAGTTATTTCGTTACTGTTAGCTCTTTACATCAAATGGCTTCATGCTTTGTCTGGAGCGATTTCTACTTTAAAAGCCCTCATTATGTAACAATAGTAGAAAGTTATATATATATATATATATATATATATATATATATATATATATATATATATATATATATATATATATACTGTATTAACAAAACCAAGACTTCAAAAAATGAATTGATAGCAACAGAAAGTGTATTTCATTTTAAGTTACAATTGTTTCATACCAGTCGGACAATTATTTCAGGCATTATGGCGTTTGAAAATTTTCACATAACCAGCATTTCTTCAGACTTCTTGAATAAAAAAACACTCTTGACAATAGAACATTGTTTAAAGAAAATTCCCTTAACGGAAATGAAGCATGCGAAAACATTTACCCTGGAGTCATCCTCCGTCAAATATATATATATATATATATATATATATATATATATATATATATATTACTTGGGAGTCACCACTTATCAAGGCCCGACGGCTACTCGAGGATAAGGATTAATAAATGTAAGGTGGTAGTTTAGTAATTGTTAATGGTGTAAATTGGGTAGAATTTGATTATTTATGCGGACAGCTCAACAAGAACTTGTGATTGTAAGAACAAGTTATTGTAAACTATTTTTCTTGACAACCAACAGATGTCCCTTGTTAGGATTTATAGTAAACCCTGTGGTTTAATGTATGCCATAAATTGCATCCGTAATGAGATACATCGAGTTACTTACGTGTAAGTGTCTAACTTTGTCGATTGCAGAATAAATATATATACCCATTAAATCCTTATCCAAGTCTTTAATTGATATTCAATACCCAATAATACTTTATAGAAGTACAAATGGTCGGTTATTTGTCCATGTTGTGTAAAGAGAAAAACCGCCATCTTGTTAGAACAGAGAGAGAGAGAGAGACAGACAGAGAGAGAAAGAGAGAGAGAGAGATGGGAGTGGCGGTAGAGATTGAAAATAAAATAATCTTCTTACAAAATTATGAAGAGAAATGGAAAGTCTACAGGAAGGAAGGAGCAGAGGAATTATGTTCTTTCTTTTTTGTTTTTACATATGCATGAAGGCCCAGAGGCCACTGGAGGATAAGAGTTAAAGAGTGTACAGTAGTCAATTGAACGATATAGTAATGGAAATTCGGTAAATTTGTTAAGTTAAGTGGAACGGCTCATCAAGAACTTGTTTACGTTGGACTTGAAGGCAACCATATTGTAGTCAGCTGGAAAGCGGGCAAACGGATATTCAACATTGTTTAACATTAATAAAATAATACTCCCCTCCGTTCTGAAACAGTTGTTCCATAGCCGGAAATATCACGTGGAATCTACTAAATTCTTAGTCAAATTGTTGTGTTTTATATTAACAGTTTAGCACTAGTGTTATTCAAGTATTGATTTTAGCTTATCCAGGTAGAATAGTTTGAAGCACAACTTATATCGCTTTTCCACCATCCTCGCCCCCCCCCCCAAATCGACAGAGATTAGACCATTCCAGTACTGATCTTGTTACATAAGAAGGACTGTCCCCTTCTTATGTAAGTAAGACGGCAGACTAGATAAATGATATTAGGAAAAGGTTAGAATCGAACCCTGTAGGCAAGTGTTAAAAGATAATGTATAAATTGAAATCCTAGGAATGCAGTCGATTGTTAATTCTTTTAGAAAAAACTGGATATTAAATATGTCAGTTAAAAGAATGGACAATGCCAGTTTATAGATAATGATTAAAAATAGGTTAGGTATTGAGCAATTAAAATTGGAAATTCTTTGTTTGGCGAAAGTGTGTTTGGACAGACATATGTAAAAATCCACATTAAATTTACACACGTTGGTTAACAGCACACCTCTGACGTCACAAACAAAGAAGATTCTCGATATATTGAGATGAGGTTCGAAGTTAGGAAGATCACAATCACAGTCACAGTGATAGAGTCAGTTAGAGATGAGAGTTGGGAGCGACTTAGTGGAACTGATCCCCTTAGAGGCGAAGGGGGAGAAGAGTAGACCATGTAGTCATATAAGTTTGAATTCCTTATATCATCAATCGGCTGACAGATGAATAAAGAAATCATCTAATATTTTGTAACTGGTTGTCTTCATGTCGTCATTCTCGCCAAACTTTCACAAGAAACACTTGTCTAGCTGAAACCACTATCAATAATTTCCCCCACTCTTTATCTGTGCCTAAACCTAAACGTAGATTCCATGAACAAAGCTTCTTTCTTAGAACTGCACGCCTGTGGAATTGTCTTCCGTTTTCTTGCTTTCCAGCTGACTACAATATGGTTGTCTTCAAGTCTAACGTAAACAAGTTTTTGATGAGCCATTCCACTTGTTAACAAATTTACTGAATTTCCATTTACTAACGATTACTATATCGTCCAATTTCTACTGTACACTCTTTAACCCTTATCCTCGAGTGGCCTCTTGGCCTTTATAAATGTTGATGCCTATGTAAAAAAAACAAAAACAACTGAATGGTAAGCGTGCTTTTATCACCATCATTAATGAACTTTGTATAACTCCCTCCTCAAGTAATGTGTCCCCTCCTCTATGTTAACAAGAACTGTATAAATGTTCCAGCTCCGTAATAATAATATGATGTCCCCAAGAATCGTCATAGTCATCGTCGTGTGTGTAACCTATATAAATGTCACGTAAATAAATGTCAAGTATAAGGAAACTTCTCTGTAAATGTAATTGACGCGAGAAGCCCAGCGAAAAAAAAACTTTCTTGGACATACAGAAACGTATGCACTCATTTTGCCTTTTATATATAGACTAGGGGGGGGGGGTAACCGGCGTTGCTCGGGTGTTTGTAGGTGTGTGTAGGGGGGGGAGTAAGTAATAACCCTGTTTAAATATTATAAAAAAGACGATGTTAAAAAATCGGAAAAACCAAAACCAAAACGGGAAAAAAATGGCATAAATAAACCTGTCGGATCGAACCTGCAATCTTAAGATAACAACGCTGTGTGTATAGGGGGGGGGGGTAAACTAAAGAATAAGCGATGTAATAAAAAAAAACGGTGCTCGGGTGTTTAAAGGTGTAAAAGAATAAAAAGATAGTTTTGGTCGGGAGGCGGGATTGAAGACAAAAGCCTTGACGCACAGGTGGAAACAAAAGCCAACCACTTAACCATCTCGACCACGAGTGAGAGTAATTGATTAGCGTGTTACGTGTTAAGTTAAGGCTTATAAAGCGAGTGAAAGAGGTTTGATTGACAGGTAGACACTAAATGAGGTCGTCGCGGGATCGTTACGATGACGTGGCAGTATTTTTAGTTTTTGCTTCCCCAAGATGATGATGGGGGGAAGTAAAGCAGTTCCCCAATTAAAGGGGATTGTCAAAATCGAATAGCAATTGTCTGATATAAGGAGAAACTCCATATTGATCAAAAGCTGATTGCTTTCTGGACGTTTCGGCACGAAAACCGCAAACACAAACTGTTGGAATTTAGTTTCACTGTATTTATACTAAAAAGCAGGACAAACAGGGGACAGAGCGAAATAACACAAATCTTATAAAAGTTGATGTAAATAAATCTAGACGCAACGCGCATTCGCAAATCGTAAATATTATTATCTAAGGGGTATATAAACACTTCTAAGTGATAGTACCCCCCCCCTCGAAAATGGCAGGAGAAAAAGCCTTTTCGAGACATACAAAAATGTGTACGCCGCATTTGCCTTTTATATATATATATAGACTAGGGGGGGGGTACCCGGCGTTGCCCAGGCGTTTGGAGGTGTGTGTGGTTTTGGGTATATCAAAACAAAAGAATAATAAAAAATCGTTGCCCGGCTGTCCGCATAAATAATCAAATTCTACCCAATAGTTTTGGTAGGTAAGTATGAAGGATCAAACCCGAACCCTTGAGGCGAAGTTGGAAATTAAAGTGTGAAAAAAAAACGTGTGACGTTAACCACTGGGCCACCATGAAATAGTAATGGAAACATGTTTGAATTTATTTAAGTATTAAGAATTGGCAGGAGCCCATATTTAATGACTTAATGAGGTAAACTTTCACTGCGGGGCAGTATTTTATTTACTGCGGGGCAGCTTTTTTATTTTTTTTGTTTCCTCAAGATGTTGTGGGGGGGGCAGCTCTCCATAAAAAGGGGATTGTCCAAATTGAATAGCAATTGTCTGATATAAGGAGAAACTCCACATTGATCAAAGCTGATTGCTTTTGGACGTTCCCGGCGATCGCACCGGGAACGATGTCTTAAGCTTTGTTTCACTTTTATTATTATACAAAAAAGCCCAATCCACACACAGCGATCGAAAAATGTTGAATATTTAGCTTTTCAAACTCAGGCAAATTAAATAGACAGGCGACCCCCATTATTAACTCGTAGATATTATCATTTAGACGTAATATAAAAAGTTTTAAGAAGAAGTGAGCCAACCGATCGCTTCTTGGAAAAAAAGCCTTTCTCGAACATACACAAAAAAGCGAACATACATACACACACACATTTTCGCTTTTATATATATAAACTAGCGGGGGTACCCGGTGTTGCCCGGGTGTTTGTAGGTGTGTGTGTTTGGGGGGGGGGGGGTAAAGCAGAACAAAAAGGAAACTTAACCCTGTTTAAATATAAAAAAAATTATGTCAAACTTCTTTAAAAAATAAAACAAAAAACAGCGATTTTAAAAATGGAAAAAAAAATCTTTTGTAGGTGTAAAAGAAAAAAACAAGAGGGATTGGTGGCAGGTAGGCTCGAACCCGAAGCCTTGAGGCCAATAGGCTGATGACATACACCTGTGCTATGGCGACAGAAGAAATGTAAGAGGTTAAAATTAGCGATTAAAAAGTGAATGATTTCAAATTGAGATTAAACATCACGCTATTCCGCAGTTTTTAAGTGCGTGTTTAATGAGATCAAATTCGCCGTTAATTTTACTGTGGGATAGTTCTTTTGAATTTTTTTTTTTTACCCAACTTTGTCTGGTTTTGTTTCCCTAACTTGTTGGGGAAAACCAGTTCCCTGTTTATTAGGAGAGTATCCAAATGAAAGCAATTGTCTGATATGATGGTGAAAAAACCGACATTGACTAAATGTCCCGTAGGCCGAGAACTGCGCCTTAGTTTCATCAGTTTTGCTTTTATACGAAAAAGCTGAATCAAGACGAGATGGGCTGAAATAGCAAGAATTGTGTAAAACTCGCTGTAAATAAATCTAGCCGCAACGTGCGTTCGTAATTCATACATATTATGATCTACAAGGTATATAAGAAGTTCTAAGCGATAGTAACCCCCCCTCCCCCGAGAACCCCCCCGAAAAAAAGCCTATCTTGGACATGCAAAAACTTTTGCCTTTTATATATATAGATGTCATTAAGTCAGTTTTTTCTTTATCTGCATATTATATAATTCTTCTCTTCTGATAAGAAGCATTTAGCTTCGAAATGTCATGGCCTAAAGAGGTTTTTTTCTTAATTTTCCTCTTATTGTTCTGATGATATAATAAAATTATATGTAGCTTTTATTCTCTCTTTCATTTAATATTTTTGTTTGCTCCTCTTAATAATGTTGAGCTTTTTTATCTTGATAAGTTTTGCTTTGTTAAAAATTTACTCTTTGATAGCATAGCAGTATTATATATATATTATTTATTTGTTTTTGTTTTGCGATACTTTTGAATGAAATTCAATTATTTATATGAAAGTACATTTTTACTTAAATGCAAGTTGGGAATTATTTTCTCTTTTGCCAATTTGGTGTTAGCAGTTAATTATATTTTAAAAAACAATATATATATATATATATATATATATATATATATATATATATATATATATATATATTGTACAACAGAGTCTGGAAAAACTTTAAAAAGTGCACAAAAATCAGTGTGTACAGAGCCGTAGTACTCTCCACCTTCCTGTACAGCTCTGAGTTCTGGACAATTTACCGCCACCAATTACGACTCCTCAAACGCTTTCATCAGTGCTGTTTCCGCAACATTCTCAACATCCACTGGAGTGACTATGTCACCAATGTTGAGGTCATCGAGCGGGCGGAAATCACCAGCATCGAGGCCATACTGCTGAATTCACAGCTATGCTGGGTCGGGCACATCTCCAGAATGAACGATCATCGCCTGCGCAAGATAGTCCTATATGGCGAACTCTCTACTGCCATCATGACAGAGGGGGCACCGAAGAAAAGATATAAAGACTCTCTGAAGAAGTTCCTTAGAGACTGCCATATTGACCACCTCCAATGGTCTGCTCTTGTTGCTGACTGTGATACCTGGCGACATACTGTCCACAAGGCTGTCGCCTCCTTTGAGATCTCCCGCACAGAGAATCTGCGGGAGAAGTGCTACAGGAGGAAGATTCGGGAAGCCTCAGCAGCCACACCTGACGTGACTTTGCTTGCTCCGCATCAGGCTTTTCAGCCACAAGCATGTTTGCAGTCAACGTGGACAACGCCCTTCATAGAATTATCATTGTCGAAGTACTGCCGAGAAGATTATATATATATATATATATATATATATATATATATATATACTAAAAACGGAAATATTAGTCCCTTTAAAGTCGTCTTTAATTTTAAACACTTATCATAAGCAAAATTGTTTGGTAGTCAAGTAAGACAGTTGACATTCTATTTTGACATTTATTCTAAAACTAAAACTCCTAGTAAGAAAAAGGTTAAATTCACCTTCCGCATCCCCGGGTTTACAAAGCCATTTGGTGGAAGTGACGTCAGACAAATTTTTAGCTATGGATGACCAAAACTATATAAAATGTATCTTTCTTTAAGCAAATATAAAAATAGAAGTTTTATTTAAACAGTCTTTATTTGAACTTTTATATAACCTTTCTAATAAAAATATGTTTATGAACTGTTTTTTTTTTTTTTTAATATTTATGAACAGTTTTTTTTGTTTTGTTTTTTTTTTAAACACATTTTGTTTAAAAAAAAATTATGAACTGTTTTTTTTTTTTTTAATATTTATGAACAGTTTTTGTTTTATTATTTTTTTTTAACACATTTTGTTTAAAAAAAAATTATGAACTGTTTTTTTTTTTTCCAATAATCAAATGAAATGAGATTTTAATAGTCATCTGCCAGAATCCCTTCACCGACATTTACCATAAATTTATTTTTTCTCAAAATATTTTGTGTTCGGAAAAAAAAAAAATCCGTGTATTACTTATTTGTCATGTTATTTGACTGAGAAGAAATTGACGTTTTTTTTATTTTTTTTATTTAGTTATTTATTTCATTTTCAGTGAATTTTATTCAGATAGAAGAATTAACGGTAAATGTTTCATTTAGGTCCACCTCCACAATTTTCTTTAAAATGACGACATTTATAGGTTTTCGACTATGTTGAATACGAAAATCGCATTGAAATGTTGCAGAGATAAGTAGTTATCAAGATAGAAAAAATGCATTATGCACGGTAATTTTGGTGGCCATTTTTTTACGCGCATGCGCGCGCGCCCTAAGCAATCAGAATTTTACACGAAGGAAAAAAAACAAATGGTCGCCAAAATTACCGTGCCTAATGCATTTTTTTCTATCTTGATAACTACTTATCTCTGCAACATTTCAATGCGATTTTCGTATTCAGCATAGTCGAAAACCTATAAATGTCGTCATTTTAAAGAAAATTGTGGAGGTGGACCTAAACGAAACATTTACCGAATTAACAATTTTGTTTTAGTAAGAAGGATAACAAAACATTTTAGTAAGAAAGATAAGGAAATAGTTATTCGTTCTTACTAAAATAATAACAGGGGAAATACATCTTTTCTGGTAATAATAAAAATAAATTTTGTTTCATTTTTTTTTTTTTTTTAGTTTCCGATTCGATCTTTAAGTTTGATGGACGCAGACGATTTTTTTTTAGATGTTATTTGCCCAGGGTATTCCGATATCGACGTTTACTCAACTTTTGCTATAAAAGTTGTATTTTTATACTTTATTATTTATAAAAATTACCAACACCTGATGTTTGGAAAACTGTTCATAATATAAATTTCATTATAAAAGTTCTATTTTTGTTTGAGAGAAAAAAAAAAAAAGAAAAACAGTTTGTAAACATATTGGGGAAAAAACAGTTCATAAATATAAAAAACAGTCCATAATATATTTTTATTTTATATTTTTATTATAAAAGTAAAAAAAAAAAAAAAACCCCAAAAAAACAATACATGATTAAAAAAAAAAAAATTTCATAAACATAGTATTTAAATTTTTATTATAAAGGTTATAGTCTTGTTATAAAAGTTCAAATAAAGACTGTTTGAATAGAGCTTCTATTTTTATATTTGCATTTAAAAAAACAAAAAAGGTACATTCTATACAGTTTTGGTCGTCCGTAGCTAAAAATTTGTCTGACGTTACTTCCGCCAAATGGCTTTGTAAACATGGGGATGTGGAAGGTGAATTTAACCAAGGGAAAAGTGCAGCAGTTATATCGCCTCTGTGGTTGAAAGATAAGTGTCCACTATCCTCAGGTACAGAAATGGAGCATGTAGATAATGACGAATTTGTATGCAGACAGTTCGAAAGTTATAAATCAAATTTCCTGGTGTTGAAACGTCACTAAGTCATGAGAAATAAAGGTCATGGAATTTACAGGGCTTCTGAGGGTTCAGTTTACGAACAGAGTAGGTTAGTCGAAAGTATATGTAACAAGTGAATAAACAGTGCTTGCGTTGGATGGGAAGACTGCCGGATATAAATGATAAGGTTAAACTATATTGTGACAAAAAAGGGGAATATAATAATTGTTACATAATATGTTGATATCTGATTAAGTCAGAGGCACAGATAATTGTTTCAAATAATCTCACCAAAAGAGGCTGAGCTGTTAAAAGACAAAAGAGAGCAGTTAAAAGTCCAAACAATAGACTATATTAACTTATGTTGTCTCGAATAATCTTGTCACATGGGGTTGATCAGTTAAGAGATGAATAGGACATAGAACTATGATGCCTCCGTTCAATCTCAAAAGACAAAGGATAACCCCTGTGGGGGCAACTGCGCATGTAATTATGTCGCAAGGGTTGCGCAATCTCCAACCACACCTCTCCTAAATCGGCACTGTTTGAGTCCAGTGGCAAGGAGAAATCTAGGACGACTGGAAACAATGCTGATATAAGCAGAGAGCACATATAGCACCTGGAAGTCCCAAATGGTCACCCATCTGGTACTGGCCAGGCTCATCGTTTCTTAACTTCAATGATCTGACGGGAACCGGCGTGTCAAATGTGATTATGTCATATAATTATAGAACTATGCAAAGGTTACGCTAATTAGTTTAGTCAAGGAATTAGGAGAGGAAGCTTTAACAAAAAGAAAATTAATTGGGAAGTCGGCAAAAAAATCTCTGATCAACAGAGTACAAGGAAGGAAATAATAATGTTATGAGAAAAAAAAGCACACAATGATCTAAAAAAAATCATAATGATCTAAAAAAAACAAAACACAATGATCTAAAAAAAAAAAAGTGGTGCTTCTACACTATTGGGACGAAATTTCAGAAATCAAAGAAGAAATCAAGAAGGCAGAAGATTGGAAGGATTGGAGAACACTGGTTGCCAGGTCATCCTTAATTCCTAACGTCATCCAGATCACAGGACAGGTGATGATGAAATGGCGCTACTACACTATTGGGACGAAATTTCGGAAATCGTAATCCTGAATTTCACATGAAAACAATGGTATCTACATATTTCTTGTATTTTTAAGATGATTATCTCCCAAAATTATGAAAATCGCTAAGGTAGAAAATTATTTATTAAAGAAAAAAGAAAAATGGAATTTGATAAAAACGATCGTAAAACAGAGAATTCAAAAGGGAGATAATTTTCCGTTTTAGTTTAAAACAAGATGGCAGAAAATTTTCACCTGCTAACACGATTAAAGTTGTTTTGTTTAATAATTCAATAATATTCGGTTACTTTCAACTGCATAATTTGGAAGCTAACATTGTAACTTATTAGAATTGACAAAAAATCAGTTGAAATCATTGTTTTTTTATCTGAAAACTCCATTTATATTGACTACCAAATCTCGTCCCAATTCTGTAGAAGCACCAAAATTAATGAATCTTGGAATACAAAAAAAAAAAATAAATAAAGCATATCTGTTATGAAAACTGTTGAGTTAAGCAATAAACTGACTTTATTATAAAAATACAAAAAAAAAAAATGCCCCATTAAAGTTTGGGGGAGCTATCGACACAGGACCAACAATCATCAAAGACTGTTTAATAGAACTTGGATGTCGTCTTGCCTCAATTTAACTGGTCTTTTAACCTATAACCTATTGTATAACCTATTGTTAACATTCAAAACGCTAATCTTGGACAACCGAGCTGAAACATTTTCAGCGCTGATTCAGTCAAATTTCTTAAAATACAAAAACTACATTCTTACTATTCAAATAGTTAACTGAGTTTTTGCCCTTTCCAATGTATTAAAACGTTGTCTTTAGATATTTAGAACAATATGTTGGAATTCCTTCTTTTTATTTTCACAAAAAAAAAAAAGAAAGAAATAAAAAATAATTCTGAGAAAGAACGGTAAAATGAAAAGGTCGAACAAACTATGCACTGACATTTCAGTTGGGTTAATTTACTCATGTTTTTTTTTGTTTGTTTGTTTGAACTTTTGAGTTTTTTTTATTTTATTACCTCGGTGCAGGTTTTATTAAATTCTTGTAGAGGTATGTAACAGAGCCACTGATATATTTTTAGCAGCAGCAGCAGTAGCAGCCGTATGACGTGCATACAAATATGACCTTGCTGGTGTGCGAGCTTATGTTACAGCAGATGGAAGAGGAGGTAAAGAAAAGCGGAGAAAAAAAAAAGGGACACACGTGGGCAGCAAGCAATGGAAAGGCATGTATGCAGCAACAGTGATCAACTATGCAACCAGACGATTTAAAAGCATGAGTAAGTGCGAGAGGAACTTTCAAAACCATATGCAATGCATTATTTTAGAAAGTACCATGAATAAATATCTTTTATTTCAACTAGAAAAAGCTGAGTCAGATTTCTTTTCTCTTGTTTGTTCCTTTGCGATTGTCTCTGCATGCAACGTGTGGGTCTGTGTTAGCATGCAGTGCCAACATTACGAATGGTTAGAAATTCCATGTAGTGTTAAATGAATGCCTCGTTAATATGGAAGAGAAGAGTGTTCATTTCTGAAGAAAGAGTGAACGTTTTGTTTGTAAGAAAAGCAAGTATTCATTTATAACACACACGAATGTTGAAGCCAGGCTCATATATTGAACGAATTGGGTTACAAAACTGTCTCATCCACCATACTCTCCAGACCTCTCACCCACTGACTACCATTTTTTCAAGTATCTCAACAACTTTCTGCATGAGAAATGCTTAAAAACCTGCAATATCAAAAACGCCTTTGGCGGTTTCATCGCCACCAGAATGCAAGATTTTTATGTTATTGACATAAATATACTTGTTTCACATTGGTAAATGTGTGTTGATTCTGATGGTGTTTGTTTCGATCAATAATTTTTTGTTTAAGCCAAGATATGTTCATCTGAATTTAAAAGTTAAAAACAAAATAAAGTTGTTGCGGTTTTTAACTTTTAAATTCAGATGAACATGTCTTTTGTAATGAACATAATAATGTAATGAATATATATATAAATAGAAAAATAAGGACTATCCACTTATCTAGTGTTTCCTTTTCAGATTAAATATGTTTTTAACTCATTTCAAAGTATTTTTTAACATGTTTTATTAACTGTTTGCTCGTATATATATATATATATATATATATATATATATATATATATATATATATATATATATATATAATTTTAATTGTCTTCCGTTTTCCTGCTTTCCAGCTGTCTATAATATGGTTGTCTTCAAGTCCAACGTGAACAAGTTTCTGATGAGCCGTTTCACTTAAGTTAACAAATTTACCAAACTTCCATTACTATTGATTACTATATTGTCCTTTTGACTACTCTACACTCTTTAACCCTTATCCTTGAGTGGCCTATCGGCCTTGATAAGGGGTGACGCCTATGTAAAAAAAAAAAAAAAATATGGTAAAACTGGTAATTAGTAAAAACTTGAAGAGAGTGCTCAATGCTATTGCAGAGCAAATACGTGTTTTATTTTTTTATTACCGTTGGATCGTAAACATGGTTAAATGAAACATATGTAGCCAAACAGATAAAACGGTAATAAAAAATAAAACATATATATATATATACATATATATATATATATATATATATATATATATATATATATATATATATATATATATATATTACTAATTCCTGCCCTCTGATGAGAAGGAGAGTATTTCTTCGAAACTCCGTGGATTAAGGACTATCCACTTATCTTGTGCTTCCTTTTTAAAATCAAATATGTTTTTAACTCTTTCTCAAGATGTTTTTTAACATGTTTTATTAATCATTCGTTCATATATATATCTTTATTATTGATTAGCAAAGACCGTATCCATTCAGCTACCGTTAACCGTGTGAAATAACATTGAAATTAAACATTTTATTTTTAAATGTTATTTTACGTCAGTGAGAGTGATCTAATCATTATATGATGATCCATGCATAAGAGCTAAATTGACTGACTTGATAATTCAACTGAAAGGGCTCAACGATAAGAAACGAGCTTCTTAAAGGGGCTGGCATAATTATTTATTATAATAATTAAATATCTACAGACACTAGTGTTTCATCCTTTTGGGAATCTTCAGTGCAGTGTGTCACGATTAACACACACACACACACACACACACACACACACACACACACACACACACACACACACACACACACACACACACACACACACATATATATATAACAGATTATTAATTAGAAGTTATATGCCCTTTGTTTACATTTTTTTGGGGCGTATTATTTGTAATTATTAATATTATTATTTTAAATATTTAAATACTTTTTAATATTTTTACGTGCGTAAAAGTAAGTTATCCATAGAGATGCATGTTCCGAATTAAACAAATGATACTTAGAAACATGCATGTCTGTGGATAACTTACTTTTTTGCAAACAGGTTTTTCAGTTGTACTCAGATCCAAAGGAAGCTTGAATGATCTGTGAGCTGTTCGATCTCCAGGGAGTAAAGTTGCAGTGATTCCAGAACTTGCTACAGTTAAGGCTATTTCATTTTCTCTGCCTGAGTTTGGCCAGCAATGAATTGGTGGCAAAAGTTTTCTAGTTCCTCTTGGTGCATATAAAATATGTAATCCTCCTTTCATATCGGTCACTTGCTCAATGATTGTTCTATATGCATATTGTTGGTATGGCAAAAGTTCCAGCACTTGGTCATCTTTGAATCTGGTCATCGAATCTATATCATATGAAGTTCTCACAGAACATCTGTGAGTTATCCACTCCATATCGATGAGTTTCAGGTAACCCAGATTTGTAGAGCTTGTCCTCTCCCATGGCGATCACATGGTCTTCAATAACAATTAACACAGAACTATATATTTCTTCGTTAAATCCTATTTCTTTACGGTCCTGGATATGACTTAAAACTATATCCGATGATGAGGCCCCACCTTGCGGGCCTTAGGGAGTGTGGAGCCACCCTTTAATTGACATTGCTCCCAGGTCCACTCTGACCCGGAGTGGTAGTACCTGTTAGGGTCCCAACTATGGGTTAAATAGAATCTGACTTTAAAAAAAATATATACTCCATTAAAAATCGTTCCTCAAAATAACTAGATTCGGCATTAAATAACTTGAAAAAGGTTGATATGCCATAAAACAAAAACAACCAACCAACCTATTTCTTTCTCAGGGAATCTTTGTTCTTGCTGATATTTATAGTTCTTCTCAGATAAATCATGCTTATATTTCTGCCACAATGCTAATGGATTACTTACTTCACAAGTTTTAAGAATTATTGCAAAAAGGATTCTTAGAGAAACAGGTTTGTGTGTGGCACTGACGCCTCAGCCATAATTCTGTCCTGTTGATTGTGATTTTCTAATAAATTTAGGGTCAAACAGGCTTTCCTGTAATTGTCAACAGTTTGTCCATCAATAGTTCTTAGAAAGGTGCACAGAGTCAACTTTTCCAATTGTAGTGTCAAATTTTACACCTGGATCACCCTCAACATTAGCCCTTCATTTTCTCCTGTGGCATATGTAGTTACTCCATGTTTAATAAAATGGAGCCTGATTATACATTAGAATTTTCGCAAAATTATCTCATTCACACAATTTAAAAGTGAGTAAGAGTTGTGTCTTTTGAATTTAGGGTGACTTTGGTAGCATTTTCGTTTGTGAAATAATCCCTCTGACCGTTTTCAAGATGAACTGTAAACTGCTGGATTAGAGGAAGCCTTTCATGAATAGGAAACCCTAAAATACACCAAAATGCTTCATTAGTGCTGATATATCGCGTAACTTCCTGACTAACATTTTTTGTAAGGAAAACATGGCGTCTTTAGATCCCTTATTTATTTAATTGCAAATATATTTAATATACCAGAATCGCAAAAATAAACATTGATTCGGTGAGCATTGAATGTCTTTGAAAGTAAGGGAGTAATCCAGCTATTGTCAACCTCATGCGTGCCAACCATAGTTTCAAAACCACCATCTTCAGACGATCTTCTCTTATAAGAGAGATATCCTCACTAAACTAAGTTTCAAGTAGAAAGTTTTTAGGATATCTTTTTGTACATTGGCCATCAACCATGCAAGGTGAATTTCTATTGATATTACCACAAGACCCATGCACCACGTGATTATTTCAAATAAGGTTGGCTTAGTTTGTATATCAGTTAACTCAACTGATATAATGGAATCAATTTGATTGGAGTTGACTTTCCTGGTAAGCTACAATAATATATATATTGGCTACAATATAATTGGTCTTTTGGCCAAGATCCCAACTAGGAAGCCTCCAAGATCACTGCCCCCTCCTATCTGCAATTTTTCTTTTCATCCCTCACTCTAAATCTCATCCATCTTGGAGAGAAAGAAATCAATCACTAACGCTCCATCCCTCACCCACAAAATTTTCTTTTCTCAATTTCGTCCCATCTATAGAGCATCCCCACTTAGAGACTGGCCTGCAGGAGCCCAGGTTCCTTTACAAACAGAAGTGAAACAGGCGGTCTATCAACTAGACAGGGTTGGGGAGGTCCTACTAACCACTTTTGTATTGTTTCTTCGCCTGCCCTCGACACAAATGAATTATTGTATCATCATTATTGTTATCTTTTTTGTTTTTACACGTAAATAAAAAAAATAAACTAAAAAAAAAATGTTTTAAAAATTGGGTTCTAAGTAGGACGTCCCCCAATATGAAAGGGTGAATGCGGTATTATGGTAAAAGAAGATACTAGCTAAGAGGAATTTTTTGTTTAGTTCTGGAGTGACAAGGATAACCAACGACCCCCATTTCTCCTCCCTTTTGAGTTGGCCTTGTGCCTAAGTTTTTTGTTCAGTTGAAACTTACATTGTAATTTTAGCTTGAATAAAGAATTTAATATCTCAAAGTGCAGATGCTGCACTTCCATTTCTTGTTCTCTTTCGGTGGAGGAGAAATCCTTCACGACTGAGACAATTTTTTATTTTTGTACCTTTTCTCCACTTTAAAAAACGACCCTGGTGTCTAACTCTGTCCCGTGGGGAGGCATTGTAAATAGGTATAATAATATATGCACATGAGGCAAGTCTCTCTTTTGCCACTCAGTTGTGTGCATGTAGTAGAGGGCCAACGATTTCTGACTTGTTTATCAGATTCATCACTTTGATTATCTTCAAGTGAAAACACCTTAGCCAATAGGTCTTGTTGATTGGTGTATGTTTATCCAGGTAAATGTTAATTTGAATTTCCTTCCACTTTGGATTTAAAGTGAATGTGATAAAAAGCTCTGGGTTTGCATAATTTCTGACATTTCATCGCGTCTTGCATCCTTCCAAGCATATATGGTCGACTACCTGTGAAGCTAGTGGGTAAAATGTATATCTAACCTGTATCTCTTCCTTATTATTCTTTGTTATTTATATGATCTTTGAAATGTATGTAGGAATCTACTTTTAGTTTGTTTTGATGAGTTTTTATATATAAAAGTCTTTCTGCTGCAACTTTCGTAAATATATCAATTGCAAACTGATGGAAAAGATTTTGACTTCTCTGAAGATGATTGAAGGAATTGTTTCTGATCATAAAATGGTACACATAAAAATCCATACATGAAACATATTTTGTGGTATTTCAAAACTGTGGGATCCCCAAACAGTATCCATCTTCTCCATATACAAACAGTAAGGGATATTGAAGGTTGTCATAAGATCTGTGAGATTCACACATTTCAGCATGTTATCTCTTGAATGAAGAATTATATCCCGATTACCAAAATTTTCATCAGCTATAAAAGGTGCCACTTCGTTATATGTTGGTAAATTACATCGCCTAACATGCTCATTGAATTTTTTTTTTAATCTGCATTAATAACTACTCAAAACTCTGTTGATGAACTTTTCTCGATAGTTGTTTTAACGTTAAATGAGGTGTTTATCATAAAAACATGAAGCAGAGACTTGGACCACATATGCTCGTCACGAGAAAAGACTGAACGTCTACCATCTCCAATGCTTGTGACATATCATTGGGCATCAATTGGTGGGATAGAATCACCAATGAAGAGGTGCTAAGGCGTGCCGGCAGCCGCTCCTTGTTCCAGACACTCAAGATACGACGATTGCGCTGGCTTGGACACCTGCGTAGAATGCCCGATGGCCGTCTCCCTAAGGATATCCTCTACAGCAAACTGGCAAATGGATCAAGAAGCCGTAGTCGCCTGGTGCTATGATTTAAAGACGTGGCCAAACAGGATCTGATCGCTCTTGGCATCGATGTGAATGTGTGGGAGGAGCTAGCCGAAGATAGACCAGCATGGAGGCATGCCTTGAGTAAGGGTGGCGCAGAGAAGACAAAACTAGTGACTACGTTTACTGTTGCTTGCATTAATCTTTCGTAGATTGCTTGCCATTACATCATAAAAACATAATTTGTGATTCGATAAAAGATATTTGTAATTGTAAAAACAAAAATACACACATCTATTAAAAATCATTTTGAATCAAGCGAGATGTAATGTAAGAATTATAACAAAACAATTATTTTTTTTGTATTTCTAAATTATTTTTACTCAAAAAAATGTTTTAATTCTATCAATCAAATAATAAAAATATCTTTGAAAAGTAAAGAGATTTCATTTCTATGCATTTGAAATTTTCAAGAAATCATTTAAAAATATTTGTAAATAAATATGTTTGTGAATAAATAATTCCAAGTGATCTATCATGGGGGAAAAAAAAAAGAATTTTAATTTTATTTTCAAATGAATAATTTAAAATTCAGTATCTGCTCTTTTCTCATCAATCACAGAACAAATCCTTTTCAACTGAGGCAATCTTCATAAAATTGACCTTGTGTTTTATTTTGGCCTACTCTATCTATCTCATTATTTAATTGTTTTATTTATTTAATAATATTAACTGACTCGCAATTTAAAATATAAATGGCCTTTTTTATCTCTATATAAATAAAATGAACTCATTTTTTCCCGTCGGATTTTGACATTAATAGGATTAAAAATCAAGATATTTCATGCAAATATAATATGCACAAACGGCAGAACAATATCTGAGGTGTGTTATAGGCTTATTATTTCTCAGATTCCTCGATAATCTTAGATTTCTATACTTTTTCTGCTGAGAAGTCACGGCCAAAATCGGTTAAGATCAATGGAAGTGGTAAAATATTTTCTCTCTAATAAATTCCTCCTCCCCCTGCCACCACTTAACACCGTTTGGGGATTGTTCACAAGGAACAGTTGAGAAGAGAACACCGGTTTGGCTTCGTAGTTCTTTCATGTGAAGTTATTTAAAATCACTAAACTAAGCTGCAGTGCTCTGTGGCGTAGTGGTTAGCATGCTGGACAATTCACATTATATTTTCACGTTCGCGCCGACCTACCGTAGTCGTTTTTTTTGTTTTGTTTTTTTCCTAAACAACTGGAATGGACTTTTCTTGGTGGCCGAACTGTTAACGTTGCAGATGTTTTTTTTGTTTTTTTTTTCACACTTTATTTTCCTACTTATACTCATGACTCCGGGTTTGATCCTTCCTACTTACCTACCATAACATTTTTTAAAACTCCCCCCCCCCCCGGCTCGGAAACAAACACTCGGGCAACGCCGGGTACCCCCGCTAGTTATTAAAATATAATTGAATTACAATAAGTTGTTTAGAAATATTGTCAAAACCACTATAGTTGACTGAAATAGGATTTGACCAATATTTAAATAATTTAAGATAAAAAAATGGAAGGGTTAAACTAAACGCCTTTAAGTAACTTTGATATTTTATAAAAATCTGTTAATTAAAGAGGACAAGAAAACTCAGCCAGAAAATAATATCCAATAGTTTACCATTTTTAGCATAAATTATTTAGATACTAGCAGGAGTCGTTAACCGGTGTTGCCCGGTAGTAGCATACACCCCCAAACCCGGCATAAAAATTTCAAATACGGTTGTTATTTTTGTTGTTGGCCAAATATTAAAAAAAAAAAAAAAAAAAATTAAATTACTAAGGTCCGTACTGCCAAAATAGCCTAATCAGTTGTTTTATTTTTTTAATAAGTGTAATAATAATATGTAATAATAATATGTACCTCCAACGCTCGCCACAGCTTTAACCCCCCCCCCTGTATGTAACACTATGTAAATGTAATTTAATATTATCATCCTAACTTTTCTACCATTTAAAAGTTTTAAATAAACTACTAATAATTTTTACAAATTTTTTACAGCATACAAAAATAATGAAAATGCGAGACAAAAATCATTCCTATGTAGTGATGTTTTTGAAGCCATAGACATACCCATGTTTAAGAAGTCTAGAAAAAATATGAATCTTTACATTGAGTATGCATTTTTGGTACAGCGCTATTTGCATATAGGGTTTTCAGGTTAACTTCAAGTTTCACGCTAATTTTTTGAATACTGACAAAACACCCTCCCCTCCCGAAGGTGAAAGTGGCTTTGTAAATAAAAACAATAGCATTTCAGCACGGTACTAAAAATACATAAGTATCAAAGTATTCTTATGTGCATCTATATCAAAAACCCTTGTAAAGTTTTTATTTTTATTTTTTTATTTCCATTCTTCGGGACCAGGTGCGTATGCAGACCCCACAATTTTAATGAACCACCACTGTTCAAAATGTAACATACGCCCATTTTTGATCCTTGATACCTCTTCTATCATGTGGTCTGTTTAGTTTAATAGTAAACCATATAGGAGGCTATTCGTGTACACACACACGCGCGCGCGCGTTTAGCTTCATTATATATATATATATATATATATATATATATATATATATAGTGAAAAATATATATAATTACTAGCATGGATACCCAGCGTTGCCAGGGTCGACATGAAGTTCTGTTTGGACACACCTGCTATACTAAGAATATTGACCAGTTTTTCATTATTATATGTCAACTCCATCGTTACCCCAACAAAAATTTCAAAAATAAAAGAACGAATGAAAACACGAAAATTGCCCCCCCCCCCCGGAAAAAAATTAGAAGTACGTGACAAACTCTTCACGGGATATTTCGGCAGAAGGGATGCGAAGAGAAGCTATTCTCCGGATATTGAAGCACCTTTTATGACTATATTCCAGTTTAAGCGAATTTCTTTAATGCTGCCTCTGTCTAGAAAGATTTATTAATACGGTCTGTTGCAACGAAAACAAACTGTAAATAATTCAGTTTCAAAAATACCAAAATAGAATTTGTGTTAACCGAAATACACGTTTTTATGCTATAAAAAATGATGAGTTATGACTTATTGTGCTATTAAAAGAAAAAAAATTAGCAGTTACGATGTCAAAAAAATGTGAAGAAAAAACTGTCAAAAAAACGTAAATGAAAGTTTTTTTGTTTTTTTTGTTTTTGTTTTCAATAAAGAATTCATAGTTGAATTGGATTTTTTGTTTATTTTAAAATAAAATTTCACTGGATTGCGAAATCACGGAAATTATTTTATTTGAACTGATTCCAAAAATAATGCTTGAAAGTTTGTGTGAATTATTTTTAGTTGGATTATCCGCCGAAAAAGAAAACAAAAACAAAAAGAAGAAAGTTAGCGTCCAAGGGAAATAACTCAAAACTCAAATAACTGAAATCGGTTTATAAAAAAAAAAATCGATGTGGGTAAAAATAAATTAAATTAAATATGTTCTCAATATAAATCAAATTTAAATAATAAACTTAAATAGAACACTTAAAAAAATCCTCTCACTATAAACAATAACTAACACACTGCTATTTAATAATCGATTTCCCTTAATGTAATATGCAAATGATGTCATCTCTTAATCGCCTATTTTGCAAGAATAATACTATATATAGGAATGAATGAATTGTTAAATTAATTTACCTTTTGTATATATATATCAAATTGTGAACAAACAAACAAACAGACAGGAATACGAATTTATATATATAGATTACTGCAATTATTTTTAATTTTCAATACCAATTTTTTATCCTTGATACCTCTCCTATCATGTGGTCTATTTAGTTTTATAGTAAACCATATAGAAGCCTATTTGTGTATATACTCGCACACACACACACACATGCACACACACGCGCACACGCACACGCACACACACACACACGCACACACACACATGTTTAGCTTTATTTATATATATATATATATATATATATAATTATAGTAATAATAATATATTTATATATATATATAATTATAGTAATAATTATATATATTTTTCACTGTATATATATATATATATATATATATATATATATATATACAGTGAAAAATATATATAATTATTACTATAATTATTTTTAATACCTACAGTGTTCTATCCTTTCAGGAATCATCAGTGCAGGGAGTCACGATTATTGCCAATCGGGAGGCCCAAACCTAGCACGAAGCAATTTCTGACTCCATTAGCAAGGAACAAACTACTCAGCCAATGTTAACCGTGGCAAGAATATAGTGGAAATTAATATTTATATAAATCATAAGATGTGTTGAAAAGAAATCATGCGTCATTTTTTTTTTTTTTTTTTTTTTGTTCACCAAACTTTGATGCATCTAACCACGATTGATCATTTGCTTGATGAGGGAAAACGTTGTTCGGTAATCTCTGTTGCTAACCCTAATTCCAGCATAACAGGCAATGTCCTAAATAAAGCTCTGCGATATATCACAACTTGTACAGCACTCAAAATGTCTGCCATATGAATCCATGTTTGAAATTTTTTAATTATAAGTACACAGAAGATATTGCCAAGTCAGCTGCAAAGAAAGTAGGCTTCCTCTACAAAGCTAGAAAGTTTCTCACAGTAACCTATATCTCTCCAGAGTCACCATTCGCCCGTGCACGACCCATTCCTTCACTGCAGATGGCCCTAGATGGTGGGAGGTTTTCTATTTCTTATTAGCTTCTTTCCTTGGACTCCTTGCCTCTGAAAATTCCTGATAGACTGCTTGAGTTGCACTTTGCTTCTCATATGCAACAAACACACACATTGTCCAAACCCACTCTAGCAAATAATAATAAAATTTCAGAAAAAAAAACAATAACAAAATAACCTTCTCTTTTGCAGCTCCTTTTCACAAATATCTATAGACTTAGAACAAATAAAATCCTTTCTCCCAGAATGCCGGGTGATTTTTCTATTCTAATAGCTTCTTTTCTTTCCACTGCCCAACTTTGGAATTTCTGACCATACCAACAAGTACAAATTAGTCCAGCCGCGGGGGAGGGAGGGGGGGGGGAATGTATTTTCCTTTTTGATTTTGGTATGATGCTTGTCCTGTGCAGTTCTAGGAGGTTCACCATTACAGGCTTTGCCTTCTCTCTCATTGAAAAGGGGTTAGTTTATTGCTATTCGTCTGAGGCTCCTCTAACCCTTATCCTAACACTAACCTTTCGCAAAAATATCTGTAGACTTAGACTAAACCTCGTGATATAAAATCCTTTCTCTCTAAAAGCCGGATAATTTTTCTGCTTTGATAGCATCTTCCCATTCAACTGCCTAACTTTGGAATTCCTGACCATACGAGCAGGCACAAATTTAAATGAAATGTGAATAACCATCTTGTTCCAAACTATAAATGTAACTATAAATTTAATTGTAGCCCGTTATACATCAGTGGCAATATGCCTTGTTTGAGGTGCATAAAGTAAACCTTAATTTTACTTTCAGCAGCCTTGTAACTCTCACTTCTCATAATTTTGTCCTTTAATTCTCACGTTTTATGAGTGTTGTTTCTGACAAAGCGGGAAGAATTGCTGTTTTCTGGGTTGGAATCTATCCATATGACATTAATTGTTAGTTAGCTTTGGGCTTTGAAGTAGGATTTTTTTTCAGCTCCTTACATCAAGTGGATTCATGCCTTGTCTGGAGTGATTTCCATAAAAAAAAAAAAATCTAATTTATAGAACTCATGATGTGTGTCTATTTGTCTGCTTTCATTTTTTTCAAAGTGCATCTCCACCGAGACACAAAGTCCTAGAACGATATGGGGCAGGTCAAGTGATTGTATTTTTTGTAATACCGTTGTTTTACATATATAAAAGTCGGTAAAAATAGCTGCTTAGGGGTCAAAATTAGAAAAAAAAATTGAACTTGGCAGGTGTAAGTCGACTTATATGCATGCACAAAATATCTCATTCCTAAGTTAAAATCAGTTTATTTTTAACTATTTTTTATCTGTCTGACGATAGCTCAAACGATAACAACTAAGGTTGGGGCGCTAAATGTTTTGATTTCAATTCTAGCTGATGGCACCCAAGTCAAATTTTTTTTTTTTCTAATTTTGAAATCGCTATTATATATTGGGTACAGTATATTAAACAATAGAGAATTGGCTCTATGATAATGAATATGAAATATGCATAAATTAAATTATAATATTTAAGGGTATTTTATGACCAGGCAATGTTGGGAGCCCTGCTCATAAATAAATATATTTTTTTTTTAACTTTTATAATCTCGACCTTTTGAAAGATAGTGTAATGCCTTACAGTGAGGTAGATAGTCAAGAAATAATGTCCAAAAGCCTCCTTCTGGTGTATTTTATACGCACACATAAAAATTATATTATTGTAATATCATCCTTAGTTAATTGTTATAAAACAGCTCCAGTCTGGCAGACTGTTTTATAATATTTTAATTTATTTATACCAATAATACTGTGCGGTCTGAGTTTGTGTCTAATATATATATATAGTATTAGAAGTTTCTTTAAAACTTTTAAAACTATATAAAAAAAAAATTGTCCTTCGTTGGAACATTATTTTGTGAGTAAGTCAATAATCTCCCGTATTGCTGAATAGTTTTACTTACATGAACAAACAATAATAACAATGTTCTTAAAGGGATAATCAGTTGTTTTCCGTGAAACACTGTTTCAGGGATTTAAAAACGAAACAGTATATTAAATCATGCCTCACCAGCAGTGTTGATCAAACACCGTCTCCTTTAAAACACATGAACAATATATATATATACACACATATATATATATATATATATATATATATATATATATATATATATATATATATATATATATATGTAAAATGTTTTTGACCTGTAATGGAGGTATGAGACGAATGGATTCGCCAATCATTTTTATAACCAACGGCTGTGCTAAACAACCAATGAAAACGTCCCCAAAATTATTATAAAAATTGTCGAATTTTGGATTCAATCAGTTCGCCGTTTACCACGTCACGGACTGCATTTAATTCTTGGCCGCCATCTTGGTTACTGATCTGAACTACGCCGCCATCTTTGTTCAACACAATATCTCAGAACTTAAGAGGTTACCTACGCGACAGACCGCATTTGATTCTTGGTCGCCATCTTGGTTACTGATCTGAACTATGCCGCCATCTTTGTTCAACACAATGTCTCAAAACTTAACAATATATATATATGTAAATTTTATTAGCAAAAAATAGGAAAATGCGGCAAGGCATGTAAAAGACAAAAGATATTGAATCTATATACCGTGATATTGGAGATGCGCCACTGTACAACTCATGCTCTCTACTGATCCAAGTTATGACAACAGGACCATTGCAAGTACACTCAAAATACAAATTCAAATGGTTTAATAGCTGAGGGCATAACTGAAAGAAGTTTCCAGCCATGGTTATGGTATTTGGTGTGGTTACAAGTGAGGGCCACATCATGCCACCTCACATCTCCGAAGTCGGCTTGAAAGTCAACGCCAAAGTGTACCTGCATGTGCTAAAGAGTGTGGTAATTCCCCGGCACAATCAGATGGTTACTGGCAGACCTTGGGTGTGGCAGCAGATTTGGCGCCAGCCCACAAGTCCAAAGAGACCCAGACTTGGCTTCAGAAGGAGTGCTACAACTTTGTACTCTTCTCTTACTGGATTACCTCCTCCCTCGACCTGAACCCGTTGGACTACTTCGTTTGGTCATACATCGAGAACATCACCAACATAACCTCTCACGACACCAAAGCCAGCCTGATCGTTGCCATCTGCTGAGTATTTGCCAAGCTCCTGCCAGCGCTTGTGGAAAATGCATGCTCCCAGTTCCTGACCCATATCGAGGCAGTTATTGAGATTAAAGGCGGCTACATTGAATAGATGTCAGCTCTACTACATAATCAAGTAACCTGAATTGATTTTTTCAATAAAAGTTTTAAAATAAAGCTGCACTGTTGTTTTCTTTAAGACGACCAATTTATCATTCCACACTATATTCTGTAGGCGGCTGAGAAACCACAACTAGATTTTGGGTTGAATAATCTGCATTTTTTTGAAAATTATTTTTGCTTGGTAAAATTTAATGCTTATCACAAAGGTGACATTGGTTCAGTGGTTAACGACACAGATTGATGACCTGTGTGTCACAAGATCGAATCCAGTTCGTTCCACCAAAAAATCACATTCACTTAGGATGTTGGCAACCTTCATGTGGTCTCCATCGTGTACCCGATGTCTTTATAAAAATAATTCCGACTAGATAATGAGTAGACTATTAAGGGATTCCTAACTTCCTTTCTTTCTCCAATTTTTTTTTTTTTTCTCTCTTCTTTCAACACTCAAAAAAAGAAAAAATCTAATCTTTAGTCAATTGTTATAGACACGACTTCAATAAATGGAATCTGTTACACTGAAAGCATTAATTCTGATCAGGGATCATGTCAGCATAAACTTAGCATCAGTCGATCGATCAAGTAACTTTAATTGGTAAAAAAATAAAAAAATAAATAAAATAAAATAGCAAAGTGCATTGAGCCATGCAAAAAGACAAAAGATATTTGCATCTATATATGCGATCTGGATGTTTGTCAAAGTTGAATGCAAACCCTTGAGATGGTAAGCATAATGATAACCTCTTCAGACAGATTGTTTCAAAGATCTGAAATAATATTGTGATCTCTGTATTCGCGCTTAGTATTTATAAAAAAGGAAATACGTTTTACTGTTATTTAATTCATGTCAATAATATTTTAACTTATTCATGCCAATAATATTGTAGGGCTTGAGTATATATATATATATATCATACTTTCGAGTAATTGTGCCAAGTCTGGGGTAATTGCACCAACTAGCTAAAAGTGCTCTTTTGGCAACCACGCATATAAAGAGCACTTTTCTTTAGTTGGCACAATTATCCCAGATTAGGCACAATTACCCCAAAGTATGGAATATATATATATATATATATATATATATATATATATATATATATATATATATATATATATATATATATATATATACATATATATATATATATATATATATATATATATATATATATATATATATCAACACAGGCTTCACAATATTATCAGTATGAATAAATTAAAATATTGACATGAATAAAATAAAAGTAAAATATAATTCCTGAATTCGTGAATAAATAAATAAATATAATAATCTACTACCACTCATGAAAATAAATAAATTAACAACTCCCAAGGAATGTCACCCCTATTCCCCTTCCCTTCCCCTCACCTATCTTCCTACCCCCAGCAACACTAACCTAAACACCCAGCTGCCGACCCGACCTCTCCTCCTCTCTCACATCCCGCCCCTACAGTAGTTGATGGACGCAGCCCAGTAGCGACTCAAGTGACCCAGAAAAGCAGAAACACCCACACATCAACAGAAAAAAAGAAAAAGAAATAAATAATAGTAATAATGATAAAGACAACATAACAGAGAACAATAAAAAAGCTCATGCTAAAACAAGTTATAAACCAAAAAAAATAAATAAATGAAATAAAAATAAAGACAAATAAATAAAAATAAAAATAGCAAATTTATAAACATGTTAATTACCTAATCATACCATACATAAATCCCCTACTCACATTTGCCCCAAGGCCTCACATAGCTACACAACTTCCGGCCCTTCATCCAGCATGCTTTGAATTGACCTGTTAAGCACACCATTTGAAAAGGGAAAATTTTTCCAAAATTAATAATGGAATATGTCGCATAGACTTACAAGTAAGACATTTTACCATACAACTGAATAAATATATATATATAAAAAAAAAAATATATATATGTATGTACTTATTGATTTGTAAATCGCCACTTGTTCTCGTCTCCTCTTACCAACAGCGACTATAATTCATTCCTCGCATTGTGACAGCCTTCTAAATCTCTTTTACACACACACATATATATATATATATATATATATATATATATATATATATATATATATATATATATATATATATATATATAGTCATCCACATACAGTACTATTTCACTATTTCACAGCTCATCAGTGCGGATAGACAAGCAACCATCAAATGATTATGATATGTATATTTTGTGGGTGTCATGACTAGATTTGAGGTGAATAATCTGTAGTTGTTTGCTTGGTAAAATTTAATGCTTATCATGATAAAAATATCAGGGAAACCAATGCCAACAATAGAATCTTTGGATTCATATCATATGATGATGATGATGATGATGATGATGATGATGATGATGATGATGATGATGATGATGAATGCTTCCTTCCTTTCTCTCCATTTTGTCCTTATTCTGTTCTTTTCTTTCAACACTCAAAAAGTAGAAAAAGCATTGTGGACGCCTTCTTGGCCATCCTATAACGCTCACTTATTTTATTCTGTCCCTCAGTCCTCATTTACAATGAGCGATGTTTCTGACAAAAGGGAGAAAATAGCTGTGCACTAGGCCAGCACTGTTTTATTCTGAGCAGTTGCTTGAGATGTTCTTATTTTCCCTTTCCTATTTCTATCCTTGTGACCATGTTACTAATAAGGGTGCTGGAGATAAACTGAAGAAACAAAACAAGATTAAGCCCAGAACTCCAACTTCCAACTTAAGCCTCCCTACCAGATCTCCTTCTCTAGCGTCAAGAGTTTACATTCTAACATTTCAGAGGTTGAAATCTAATTACAGGACCTATTGTTCTTGTGCAAAACATTGGACAGACTGTTTCCCTAGATTAAAGGATACTCAAACTTGTCATCAAAATCTGACCCCCAAAATCGTCATGGGCATGGAATATATGCATACATTAGAAATGGCTTTCCATGTGATAACAACATCTTCAAAGAAAATCCTAATTTGCCCTATATGTGCTTCAAAGTAGCACTTGCTTGCAGCACCGCATTCATATTTGCCCTCTATTGCTTCCATAACAGCGGATTTACTATCATTGAGGGTACCTCTGAGAAAATTGACCAGATTCTGTCTACCCATCCCTCGGCTAGCATTCATGTCTGCAAAGACTTGGCTAGTTCACTTAAACAAGATGGATGATTAGGAGAAGTACTATCATGATTTCTCAATCGCTTATAACCTAATACAAATTGTGAACGAACCCACTAATATGCCCAACTCCGACAGACAATATGTAAGTCTCCTTGACCTTTTTCTTACAACTTGCACAGAAATGTGCTCATCCTCCATTCTGCCTCCATTGAGATCTTCTGGTCACTCAGTCATTTCGGTTAAGATAAAAACAAAGCATAATAAGTACTCAAAGTTCAAAATAGACTTTGTAGCTTAATGGGGGGATGCCGTTTTCTCTTCCCTGCAACCTCTTTCCCACAGAAGAGATGTTGTGAGCCTGTCTCTGCTTTATCGTTATTTTCATGGCAAGTGCTCGTCTGAGCTTAAATCTATGGTCCCCCCTTCCGTCAAACTTTCACAAAAAACACTCGTTTAGCCAAAACCACTATCAATAATTTTCCCCATTCTTTATCTGTGCCTAAACCTAAACGTAGATTCCATGAACAAAGCTTCTTTCTTAGAACTGCACGCCTGTGGAACTCTCTTCCGTTTGCCTGCTTTCCTACAATTGACTGCCTTCAAGTCCAACATAAACAAGTTCTTGATGAACTATCACACTAAATAATCCAATTTACAAAATTTCCACTACTTCTGTATACCCATTAACACTTATCCTCGAGTGGCAGCCAGGCCTTGATAAGTGGTGACTCCTTTGTAAAAAAAAAAAAAAGGTTCTCAGATGTACTTTTCCATTGTACTGTGTATCGATATTCTATGGCTGATTGGAATAACTTCCGAATATTTATATCAGATATACCTCTGCACTTCATGTTAAAAAAGAATGTGTCCTTTATAGTATCTGACCTAATTATTGGTATAGACTGCTTCATACCCTCCAAAAAATTCCAGCAAAAGCCCAACAGTCAGCTGTGGTTCACCCCAGAATGTGCCACTGCCATTGCGCACAGAAATCGCTATTTCCATTGCATCCAACGTAATGGACAGTGTGAAACTAAAGTCACTTTTAGGACTGCCAGCAATCACTGTAAGAGAGTAATAAAGAATGCAAGATTTTTGCATCCTCAGTATGTCAAATTTAAAGTAGCTGAGCAGCAACTTGGTTCCCACCAGTTTTGGCAAATAACATACAGGGTCCTGAACAGAAGCATGTCCTCTATCTCTACTATAGTCAATGGATCTGAAGTAATTTTGTTAGCATATGACAAAGCAAAACTTTTGCCAAAAACTTTTCAGCAAATTCTACACTTTGTGATCAAGGCTGCCTACCTGCCCACCCCCGTATTTCCTCCTGTGACTGAAAACTCACAATGCAACATACAAATATCTGTATATGAGTTTGCCAAATTTATCAAAAACCTATATTTCCAGTAAACAACTGGCCAGACAGCATTCCAGTCATAGTGCTCGAAAAAATTAAACCAGAACTAGCTCCCATATTTACAAAGCTGTTTAAATTTCACCTTAAAGAGAAATGCTTCCTAACACCCTAACTTTATCATCTCCCAAATCACATTCTTAGATCATTCATAAACATTTATGCAGACGACACCACAATCTACTGCAACACTTCAAAGGCCAACAATTACCAAGATTTTTCTGATTCTCTTTCTTCTGATCTTGAAAACATGGTGCAATGGAGAAAAGGGTGGCAGGTGAATTTTAATGCATCAAAGCCCAAGCTTCTCTACATCCATCATGACCACTCTGACCCCCATCTGGCCTCAATTAAAATGAATGACTCTTTGGAGGAAGCTCCATGTCTTGACAATTTCTGATCTGAAATGAAACACATACATCAAATCTGTTGTCCAGATTGCTGGAAAAATAGTTTGATCATTCTACAACTCCAGTACGTATCTCACTGCTGATAAAAAATCCTCTGTCTGTATAAGAGCCAGGTGCATCCTAAAATTGAATACTGTCACCACATCTGAACAGAAACTGCTCAGCACGCCTTATCCAGCCTTGACAGAGTTCAAAACTGGTTTCAAAACCTAGTAGGTGATGCCCTTTTCTCTTCCCTGAAATCTCTTTCCCATAGAAGAGATGTTGCAAACATGTCTCTGCTCTATCGTTATTTTCATGGCAAGTGCTCTACTCAACTCCAATCTATTGTCCACCTTTGTGAAATTTTCACAAAAAACACTCAACTAGCTAAAATCACTATGTACAATTTCCCCCACTCTCTATCTGTGCTCAAATCTAAACACAGATTTCATGAACAAGGCTTCTTTCCTAGAACTGTCCACCTGTGGAACACTGTTCCGCTGGCCTGCTTCCCAGTTGAATACAACATGATAGCATTCAAGTCCAATGTAAACAAGTTCTTGTTGAGCTGTCCCCATAAATAATCAAATTCTACCTAATTTACACTATTAACGATTAATAAACTATTACCTTACATTCGTTAACCCTTAAACTCGAGTGGCCTTTAGACCTTAATAAGTTGTGACATCCAACTCAAAAAAAAGTGGGGACAAATGGAAAAATCTAAAATGGCTATGTGTGGTTTTACTAGAATTGAAATTTAAATATTTGAATTTATTTGAAAATCTGTTTAAAAAAAAAAACAGATAACAGGATGCAGGATTTCTTTTCAAGTTAATGAATTATTTATTATCTTCTTAATCCAATTTTTCAGCCTTCATAAAGCCTTCCTCATGGTGACAGAAAACATGATGATATAAATAATTATGTGAAAATATGCTTTCTCTGAGATAAAAGTGTTGTTTAAGTGCAAATTTAAAATTTAAGTTTAGTAAGCCAATTCAACACAGATTTTTTTTTAATTTACAAATATTTACTTGTTTAGTTTCAGCCAACTAATATATAATCTTACCTGTCTGTTTAAATGTCTGTATGTATGCATGGTTTGTATGTCTCACAAAAACTTTTGACAAAGGCGACGGATTTCACAAGATCAGTATAATTTTGAAACTCGACCCTTCACACAACAAATATCGAAAAATTGGTCAAAAACATAAATTATTTCACCCTCAACTGGGCACTTTTCTCCAGGGAAGGGTCGCTTTTTTTGGCTGATATTTCCAAAAGTAATCGCCTCTTTTTGATTGTGTAGCTTTAATTTAAACCTAGTTTTGCAATATTTTTGAGTTATAATGAAGGTATGGTCCTTTACAGTTGGGAGATTCTATTTATAAACGATGCTGCTAGGAACTGACAAATCAAATTAATTCACATTCTACTACCAACCAATCAGAAACCAGAATTGCTCCATAGAAATTTAACCTTTTTCTTTAACAACCTTGCATATGTTTCCTTCATGTCAACACGGGAAGAATCTTTTGCTCTGTAGATTCCCACATCCTGTCTGCTCATCCTTCCGCTAACATCCACATTTGTGGTGACTTCAATGTCCACAATGTGGAATGGCTTATCCACTCGAACAAGACAGATGATAAGGGGAGATTCTGTCATTATTTTGCCATTGCCTATGACCTCCCCCAGATTGTTCACGAACCCACCCATGTGCCTAATACTTCCGGTCAGTACGCTAACCTTCTAGACCTTTTTCCCTCAACTTCCTCTGAGCTATGTTCATGTTCCGTTCTGTCTCCTCTGGGATCTTCCGACCACTTGGTTGTATCAGTTAAGATAAAAACGAAATGCAATAAGTCTTCAGACGTACCTTTCCACCATACTGTATATCGATGCTCTATGGCTGACTGGGATAGCTTACGTACATTTATATCTGATCTACCTCTGCATTCCCTGTTTAAAAAGGATGTGTCCTCCATAGTATCAGACCTGACCGAATGGTTAATTATAGACATAGACCGATTCATACCATCCAAAAAATTCCACAGAAATCACTTTTTCCATAGCTACCAACAGAATAGATGCACTGAGATTAAAGATGCTTTCAGGACTACTAGCAACCACTGTAAAAGAGTAATAAAAAACGCAAAAGAGATATATGCTCAGTCCATTAAATCCAAAGTAGCTGGCAAATAGCAAACAGGATCCTGAACAAAAGTGTGAGTTCTATCCCAACCATCATCTCGTCAACATCAGACAAGGCCAAACTATTTGCCAAAAACTTTGCAGCTAATTCTACCCTATGTGACAAATGCTATCGACTCCCAATATTTCATCCTATATCAGACAACACACTATGCAACATACAAATATCTGTGCATGAGGTCGCTAAGCTAATCAAGAACTTTGATTCCAATAAATAAATGTACGTAAGCTATCCCCTGACGGCATTCCAATTATAGTGTTGAAAAAGCTTCAACCAGAACTTGCCCCCATACTTACAAAACTGTTTAAGCGTTGCCTTAAGGAAAAGTGCTTTCCAACACCCTGGAAAACCTCATCAGTATGCCCTGTATTTAAGAATTCAGGCGATAAGTCGTCTCTCTCTCAGTATAGACTAATAAGTCTCCTGTGCGTCATGAGTAAGTTGCTGGAATCCATATTAAATAGAGAAGTAGTCAACCACTTCAGCAGAAATAACCTTCTTAGTGACATGCAATATTGTTTCCGTTCTCCCAAATCTACAGCAGATGTGTTAACGGTTATATCTCATAGGATTAGTGAATCTCTTGATAAAGGCTTCCTTTCTAGGGCAATTGCTCTTGACATATCAAAGGCCTTTGATATAGTATGACACAAGATTTCCAGCTATGGTATAACTGGAAATGTTTTCTCAATCATTAAATCTTTTCTCTCTGATAGGCTCATAAGAGTAGTGGTTGATGGGCAGAAATCAGAGGCCCTCAGTATTAATGCTGGAGTCCCTCAGGGGTCCATCCTAGGCCCAACTCTCTTCCTGATCTACATCAATGATCTCTCAAAACACATACTTAAATCATTCATTGACATCTATGTTGATGACACAACCATCTATGGCAACACATCAAAGGCCATAAATGACAAAGTTCTCTCTGATTCTCTCTCCTCTGATCTTAAGTGTGTGGTACAGTGGGGAAAGATGTGGCTGGTTGCTTTTAATGCATTTAAAACCAAATTCCTATCTTTACATCCTCAACGCTCTGATCCCCATCTGGCATCAATTGAAATGGATGGCTCTCGTTCAGGGGAAGCTACATGTTTTGATAAGCTTCTGGGATTGACCTTTACTCCTGATCCGAAATGGAACACGTACATCAAGTCAGTTGCCAAGGTTGCTGGAAAAATGGTAGGATCCTTCTACTGCTGATGCAATTCTCTATCTATATAAAAGCCAAGTACGTCCAAAGATAAAGTACTGCTGTCATATCTAGGCAAGAGCTGCTAAAAACAGCCTATCCTGCCTTGACAGAGTACAAAATAGGCTTTGTAGCTTAGTGGGAGATGCCGTTTTTTCTTCTCTGTAACCTCTCTCTCACAGGAGAGACGTTGCGAACCTGTTTTTGTTTTATCGTTATTTCCATGGCAAGTGCTCATCTGAGCTCCAATCTCCGGTCCCCCCTCGCCAATCTTTCACAATAAACACCCGTCTAACTGAAACCACTGTCAAAAATTTTCCCCACTCTTTATCTGTACCTAAATCAAAACGTAGATTCCATGAACAAAGCTTCTTTCTTAGAAGTGCACGACTATGGAACTCTCTTCCATTTGCCTGTTTCCCACCTGACTACAACCTGGATGTCTTCAAGTCCAACATAAACAAATTCCTGATGAACCGCCCCCTTAAGTAAGACACTTTATCAAATCTCCAATACTAACATACTGTACACACAATAACCCTTATCCCCGAGTGATTTCCGGGCCTTGATAAGTGGTGACTACCTTGTAAAAAAAACAAAAAAAAAAAACTCAAGAACTGTCTACTGAGAACCAGTCACCTCCAGAATTTGTATAGAACAACTAATCATCGGAAATTGTTCTGAAACTAAACATAGCTTTCAACTCAAGATTAAATGTAAACTAAATTATAAATAAATTAAATAAATCAACTTTAAATAATATTTCTAAATAGAACAGTTAAATAAATTCTATTGCAACAAATGATTAATAATATCGAGCTAATTAGTAAAATAGATTTTCTTTAATATAATATGCAAATGAGGATACTCGTTGAATGTAGATTTGTTTTGAATACATAATATATACAGAAATAATGCTGGAAAAAAAGTGTGCATAATTCCGTTTTCATCCGTTTTCAATATGAAAACTAATTTGTGAAATAGTGTACCTTTCGTACATACTAATTAAATTGGGAGCAAACAGGGAGGAATACGACATTTTAAAATATATTTTAATTACATGTTCATCCCAAATAAGGCACTGTACCACTTTGCTGGAGGGGGCTACTATCAGGGACATAATTTGCAGGGATACTATGCAGGAAGTTGAGCAGCAAGATATCTGTTCACATTATACTTGAACTTCTGCATATCAGTACAGTTGGGGAAGCAGGAATCTGGAAGGGAATTCCAAAGTCTAACGGTTTTGGAGAAGAAACTATTAGAATAGAAGGCTTTCTTACATTTAGGGATCTCTACTGTGTAGGGGTGGGAATTTGCTGCCTGTCGGGTTTGCATTGAGTAGGTACAAGGGCTTGTAGTTCGTCAGAGCATCCACCGTTAAAATACTTGTAAAGCAGGCAGAGGGATGCAATATTTCGTTGATGGGACCGAAGCTGAAGCTTAGATGACAGTTCAGGACTTATCGGGTTGGTAGTTCTCTTTTGAACTCTGTTCAGGAGTGAGAGATTAGTAGGAGATGCACCAGCCCATTGTGACAACAATATTCCATACATGGGCGAATGGTGCCTTTATAGAGGTACAGGATACTTTCAGGTATAAGTAACTTTTTAGCATCGTAGAGAGAGCCCACTTTATTATAATCCCTGTTTTCTATTTCCAAAATTTTAGTTAAGGTTTTCTCTTTTTATCCTTATGTAGTTAAATTTCGTTTTAAAATTGAATACTTTTGCAAAATCGGCTTATGTAAGTGCTAAGTCTATTCCTATTTAACAATTTTAGTTAAGGCCTTTTTTTTTTTTTTCATCCATATATAAATGAATTCTCTTTGGTCATTATAAACTTTTCAGAAATCGGATTATGTTGGTGCTTAATCTGCGATAGGTTAAAATTAATATTTTTCCTTCCGGGGGGGGGGGAGGATCTAAACTGCATTCTCTATTTTTTTTTTTGCATTTTTTTATTCAAAGCTTCTTTAGACTCTCTCTCTCTCTCTCTCTCTCTCTCTCTCTCTCTCTCTCTCTCTCTCTCTCTTTAATAATTAACGGCACCTATAAAACTTGTGCAATGATTTATCACCTCTATGAAACTTCTATAATAATTTATGACACCTATAAAACTTGCATAATCATTTATAATGTCTATGTTTAATTATTTATTACCCTTATCAAGCTTCTGTAATAATTTATGACACTTATGTCAACAAATTATTTTTGAGCTGCTTGTGTATATGTGATATATGTGATATCAAACACAAACTTCACCAATTTGGGATTGTACTATCATAAACTAGACTTTTTAGCGGATTAAAAACGGGGGTGGGGTATGACTTAGAATGGGTGCTTTATGACAAATTGATAGTTGAATGCGGTAAAATTTTTGCTCATTTTTTGCATTAAATACTAATCCCTATTAAGCCTTAACATTGTATCAAACGGATAACATAATGCTTTCGTTTTTCTTTTTCTATTTTTTTTTTTTTTTTTTTTGCAAAACTCAATTTTTGCTACTTCCGTCCTGTTGCAATATTTTTGACTCATGATGGGGTAGTTATTTAATTGCCGCCCACATCGGCAATATTTGGCACAAGGCCTGGAAAGTGGGAACCCCGCAGGCTCCCCTAAAGGAGGGGCACTCCTGGAGTCTTAAAAATTGCCCGAGTAACCCCGTCAGCATTCCTTGGTCGGGGCGCCTCAGGCAGCAAGCAATAAACTTGCCCCACCGGAAAGCCCGGTGGCAAGGCCTGGGAGGGTGGACCTCCTAGGTATTACCCAGGCGGTGTACCTCAGTCCAACAGGTGCTGAGCCGGTTCCCGGCCCCTCACCTGTTGGGCTGAGTGTCAAGTGACGAATCCTTGACGTGTACTACCCTGTCTCACTGCAGCCGAGGCCGCTAGGAGACATATCCCATCACACTGGACGTATAATGGGGTATGGTCCCTCACAGTTGGGAGATTCTACTTATAAACGATGCTGCTAGGAACTGACAAATCAAATTAATTCACGTTTTTCTACCAACCAATCAGAAACCAGAAATGCTCCATAAAAATTGAACCTTTTTTCTTAGCAACCTTGCATATGTTTTCTTCGTGTCAACACAGGAAAAATCTTTTGTTCTTTGGCTACAAAATTATAATGTCAGGAACCTGTAATAAACAACTCTCTACTGAGAACCAATCATCTCCAGGACGTATAGAACAACTGACCATTGGAAACTGTTCTGAAACTAAGCATGGTTTCCAACTCCAAACATTCAAAAACTGTTTTCATTAATAATTAATTTTCTACCTGATCTTTTTTTTTTTTTGTAATTTTTGGATATGTTCATCACTATTACATGACAATTAAGTAGATACCATTAATTTTGCTTGAAATTCAATATTTCAATTGTCGAAGTTCAATATTATAAGGGAGAAGAACCAACACTTGTACCTGTGCACATATGGTTAAAATAACAATCTGTTTTTATAGACTTATGGTAAAATTTTCCTCGTATTCACTTTTGAACTTTTAATATACACTTTCTCTGTCTGTCAGACACATGGGCATTTAATCTCGTCTTTACTAAACCATTTAAGTTATTTATTGAATGGAGATGACAAATAAGGTCGATAAATATATGTTAGAAAAAAAACATTGTCATTCAAATTATTTGTGATAAATATCCTGTTTTATAAGCCTGTGTGGAAAATTATTTTCACTATTTTATTTTGTCCCGTCTATCTTTTCTTCTTCCTTCCCTCTCTTTATGTTTCGTTCTTCCTCTTCCTCTCCTACATCATGTGATTCCATTCTGCTCACTGATTGGGCGAGCCTCTCTTTGCACACCTAAATCTTCCACATGGGGTATTTTTGAAAGAGAAATATCAGTTGCTGATTCTACTCCGTAAGGAAAGGAATTGTTGATTCTACTCCATGAGGAGAGGGGTTGCTGACGCCTTCATAATGAAAGGAGCGATATAACATTATTGTTTCCAGGGAGCTTTACTTGGTTGAGGAATGTCCTGGAAATGCAACCAGCTCCCTGCAAGAATAAACGATATCAAACGATAGGCACATGGAAACATCAACAGGTCGATATGAGTCTTCATTGCACACAGGTAGCGTTTCCATCAGCAATAAATGGCAGGGACCGCACACTGAAATTTAATGCTTGTATAGAAATAGCGAATAAATGCATTTTTATCAAAATATAAAAATTTATTTTATAATAATAACATAATAATATAATAATAACAATGTTATAATAATAACAATGGAGGACTAGATTTAGTCGTTGACCCATACATGTGGCCAAACTGCTATGGTTGTGCGTCCGTTCCTACAAGGTGCAAGCTTCAACTGTTTAAAACAATACAATCATATTAAATTCTATCTTTCTTCATTGAAAGAGATAAAAAGGGAGTGAGAGAGAGAGACAGAAAGAGAGAGAGAGAGGGAGAGAGAGATAGAGAGGGAGAAATATGCGTTTCATGCAATGTTTTGTTTTTCAAATTCACCTATCCGCATGCAAACCTGACCTTTCTCAAAAACTTCTGACGCTGCCAAATTTTCATAAATACTTGTCAGTAAAACCTGGTTGATATATTCTAACATTTTCAAAATCACAAAGCACCTGCCTGATAGATCTGCACTTCAGCACAAGTACAGAGCAAGTTAGGCACAAGGTTTTATTAATGTATAAGCTTTCAGCTTCCCCAAAACGGGAGGCCTTCATTGTGCGACAGCGATGCTGGCAAGTCATCTTACTGATAAGACGAGTTTAAGTTAATTGACATATTTTTTCGAGGTCTTGGGCAAAGAGAAAGAGACCTGAAATCTCTGTGGACAGCTTCTCTGTTTTGACAAATGGTTGGAAAGAAAGGAATTGCTGATTTAACTCTGGAAGATATGTCAAAGTCACCTGACATGTTGGAACGAGTCTCAGGCAAATTCAAGACAAGGAATTTGTGAGGGAAGCAACTACTCTGTCTTAACTAGGCATTAAAATAGTTGGAAATATGTGGCGAATTATGAAGACATTAATATCCAAGGATAAAGGGAAAACACAGGATCCGTAGTGGTGGTTTTTAAGTTACTGGAAACCCTATTTCGGACTTCGGCCCCGAATTCTGAACTCTTATAATACCTTTCCACTATGAGGGGAAGATTAAAAAAGGATTATTCACCCTTTGGTTGGTGTTACCTTAGTCGGAATCACTTGGAAGTGTTGCAGTCGCACGCATGAAAATCCATCCTGCAAAAAATTTTTGTTAAAGAAGTAAATACAGTTTTGTGGAAGAACTGATTACTGCTTAAAAAGGAAAATGTGATGATTATTCTAAAGAGGACTCGGAATAAAAAAATACACATTCTAAAAAGGATTTATAAAAACTTTGATTTGTCTTCAGTAAGTGAACTCCACCCCTCACCTCCTCCTCCCTCTCTCTTTCCCTCTCTCTCACTCCTTTTCCCTCTCTCCCTTCTCTACCCTTTCGAAAATGTTATGATACAAGGATTTCGTTTGAACCCTCAGATGGGACAGACATTCATCAACCTATCTATGAGAACAATGCTTGGTCTGATAGTAGATTTGTAGAGATAGATAATAGTCCTAGGTGTGAGAAAGTGTTTTACGGCGATAGTGAAAACTGACTTTACGTGAAGTAGAAAAAGCAATGGATTTTATATATGAAACACAAGAACGATTTGATGAGAAAGAAAAAACGACAAGTTTAATTAATCTCACATTTCAGTTTGAGACAATACATTTGTGCAGCTATATTTGCAGTTAAAATAATCTATGTAATATTCTGCATGTTCCTTTCTTAGTTAGTCTGTACGTTACGCTGTGAAAAATAAGTCAAATACAAATTTGATGGCCAAAAGCCAAATTCATGAAATTTAGCTTTAAAAAGCAACCCCGGACAAAAATATGACAGTGCTCACCCTTTGATGTAGCCTCGTTTTCGAATACCATTATAATAATTATATATGATCATAGTTGTAATAGATTGAGAAAGGAACTCACAGTAATTTTGAAGCACAGCAGTTCTTCACCAAAGAAAACTGTCAGTGAAACGTGATATGTAAAAAAGGGAACAAACATGAAATTTCCTTAGAAAAGAGGTTCTCAACCAGGGGCAAATTTACTCTTAGGGAGTAAAAAATTATAAAGTCGGGGGTAAATAGTAGCTGAAACCACTGTCAATAATTTTCTCCACTCTTTATCTGTGCCTAAATCCAAACGTAGATTCCATGAGCAGAGTTTCTTTCTCAGAAGTGCACAACTATGGAACTCTCTTCCGTTTGCCTGTTTACCACCTGACTACAACTTGGATGTCTTCAAGTCCAACATAAACAAATTCCTGACAAACCGCCCCCCCCTTAAGTAAGACACTCTATCAAATCTCCAATACTAATGATTACTATAATACTATCTCATTGATTACTGTACACGCAATAACCCTTATCCCTGAGTGGCCTCCGGGCCTTGATATGTGGTGACCCCCATGTAAAAAAAAAAAAATAGTTGAAGTACCTGATAATTTAAAAAATAATTATATCTTTTCATATCGTGTCATGTCTAAGAAATGTAATACAAATTAACTTCATAATTTTCTATTTAGAAAATTTTTTGATTTTCTTTCTTTTTTTTTTTTGTGATACGAATGTATGATATTTTTTATACAAAAACTAAAATTCTAAACAATAAAAAGGTTCTTTTTTGACCTTCTTGTTTTTCGGTTACTTTATGATGGCTATGAATATTTTTGTACAGGAGTAGAGGGTAAATGGAGAAATATATAAAGGCGAAAGGCATGGAGGAAAGGTCGACAATGGCTGCCTTAGCATATTATTTATATAATATTCTGCATGTTCCTTCCTTAGCAAATCCGTACGTTACACTTCGAAAAAATAGGCCAGACACAATTGTTGAAGGCCCAACTGCTCTAAAAAAAAAAAAAAGAAGCCAAATTTACGACATTTGGCTTTACAAAGCCAATTTAGCAACCCTGGACAAAAATATGAGAGTGATCTCCCTTTGATGTTGTTACATTTTCGAATATTATCATAATAATATATAGTCATTTTTGTAATGGTGCGAGAAAAGAGATCATGGTAAATTTGACATACAGCAATTCTTCAAAGAAAGGATTCAGCAAAATATTATGTCAAAAAAAAGGAACTGCCGAAGAAGACAGGGCAATAGATTACAGACTTTTTCCTATCAGGACTTTCACCTTGATAAAAATCATTTCTTTCAAGTTCTACTTTTTTTCTTCTTCATATTCTTTTCTCCATTGAATGTTTCTCTCTTTAATGTTGCGAGTATAAAGCTAAGAAGAAATACCTTCCGCAGGACATAGCGAATAAAAACTTTCTTCACCTGCCATGTTTGTTACTGAACTATTTTAGCATGCCAGTGACGTTAATAATACAAAAAATCCTTCTCCAAAATAATAATAATGTTGTTAATAATAATAATAATAACTAGCAGGACCTGTGAAAATTCCGCAGCAAACTCTTTCATATGTAATATATTGATGTTGGCATTCTGTAGATATTCAGCGTACATGGACACGCCCTGATATTATTGTAGCTCTTTTGTTAAAACTGCAACAATATTTATCAAAGCTAGCAGGGACGCCAAGCATAACCTGATCATAAAATATGCTTAAATACGATATTTTCATTTCTACAGATTGCATATATATTATCATAGAGTCAATTTTCTGACGATTCTTACATATTATAAAGCTGTGAGCCAAAAATAAAAAAATATATCTATATGACTTTGGTGTATCAGCTTGAGTCCAATCTGAAACCGAAACTTATGAATATATATATATATATATATATATATATATATATATATATATATATATATATATATATATTTAAAGGAGATTAGAACAATAGTCTAAAGAGCTGAGTGTATTTTAATGTAACAGTGAAATTACTAGTTTAATTAAAATACAGGAAAGAGAAAGTGCTCGTTGTAATTTAGATATATAATAAGCTCGATAGTTAAATGTCCTAGAGCTAATTCAATATTAAGTAATGTGATTGACAATTTAAAATTTGAAAATCAAATTATAATTAAATTAAAAATCCGTTTCATAAGAAGGAACAACAACAAAATCAATTATCTGTACGATCGTTTCGGAAAACAATGCTTTTTATTGTGGTATACATCAAGTTACGTACAATAATTACATATAGTTTTTTTAATAAGCAAGGTCTCCTCGTCAGCAAATTTTGAAGGGTTTTTATTGAATTTAAAAGACACTATAAATAATATATATATATATATATATATATATATATATATATATATATATATATATATATATATATATATATATATTCTTTTATTAATATTATTTTTTCCTTGTACACACTTTTTTGTGAATTATTCCATGGATTTCTGCCTTTGGATTATTATGGACCATCTTCTTCCAATTACGGGATTTCTTTGCATTTTACTTGTACAAATGGAAATTCTTTTAACTTTCTTGAAGTTTTACATTTGGATTTTAACCGTCACTGGATTTTTTATCTTCCCCCAGACTATCCATTAATGTGTAATCACCTTTTTCTTTACCATATTCCCTCTGCTTAACTTATTTTGTTTTCAAGTAAGATCTTTGACTTATTTGTTGTTTCATCAAATACTTCTGCATGCAAAATCCGATCCTGCATTTTGCTAATTCCTACCCTCTGATGAGAAGGAGAGTATTTCTTCGAAACTCCGCGGATTAAGGACTATCCATTTATCTAGTGTTTCCTTTTCAGATTAAATATGTTTTTAACTCATTTCAAAGTGTTTTTTAACATATTTCATTAACTGTTTGCTCATATATATATATATATATATATATATATATATATATATATATATATATATATATATTAGACATTAAGAGGAGATTATAGATAGATATATAAATTCCCGTTCACATACACCTTTCAGGATAAAGCTAGAACCCAGAATTAGATAGAATCGAGCAATTGCATCGACATATATATATATATATATATATATATATATATATATATATATATATATAACTTGAGTTCCTTCAGCTAGAATTGAAACCGAAACCAAAACTTATGAAGAATTCTTGGTAAAATTATTTATTACAAGAAATGGAAGATTAAAACATCAAAAAATCACTTAAAAATATATATATGGAAGTGTGACACACAAAATAACTCACACGCTATCGTATTAATATATAGATAATAATAATAATAATAATAATAATAATAATAATAATAATAATAATAATAAAACAGCAAAAACAAACAAACAAAAAAAAACACTCACACATATTCTCCCTTTATCCTACTACTAACCCTAAGGTGGCAATATGAAAAAAAAACAAACAATTTTTAATCTCTTAGGATCTGCCTTATGGTTTCTTTTTTTGTTTTTTTTTTGTTTTTTTGTTTTTGTCGTTGAAGTTATTTATCTTACGAGTCTATCATAAACTTTTTCAGCATACCGATAACATTAATAATACAAATATTTTTCTCCAAAATAAATTTTTAAATTTATCCCTATCATTAATGCTAAGTCCAGATGGCAATGGAGAAACATATAAAATCTTTTACTAACTATCTCTTTGATAATCTTTTCTTTTTTTTTTTGTCATTGAAGTTGTAGTGCCCAGCTAAATCAAGTCACTTGTCATGTGAATAGAAGAATCTATATGGCCAGAATTTATTAATTTCAGGAATAACTTGATTTTGTCACCGGTCACCAATGCAAATCTGTATTGCATAAAAGACACAGTTGTAATGTATTATTTTGACACACAAATCTACGGAACTATATTTTTATATCTTCACGTATGAAGGCAGTAAACAGGTTGGAATGTTCTCAAAACAGGATATAAAAGGCTTAGCCTGCCAAAATTAAATCAGTCTAAACAATGTTTCCGCGAGTCACCATTGTCACCATCCATGATGTCGCTCACGTTTAACTCCATCCAAAGGATGTTAAACCGCTCCAAGTCCCAGCAACGATTCGTGATCTTCAGCCACCTTTTCGCAGACTTATCACCATTCGGATCTCAACTGCTTACACAAAAAAGTAGCACAAATAAAAGTGTTATATAAAAATTGTAAACGGACGAAATACTCTATCCCTTACTAAGAGAGCTACACAAACAACGATGAATATTCTATGCTTACAAACTTTTTCGGTGCTACTACAGAATTAGGATGAGATTTTCGGAAATTGTAAAACTGAATTTCACAGGAAAACAATGGTATCTACTTATTCCTCATATTTTTAAGATTATTATATCCAAAAATTACGAAAATCGATAAGGTAGAAAATTATTTATTAAAGAAAATAAAAAATAGAATTTGATGGAAACAATTGTAAAACACAGGAGAGTTCAACAGAGAGGTAATTTTCTGTTTCGATTTAAACAAAGATGCCGGCTATTTTTCATCTGCTAACACGATTAAAGTTATTTTTTTAATAATTCAGTAGTATTCAGGTAATTTTGACTGCATAATTTGGAAGCCACCATTGTAATTTATTAGAATTGATGAAAAAAATCAGTTGAAACCATCTTTTTTTTTTTTTTAATTTGAAAACTCCATTTATCGACTACAAAATCTTATCCTAATAATGTGGAAGCATCGATTTTTCTCCCTAGTATTTTGCATTCATAAAGTTTTCTTCGTTAAATTATGCTGGCATTAATAGCTTCTTCAGTCTCAAAGGATTTCTTCAGTCATTAGAAGCTTTGTGGAAGGGACAGGATGGTCTGCTTGTGTGATAGATGATCCCGTCCCCGTGTGTATGGTGAATATATTGAATGGTAGAAGCATTGATAAGCAAAAGGTTGCATAATGATGACGAACAACATACCGGTATAAATCAGCTACGGAATGCAATTTATTTACATAAATATACATGAGAAATATTAAGAATACAGATAGAAAGAATGAGAGTTCGTTGAGAATAAAGTTCGTTAATTGCGATTGGTAGCTGCGAGAGGCTGACGGTTAGTCAGAACCTAACATGTAACGAAGAGTCGCTCCTGTTGGTGGCCAATGCCATCAACAGGAGCGACTCTTCGTTACATGTTAGGTGCTCGAGAGTTCAACGTAAAAGAGAAAGAAATATGACAAACAGGAAGTCACATGGCTAGGTCGCTCTCTGGTTATCAGAGTTAAAGGGCGACAATCGAGTTAGCCTGGGAATTTCCATTCCCACAGCTTCCAGTAATACGTTTACAATTATGCAATATATCTTTTTCTACTTATGAAAAAAATACATATCTCACCACATTATTAACGGACCCAATCACCCACATGGGGAGACAATGTACATGCAAGAAGGACTCCGATTTACATATAAAAAATTTACACAAAAAAAATAATTTTCTGGTCAATAAAAATTGTTATCTTAAATGTTTGTAATTGTTCCTGAGTTATCTATTTACTGATTTTTTTTTTTTTTTTTTTTTTTTTTGTCTCTTGCTAAAGAAAGTAGTTTCGATCTATGCTCTCGACTTTGTCATGAATTCAGAGACCGGTCGATCCCCCTTCCCTCTACAAAGTTATTTGTGACTAAATGTCCTGTTTTACAAGCCCACTATGTTTATTACTGAACATTTTTTTTAGCGTGCAAGTGACGTTAATAATTCAAAAATCTTTCTCCGAAAACAGCCCCCCCCCCAAATACACGCACACATTTCCTCGCGTACCCCTATCCTCAATTCTAAGTCCGAGTGGCAATACGAAAAAAAAAAAGATTTTTTTTTTTTTTTTAATCTCTTACTATCTGTCTGATGATTAGTTTATTTTTTGTGGGTCGGCCATTTTGTTCGAGATCATTCAACATTTACAGATCTTTACAGTTCAATTTCGCCGATTGATCACAAATTCTTCTTGATGCTATTAATAATTAATTGTATTTTAACTAAGAGAAAGAAAAGTGTGTCAAAACTAAATCAATTCGTCTTTCCCAGTTATGTGCCCTTGGTTCGTAAACACCGAAGCCAGCAGCAGGAGCTGCAGTGGTGCATGATGGGATTGCTCTCTCGCCGTGAAAGGCGCTCAACACCTATTTTCCTGTCACTCTGTGGTTGTACGCCTTTCGAACGAATCGCAATAGCCACCAAATATTTCAGAGGTAAAAAAAAAAACAAAATGACACACAACTTGAGAACTGAAATTGCTTGACCCTTCTTTTGTGGCCTTGTTCATTTTTTTATGTACATATATATGTACCATCTTTGTTTCTATGTCGTAACGTACACTTCTTGTTATGCACGAACACACAGACACACTACACACTGGTGATATGTAACAGTTAAAAACCTCACCGATTTTTTTTCTTCTAATTTTACTTATAAAATAAGCGTTACAATTAGTTGCGTTTAAATTATATTTGCATACTTGTTGATTTCTGTGTAATTTGTTTTATTTTTGTTTAAAGAAAAAAAGAAGAAAAAAACTAAATTTAGAACATTCTTCATTCGAAAAAGAAGTACTCATTATTTATGAATACAGAAACGAAAAAGTAAAAATAATGAGTTTTTTTATTGGTTTGATTTTGTACTTTAGTTTCTGAATGGGTTACTGAATTTGCAGGAACCATATAAATTCTGTTATTTATTTGTGCGATTTAAACTAAACAAACAAACAAAAAAGTAAATGATTTCTTATAAAGGATCTAAGATCTTCTGTTGTTGTTTAATGTTTATTAAGTCGAGAGGAAAAGGAAGTCGCTTGCAGTTGTTTTTATTTTGCGAAGTGGGTTTCTTATTTAGATCAGTGGCTGGCTCTCCAGGGAAATACTCTGCCTCTGAACCATAATCAACTCGCTGCTTTCTATTCGCCAGTTTGAAGGCTCCAAAACCACTTTCGAATTCCCAGCGGAGTTACTTATGCAGAATAATACGGACCGTACTATTTTTATTTTATTATTTTTTTTTTTTTTTTAGATGGGATTTTCAATTTTGAACGGTACCTTTTGTTTAATCAATTGTTAGGTGAAAGTACAGAATAGTTACAAAACGTCCTCCCCATGCTAAAAATGTGTTTCTAAATCGCATTATTTCTGCACAAGTATCCACCCCACCCCCACCGATCACACACACAAAAAAAAATCGCATACAAGAATTGTAATTTGTTTGAAACATCGAAGTATATGGTCATTTATTTATAGTATAAATACTCATATATTTATTTGCCAGTAGTTATATGTGGTTTGTCGTTGTACAACTCATCAGCGTGGCTAAATATATCGAGATTCGAAATTTGTCAAAATCAAAATATATATACTAGACCCTTTTTTTAGCATGTTAAAAAGTGGGAAAAGTCAAAGCCTGTTGACTTAGAATGAGTGATTTATGCCAAATTGTTGTTTGAACATGGTTAAATTTGTACATTTTTTTTTTTTCATTAAATACTTATCTCTAATTGTGCATCGTAAGGATACCATAATACTTAGTTTGATGCACATTATCACGAAGGTCCATACAAAATTTCAACCAAATTGTCCAGTAGTTTCCGGAAAAGTGGAACAGACAAAGAAATATAATATGAATATGTCGCATTCAATATCCATTGACAAGGGAAAATTCTTGCCAGTTAGGATTTCTGTAGAATGCGTTCCATTCAGAAACATTTCGAACAGAATAAACACATGGATCATCACACGCACACACACACACACACACAAATATTATCTTCTCCGTGACAAATTCGAATGTGATTTAGAAGCCTTTAATTTGACGAAACTAAATCACTAGAATAAAAGTATAGGAATATAAGTATTGTGGTTCCACTGGTTCATATCTACATTAGGATCACAGGTTAAAAAAAATCATGTACGGAGGCCTCTAATTAATAAAATAAACACAAACAATAGCAAAATAAATAAATAAATGTTGCTTCTCTTATTCAATGTAGTGTCTTTCGGACATCCGTAAAAATTATACACACTTTTAAATTAGACACAAAATGATGACGTCGCTAACACTGCGTAAAACGTTGGCGATTTTACGCAAGAATTAGGAGGTGCTTACAGATTAACCATAATACTCCACTTATGATGATTCTTTGGTTTAGTAGTGTAGTGTAGTGTACTGAGTATTCCTTAATCAAAGAAACATCGTCTTTCTCGGAGGAACCGTTGCTCTAAAAAAATAAAAATAACTAAATTATTTTGTGAAAATCGTAAATAAATCACCAGTTTTGTATTTAAAAAAAAAAAAAGTTAAATTTATTATAATTTTTTTTTATTACATAAATGTTAATTCATTGTTGACAAAAATATAATTGTTCTTTTGGCCATTTTGTAGTATAATCAAGAAAACGGAAAAGTGGTCAAAAACTTTAGATATACAACAAATAAATGTTACCAAGTGCAAGATAAATTACTCTTCTACCTACCCAGGATAAATTTTTTGTGTCTTAACTTATTTTAAAGTTTATTGCCTTTGGAACACAAGTAGTGCCGGATGTTTGGCTAGAACAAGGGGGGAAAAATGCTTAATATGAGATGGTTATCTGGGAAGTCACGATAATCGCTCTAAAACCGAAAATTAAACAAAATACTAGTAGAAACTGGCCTAATAAATGTCACCAATCGTGCATAAATGTAATGTTCTATCATGTTCTTATAAATTTTTCACAAACACTTGCTTGTAAATAAAATATTTTTAAAGCAAATATCTGTATGTGATGTTGCCAAGCTAATCAAAAACCTTGATTCCAGTAAAGCAACCAGTCCTGACGGTATTCTGATTTTAGTACTCAAAAAGCTTCAACCAGAACTAGCACCCATACTTACAAAACTGTTTAAATGTTGTCTTAAGGAGAATTGCTTCCCATCACCCTGGAAAATCTCATCAGTATGCCCTGTATTTAAGAATTCAGGTGATCGCTCATCTCCCTCTGTACAGGCCAATAAGTCTCCTGTGCGTCATGAGTAAGTTGCTGGAATCTGTGTTAAATAGAGAAGTAATCAACCATCTCAACAAAAATAACCTTCTTAGTGACACACAATATGGTTTCCGTTCTGCTAGATCTACAGCAGATGTGCTTACAGTTATATTTCATAGGATTAGCAAATTGCTAGACTGAGGCAACCTTTCTAGGGCAATTGCTCTTGACATATCAAAGGCCTTTAATAGAGTATGGCATAAAGGTTTACTTCACAAGATCTCCAGCTATGATATAGCTGGAAATGTCTTCTCAATTATTAAATCATTTCTCTCTGATAGGTTCATAAGAGTAGTGGTTGATGGGCAAAAATCAGAAGCTCACAGTATTAATGCTGGAGTCCCTTAGGGTTCCATCCTGGGCCCAACTCTTTTCCTGATCTACATTAATGATCTTCCAAATCACATCCTTACATCATTCCTAGACATTTATGTTGATGACACTACCATCTATGGTAGCATATCTAAGACCGTAAACGACCAAGTTCTCTCTGATTCTCTTTCCTCTGATCTTGAGCATGTGGTACAATGGGGAAAGGAGTGGATGGTTACTTTTAATGCATCTAAAACCAAGCTTCTATCTTTACATCATCAATGTTCTGATCCCCATCTGGCATCAATTGAATTAAATGGCTCTTGTCTTGGGGAGGCCTCATGTTTTGATAAGCTTCTGGGTTTGACCTTTACTCCTGATCTTAAATGATACACGTACATCAAATCTGTGGCTGCTGGAAAAATGATGGGATCCTTCTATTGATCCAGTAGATATCTCACTGCTGATGCTATTCTCTATCTATATAAGAGCCAGGTACATCCAAGGATGGAGTACTGTTGCCACATTTGGGCAGGAGCTGCTAGAAAGGACTTGTCCTGCCTTGATAGAGTTCAAAATAGACTTCATAGCCTCATTGGAGATGTCCTTTTCTCTTCGCTGGAACCTCTATTTCACCGAAGAGATGTTGCGAGTTTGTCTCTGATGTATCATTATTTTCATGGCAAGTGCTCGACTGAGCTTCAATCTATGGTCCCCCCTCGCCAAACTTTCACAAGAAACACTCGTCTAGCAGAAAACACTATCAATAATTTCCCCTACTCTTTATCTGTGCCTAAACCTAAATGTAGATTCCATGAACAAAGCTTTTTTCTTAGAACTGCATGCCTGTGGAATTGTCTTCTGTTTTCCTGCTTTCCAGCTGACTACAATATTGTTGTCTTCAAGTCCAACGTAAACAAGTTCTTGATGAGCCGTTTCACTTAAGTTAACAAATTTACCGAATTTCCATTACTGACTATTGCAATATTGTCCAATTGACTACTGTACACTCTTAACCCTTATCCACAAGTGGTCTCTTGGCCTTGATAAGTGCTGATGCCTATGTAAAAAAAAAAAAAAAAAAAATTGGGAATTATACAAGTAGGTTGGTAACCCATAGAGTGAATGTGGTATCTGGGGTTAATATTGAAAAATTGTATGACACTCCCTCCTAGAAAAACCATTAAGGCAGCCGTTCTTAACCTTTCCTACATCCACTGACCCCCTCCCCCATCGGTTTTATATATTTCTCCATTTATCTCTACTCCTGTACAAAAAAATTAAAACAAATTCATAGGCATCATAAAGTAACAGAAAAACAAGAAGATCAAAAAGAACCTTTTTTATTGTTTAGGACTTTAGTTTTTCTATAAAAAAATAGTACGATACATTTGTATCTCCAAAAAAATAAAGAAAATCAAACGTTTTCTAAATAGAAAATTATGAAATTAATTTGTATTACATTTCCTAGACATGACACAATCTGGAAAGAAAATTATTGTTAAATTATCAGGTACTTCAATTACCCCTCCCCCGAGTATATATTTTTTTTTACACCGTAGGGGTAAATTTACCCCTCGTTGAGAATCTCTGCATTAGGGCTTCATGCCTAAGGCAATAAGTAGACTTTTAATCTTGTTGTTGGCCTTCGGGCCAGGATCAAAATGTAGTATCTGTTCTGCAGATGCTGCACTTAAGATAATTTGTACCAGTCAATGGAGGGGAAATCTTGGGACAATTATTATTTTTGGTAACCAGAGTGCCCCCTTTTTGCCTACTTTTAGGGGAGCTGGTTTTTACCCAACATTAAAAGCGGCCTTGTGCCTGATTTGCTTTGGTGGGGAAGCAAATAAATACAATAAGTAGACTCTTAATCTGTATTGACACAAACAGTATAAATTGTTTAACTATTTGAAATTTGTAGATAAACATCATTATAATTGTACCTTCTTTTTTTGTCTAAATAAAATACTAAGCTGAATTAATCAACGTTTGTTTTCCTAAGTTTTTTTGTTTTTTTTACTATATATTTTAATCTTAATCATACAAAAATATATGCTCAAATATTCCTCAGTTTTGGGATTGCACTATGTTAGAATTAAATTTACCCCTGGTTGAAAATCTCTGAATTAAACCATATCTAATTTTATAGTTGGAAAATGCAGACACATCGGTTATGTACTGATTTCCCCTCTTTTAATCATAATCACACAAAAGTATATGCTAAAATATTCCTCGGTTTTAGGATTGCATTATGTTTAAAGAAAAAAAACTCCCATTTGAATTGCTCTAATTAGCCACAACTTGCAATTAACTCATTAAATGATTCGTCTTTTACTAAATTTCTATCGATCTTTTGCTGTCTGTAGTTTGAATACCCTGATTTTATTGTATACTAGTGTGGGTGCCTGGCATTCCCTGGGTGTTTAGAGGGATGACTTTCGAAAATATTGTCGGAAAAAGCGACCTTCCTTGTAGAGAAGTACCCAGTTGAAGGTAAAAGAATTGATGTTTTTAGCCAATTTATCGATATTTGTCATCCCAAGAGTCAAACTTCAAAACGATACCAGTCTCATGAAAATCCGTTGCCTCTGTCGAAAATTTTAGGCAGACATAAAAACATACATACATTTAAACAGACAGGTGAGATTTATATTATGGAAGGGATCCTGATATTTCATCCCTCATGTGCCTATTGCTTAATGTCATATTCTTTTTGTTTACCTTGCACCCTTCTGATGAGAAGCATTAGACTTTGAAATGCCCTGGCATAAAGAGCATTGATAACATCTATTCCCATTTATGTATCTTCCTTGTTGAATGCATAATTATATCTAGTATATATTTTAGTATTGTCGATATTTTTTCCTCTTGTATCTGAGCTCTACTATGCATGTTGAGCTTTTTATCATCTTGATAAGTTTCCATTTAAAGAATCCTTCAATTTGATCTTTGATCCCCTCATATAATATATATATATATATTTGCATTAACATTTTTAAAACGATTATTTCAGAGTTGATGGCCAAGGCGACCACCATGTCTGAGGGAAAGCAGTGCACACCGATAAAACAAATAAAAGATGAAGAAGTTAATCAAGAAGTGCCACAGAACTATGTACATCAGAAGAATCCACCAAAATCTTCAAAGACACAATCCGAGGTGAACACAAGTTCTAATTGGAAGGACAGGGCTTCCTCCCCAAAGACATTACCTACCTCAAAAGCCAGCCAAGAGGTTAACTGGCAAGCGTCCATGACTACAGTGAGGGCACGAAATGCTGTTATGTTCAATAATCCTTTGATGTCAGACGTACGCTTTGTGGTCGGTTCGACTACGATATGTGCGCACAAGTACGTGTTGGCAACTGCAAGTTCCGTGTTTTTTGCCATGTTTTACGGAGCCATGGCGGATCAAAATAGTTCCAATGAAATACACATTACGGATATACAACCGGATGCATTCTTAAATCTACTGCGGTAACTATGATTTGTCTTTATTATTTTTACTTTTTCGTATTTGTAATTTTTTTTAACCAGGATTATAAATATTATTAGTGCTTATTTAGAATCAAACTTATTTTAAAAAACTAAATTACAGAAAAATCTTTGTGATTTACGCACCCATCACGGAACAAAGATGTCATATTCCAAAAATCATATAAATTGGTCACATTTTATTTTATTTTATTTTTATATACAAAATCATTTTTTTTTTACTAAGTAATTGTAGCCATTACAAAACTGATTTGGATCTTGAGAGTTTGAATTGTTTCCCCCTTATTTATAAAACACTAGCGCGGATACCTGATGTTGCCCGGGTGGACATGAAGTTCTGTTTGGACGCAGCTGCTATATTGAGCAACCCCCATAAAAGAACGGAAGAAGTAGAAAAAATTAAATGAATCAAAACTTTTTTTCAATCGAAATAGCAGCGAGTGCCTGTACAACTGCAAAAAAAAGAAAAAGAAAAAATTAGCCATGGCAAGCAGGCTCAAACCTGAAACACATAAGAGGAAAAGAAAAGAAAAACATTTCTGGCAAACGCTTTTGCCCACCAGACCACGACAACTTATGACATCATGACCTCACAAAATAACATTTTTAATCATACTTTCAATTTGCCATGTGTACATGGCTTGTAATCGCGAAAAGTGACCCTCCCTCTTGCATGAAAAGGTTCAGTTAACTACCACAGAATTAATCTTTTTCTTCTAATTTCCACATATTATGTGCCCGAGGGATTGCTCTTTCAGATGGTACCGGTTTTGACCCGGTCCAATGCAGCTGACATAACTTTTAAGCAGACATATGAAAATACAAAAACATGAACAAACGAATGTTTGAGATTTATGCCCGGTTGTTTAGGGTGTGTGTTGAACAAAGAAAAAGTGGTAGTAGGTAGGCAGGCAGGCTCAAACCCGTACCGCGAAGGAGGTAAAGAACATGCCAAAAAAAAAAGTGACGTTTTTGCCATTGCGTCCATCGCCAAACCGGAAGTGGGGAAGGTTTAAATTAAGACTAGTCAATCGAAAAGAGGAAATCACTTTTGAAAATATTGGCAAAAAAGACAGCCCCTCCTTGTAGAAAAGTGCCCAGTTGAGGATAAAGGAATTTATGTTTTTAGCCAATTTTTTATATTTGTCATTTGAAGAGTCGAGCTTCAAAATGATAATGATCTCGTAAAAATCTGTCACTTCTGTCAAAAGTTTTAGATATACAAACATACATACATACATACATTTAAACAGACAGGTGAGATTTATATTATAGATGACGGATCAAAACATAATGTATCGCTTCCTTATAAAATTTAATCTTCTTAGTGAAAAAAAAACAAAATCTACTTGACCAATTTACATAATTTTTGGAATATGACATCTTTGTTCCGTGACAGGTATATACATTATAAAAGTGCTTCAAACATGTTTCTGTTTTTTTTTTTTTTTTTTTTTTTATTTTGAAAATAGGTTTAATTCTCGATAAGCACCGAATTATTTTACTTAAGTATTGTGGACTAGTAAGGGTTCAGAAGAAAGACAAAACTTGGTATTTAGTCAAGACAAAATATATTGAAAAGAAAAGTGATGATGATGATGATGATGATGATAACTTTCTGTCTCATGAGACAATGGCGATCTCACCTAGTCTGGTGCAGTGCAGCATCTGCTGTGGCTATACAGTCTGTGTTGTTTTTATGCTTACAACGAAGCTGGAGTGACCTCTCCAGATGCAGGTCTGAGTGAGTGATAAGAAAACCTATGTTTGCTTAGTAGGGTCCTCCTCTTGGTGTGCAGAGAGAGTCTGACGGAAATGCAAGCCAATTTAGTCAGTGCCAGCATAGCTACAGGTATTGCCAGAAAGGTGTTGCAGAGCTTCACCATCTGCCTATCAGAACTCCAAGCCAGATTTTTGACAGGGTATACTCCCTTAGCCTTTGCTTTTCCCAACGCATCTACAAGGCAGTAGAGCTATTTGCCTATAGCTGGGGGGTTGTTTTAGGTGCACCAGAGCACTGATGGGTCTGTGTGCTGCATGTTTGGGAATCAGCTGCCTCAGTTCCTTGCAGTTCATCTTGTGCCCACAAGGTGCTATATGCTAGCAATAAATAAATTAGAAAAAAGATATTATGAAACGAGAATTTAAATTGAAAATACTATTTGAAAAAATAGCACGGTAACATAAGTTTGGTTGGTTGTTTTTGTTTTACGGCATATCGACCCTTTTCAGGTTATTTAATGCCGAATCCAAAGATTCGGAAGAAAAATTTTTTAATAGAATATATTTGTTTTCAAGTCGGTTTCTATTTAACCCATAGTTGGGACCCTAACAGTTACTACCACTCCGGGTCAGAGTGGACCTGGGAGCAATGTCAATTAAAGGGTGGCTCCACACTCCCCAAAGCCCGCAAGCTGGGGCCTTACCATTGGATATAGTTTAAGGTCATATCGAGGACTGTAACATAAGTGTATAAGCACCCAAATAAATGTTACCAAAGGCAAGATAAGTTACTCTTCTACCTAGTTGGATAAGTTTTTAGTGTATTTAATGTAAAACTTTTGTTTATTTCGAAAATTAGTGTCGAGCGTTACACAAGAAAAATAACCACATGATATCTCATGTCTTTGAAATCTTGACAATGACTTAAAATTATAGAAAATAATGTTAGAAACCCAACCAATAAATGTCCTCGTTACATTTATTGGGTGGGTTTCTAATAGTATTTTGTATAATTTTTTTTTTTTTTTTTTTTTAACTCATTGTCAAGACCATTTTTTTCAAATCTGTAAAACAAACCTGTTTTCTTTTTAACTGAGGATATCTAAATAATAATAATAATAATAATAATAATAATAATTAGGCGGTTCGATAAAGAATATCATTGTGATGCATTTTGTAAATTTTTACCTTGTTTCCATCTTAACATTTTTTTTTAAAATGACTACCTCCTAAGGTTTTCGAATATGCTGAAAACGAATATCACATTTAAATTTTCTGCAAATAAGTAGCTTTCCAGTATTAAGCAATGTCATTTCTTATATTATTGCTGCCGGCCATCTTGGTACACGCATTTGCTCATAGTTTCTCGAGGTTGTGATTGCACGCTCGTGCTTACCAAGATGGCCACCAGCGATAACATAAGAAATGACATTGCTTAATATCCAGAAAACTACTTATTTGCAGAAAATTTAAATGCGATATTCGTTTTCAGCATACCCTAAAACCTATAAAAGTAAACATTTTAAATGTTAAAGTGGAAACAAGGTAAAAAATTACTGTTTTATTTCTTTGTCTACATAGTTGAATTTTCAGTAAAACAACAATAGAAATTACGAAAATTACCATCAACTGGTGAATATATAGTTGTTGCTTATCAGGATTCATGGTATCCTGGTACTATGAAAGCTACATCGAGGATTCATGTAGAGTACGATTTATAATTGCATCTCAGAAAGTAGAGGGTATATTTTGGGCCAGATAGAGAGGATTTACAAAATTGAAAATTGGACTGGTCCCAAAATGCATAAGTTCTGGTCGATTATGGGAATTTCCATCTTTTACAGAAATCCAAAATCTATATGAAAAATTTTCTTCGATTTATTTCTGAGATAATTCATATCTACTCAATTTTTTCTTTTCTTTGAGGGGAGTGGTAAATTCCGGCCATGAATGCTCTTTAGGCATTCAATGGCTACACCTCAGATTAAGCTCTCCTTTGGTGAGGAGGCAGATAAATACTTACTCTCAATAAAGCTATCTTTAAATACCAATATAATACTTAGTTTTGTTCATGAATAGACACTCACTATATGATACCATGACCCCCCCAAAATATATAAATTTGTACATCTGAATTTATCATTCATGGCTTATGGTAAAGAGATACATCAAATTTGACTGCATAATCAGAAAGAGCACGCAATTTTACATAAGAGTGCCAAGTTTTATGAGAATAGCTTGGAAAATAAATAAATGGTGGTGAAATTACTGAATTTCTTGAAATGTTGAGTATCTGTAATTTAGCCCATTTTTTCTAAAGAAAAATGTCCACGGAAAAGCCTAACTTTTGGTACTTAAAATTCTCATAATTTTTTAAGGTATTTGCATAATTCAAATGGTTTTAAGCATCTTTTACATAGCTCTTTTCATGCAAGTTGATAAAATAACAATTATCTAAAAAGAAAAAATCAACTTGTAATGCTATTTTTCTACTTCCTTTTGCAAAACTTAATTGTGTTCTGCAAAAGCAAAAACAACAACCCACCTTTTCCCCCCTTTTCTTTCTTCTCATTTGCCCTTTCTCTTTATACATCCCTCACTTCCTGACTGGTTTCCTAACTTAAAATGTACCATATATTAATACTGTAACCCTTTTTCCTCTCCCATTGTAAAACTCATTCATGTTCTGCGAGGCAGGGAACAAAAAAACGATATAATCCACTATAAAACAACCAAACCAAACACTACAAACTAGCAATTGAAGATACAAAAAGCTTGAAGAATAAAAACCTTCTACAAAATAACTGAATGCAACATAAATACTAGTTCCAAAATGACTGGATTCAGCATTAAATAACCCGAAAAGGGTTGATATGCCGTAAAAAAAACCCAACCAAACCAAAATCTGTTGATCTCTTCACTGCTGATGCAATTCTCTATCTATATAAGAGCCAGATACGCCCAAGGATGGAGTACTGTTGCCACATCTGGGCAGATGCTGCTAGAAAGGACTTATCCTGACTTAATAGAGTTCAAAATAGACTTTGTAGCCTCGTAGGAGATGACCTTTTTTCTTCCCTGCATCCTCTTTCTCACAGAAGAGATGTTGCGAGTTTGTCTCTGCTTTATCGTTATTTTCATGGAAAGTGCTCGACTGAGCTCCAATCTATGGTTCCCCCCCCTCGCCAAACTTTCACAAGAAACACCCGTCTAGCAGAAAACACTATCAATAATTTCCCCTACTCTTTATCTGTGCCTAAACCTAAACGTAGATTCCATGAACAAAGCTTCTTTCTTAGAACTGCACGCCTATGGAATTGTTTTCCGTTTTCCTGTTTTTCCAGCTGACTACAATATGGTTGTCTTCAAGTCTAACATAAACAAGTTCTTGATGAGCCGTTCCATATAAGTTAAAAAATTTACCGAATTTCCATTACTAACGATTACTATATTGTCCAATTTCTACTGTACACTTTTTAACCCCTATCCTCGAGTGGTCTCTTTGCCTTGATAAGTGTTGATGCCTATGTAAAAAAAAAAAAAAAAAAAAAAAAAAAAACTCTTTCCTTGTTAGTCGTTTTCTATTCTAAATTCATTCTCCTAGAAAATGCTTGATTGAGCCAGGATTGCTTCATCAAAAATTAAATACATGGAACCTTCAGCAATTATAAGAATGGTTAAAATTTAATTCGAATTGTAAATATTTTCAATTTTCAAAGGGTTTGCAGAGAGGTAGTTATATGTCCTTTATGATCCCTCTTCTCTTCTCTCCAGCAACCCTTTAAAATACTTAAAAGAAATTTAAATTTTGTCTGACCTCCGTTCATCAGCCCCAACCACCCAGCCCATCCCACACCTGACTAAAGGAAATAAGAGTATCAAATGGATTATGACAATGGAACCTATGGTTAAAATTTCATACAAATCTGAACTGTTCAAATTTTCAAGGTGGGTGGTTGTACTCCTTGTAAACACCCTCACAAACATTTAAAATTTTCTGAAGGAATTAAAATGTTGGGTTCTTGCTCAATTGGTGTCTAATACTTTCAAAATCAAATTTCATTGGCTCACTTAGCATTATGGTGTGTTCATGTTCACTAATGGGCCAGTGGACTGAAGTTCAATACTCAGCCACGTCAGACTAAAAACTTTTTAAAAATGGTACTTGATGCCCTTTTGCTAAGCACTCCGTATTATAAGGGAACTAGCATGTATACCCGGCATTGCCCGGTGAACACAAAGTTTGATTTGGACACACCTGCTATACTAAGGATATTGAGCACTTTTATCAATACCCTGACAAAAATTGCAAAAATAAAAGAACAGAATCGTTCAAAAATAGAAGTAGGTGACAACCCCACCCCCACCCCACCTATTCCAGCAGAAGGGATACGAAGAGAAGCACTTTTGTTGCCCGTGTGCTGGAATTCCCCCCTCTAAAAAAATAATAAATAAATTAATCAAAACAGCTTTTCTTTTAATCAAAATAGCAGCAAGTGCCCGTGCAACTGCAAAAAAATAAATAAGAAAAAATTAGCCACGGTAGGCAGGATCGAACCTGAAACACGAAAGAAGGAAAGAAGGGAAAAAAGTTACCAGAAAACGCTTTTGCCCATCAGATCACAACGACTTATCACGTCATCAATCTGCAAAATAACGTTTGTTACACGTGCATGACTTGTGAAAAACACGCTGCAAAAAGTGACCCCTCCCCCTCTTCCAAAAAATGGTCCATTTAACCACCACAGAATTAATCTTTTTTCACATATTATTCATCCGAGGTATTGCTCTTTCAGATGGTGCCGGTTTTGACTTGTCAGATGTGGCTGATGAAAGTTTTTAGTAGACATACATCTTTCCTTTATATATAACTAGCGGGGGGGTACCTGGCGATGCCCGGGTGTTTGGAGGTGTATTTGGTGTTAAATAAAAAAGAACCTGGGGGGGGGGATCGAACCCGAACCCCTGAGGCGAAGTTTGAAAATAAACTCGGCCAGCCAGAATGAGTTAGTGAAAGAAGGTGCGCGGCCGGAAGTCGTCAAGCGTTACGACGACGATGTAGGTTTGTTTGTTATAAGTGAAGTAAAAAAAGAAAACAACGTTAACACTAAGCGGGGGGAAAAAAACACAAAAAAAACTAACATAAGGCAAACGAACGATGAAAACAGAAAAACGAACACGTGAAAAATGGCTTAAATAAGCCTGTTTCGATATTAAAATTTAAAAAACGGAAAAAAAAAAAAACCCATCTCACACCACGATTCAAACCCAAAACGTTTAGATAATGAACCAAGGCCTTAACCAACTGACCTAAAGCGACGTACATGAAGTTTGTTCGATTTTTCAACTATTTAAAGTAAATCAGGTCACGACGTCATCTGACGCATGCGTAGAATTGGTCATTGTCACGAGAGGACCGTTTTTGTTGACCCCCCCCCCTGTCAAAAATTGTAAATTTCGTGGTGAAAAAGTTAACGTTTTTGGCCAATTTTTCAAGCAAAGGATGGAGCTTCGATGTGATACCGAGTTTGAGAATTTTCGTTGCGCCTGTCGAAAGTTTTTAGCAGACATCCAAACATACACACAAACATACATACATACATTTTCGCTTTTATATATATATATAGACTAGCGGGAGATACCCGACGTTGCCCGGGTGTTTCGAGGTGTGTGTGGTCGGGCGGTGGGGAGGTGGTGGGTAATCAAAACATAAGAATAAGCGATGTAAAAAAAACTAACGTAAGGCAAACGAATGATGTTAAATGTAAAAATGAGAAAAACAAAAAAAGAAAACGCGAAACAGAAAAACGAACGTTAAAAAATCTGAAAAATAAAAACCCTCCAAAAAAAAACACGTGAAAAATGGCTTGAATAACCCTGCTTCAATATTAAAATTTAAAAAATCGAAGAAAAAAAAAGACATCTCACACCACGATTCGAACCCAAAAAGATAATGAGACCGCACTCTAAGCAACTGAGCTAAGATGACGTCGCCAAAATTGTGTCGCTTTTTCAAATATTTAAAGTAAATCGTGTTCCGACTTCGTATGATGCATGCATAGAAGCAAACTCGTCATGAGAGGACGGTTTTTCAAATTTAAATGTGTTAAGGGCTTGGGGACTTTTGTGGTTAAATGGGAGGGAGTGGGTGTGGGATAAATGAACTTAGTCATTTCTTTTTTTGCATGGTGCAGAACTCAAATTTACATATGTTGAGGCCTAAAACTGCACTGTTTGTTCATTTTCACCAGGATTTGACGTCCCCTGGGGACTTTTGGGGCTAAATGGGAGGGGGAGGAGCAAATGCTGAATTTAGTCATTTTTTTTATGCCTGGTTCACTGCACTCACGGGGGACCATGCAAGCTTCACTTGTTAATTATATAAAGTGAATGGTTGGAATTTGTGTTAATTGATTTATTTTTTTACTTTTAGCTTCGATAAGTTATAACTGTTTAAAAAAAAAAAACTTACTAATGAGTTACCACTTATAAAGGCTTAAGAGCCATCTGAGGATGAGGATTTTTTAGGGGTTGCTTGTTCAAAGAGAGGTAATAGATCGAATTTTTTTTAATATGACTTTTAAGCAAAAACGATATTACTTATTTAATTATGTCGAAAATAGTAATATATCCAAAAATCATTAAAATTTATCTGGTAGAAAGTTATTTATAGTTAAAAGTAATTTTTACGGAAAATTGGGGAACATTGCATTTTTCAGATATGTTTTAGAGTAGAGTTTGAAGATTGCAAAAACAGGGGGCATAACTCAGAAAGCCTATTTTAGATTACACCGTAATAACCTCCAACATGTAGTGATATCAAAAGACATTTATTTTACTAAAAACACAATAGCAGTTGATCTACTTGATGAATTTTCATAATTTTTGGATATACTACTATTTTCGACATGACAATTCGGTATGTAATATTGGTTTTGCTTAAAAGGACATATTTGAAGAAAAAAAAAATCAATCTGTCGACTCTCTTTGAACAAGCACCATTTTTTGAAAGTCACAAAACTTTAAAATACAATTTAAAAAACAAAAATTTCTTTACCCACCTGAAATACCATTATGTATTAAAAAAAAAAAAATTAAAGAAGAAATAAAGAAACCAATCCAACCGAATACTACTGCAAATAACCTACACATAAGGACCTACAATAAATAATCTTTTAAGGCATTAAATGATCTAACAGGATCAGTATGTCGTAAAAAAAAAAAAAAAAAAAAAAAAAAAACATTTAAATGTAAAATCAACAGTTACCTGAGATCTTCCGTACATGTTTAATAGGAGTGGCCTCGATCAAGTGGGAATTCTGAGCATGTTTGCTCTCCTTGCTCAATGATGTTTCCAATAGTTTGGCCATGTCAGGCAAATGGACAATGGGGAGGGGGGGGGGTCACAAAGGATATTCTATACAACTTGCCCCAGGCTAGCAGGAAGGTTTCTCCTACTCTACAAGGATGTCAGCAAACAAGACATGAGGTGGCATCAACCACAGCAACCGGCTATATCTCAGTGGCTGTGCATCAACCCAACAGGCTGGAAGTCTGTGGTTGAAGGCCACAGTCACGGAAAAAGTGCTGCGGAGGCATGCTCCAAAAGGAGATGACACCAGCAATGGAGGAAGAGAGGGGAAAAAATAGATGATAAAGGGCTGCAACAGACCTCTTGCAACCAGACAACACCCACATCTGCGACATTTTCAATAGAGCATGTTGATCCAGGTAGGCTCTGCACAGTTACAGCAGACAATGCAATTTGACAATGAACTAATCTGAGGTGCAGAACTTCATTGTCCCTTGAGACACACAGATGCCATTCCCCAAAACTTGGAGGGGAGACAAAAACTAGCAGCTATGGTTTCAAATGATCTGAAATAAGAGCAAGGGGAGACTTGATTCCAAATATTTCTCATATATTATATCTCTCCTCTTTTGTAAATAGAGTACAACTATGAATGCCTCCAGTATCAAATAATCTTTATACACTGAAATTTACTTTATGTATGAAAACCAAAGAGGGGAGATATAACATATGAGAAATATTTGGAATCAAGTCTCCCTTTGCTGTTATTTCAAATCATTTAAAACCATAGCAGCAAATTTTAGTTTCCCCTCTGTTAAGGCCATGGGTTTTGGGGAAATATCAGATATTTTGTAATTCATATGCAAAACTAGGACAACAAATGACTATGATTGAAATATTAGTAAAGGTGCAGTATCTTTTCACTCACAAAAAATCCTTTAAAATTACCACTATTATAGGTTTTTGAGGGTGCTGAAAATGAAAATTATGTTTAATATTCTAGGAAGAGAATAGTTTCCAAGGCATGAATAAATTATAGTTTTAAAAGTGGGGGATCACTTTTCTATACTAAATTAGTGTAAACTGAACACTACTATAGCCACCTGGGGGGGGGGGGGGGGCTCTGTTATTTTTTTTTAATGATGGTGTTTATTTGGTAATTGTGCCAAGAATAGGCTCTAGATGATGAATAATCCCCTTAATGTGCGGCAAATGTCACATAGCCCACTACACAATTCAGATCATTAGCTTCATTTGTTAAATTCTGATCAATAGTCACTGAGATTTGGAACTTATAAAATTGCCAAAAAGGTGGTACATGTTATCGTTCTCTCTATCTATAACTATCAATACATATATATATATATATATATATATATATATATATATATATATATATATATATATATATTGTTATTGTTTTTTTTTGTTTTTGTTTTTTTGTTTTTTCAAGCGATACATACGGTTAATATTGGCTCCGCCTCGGAGCTCATTTTTTTTATTTACTTAAAAAGTCGACCTTTTTAATTTGGACATATATAACATTTTTATTTATTTATTATTTTTAAAATAGTAAAACTGTTTTAAAAATAATAAATAAATAAAAATTTTATATATATATATATATATATATATATATATATATACTTATAGCCAAACTGAATATTTAAATGCTCATATGTTTGGTTCTATGGGATGAAACATGAAAATTTGCAGGCTTTTTGAAGATTATAATACTATTCTATGGTTAAACGTTTATGACAATTGGTAAAAAGAACCTATATTTTCTAAACCAATAAAATATGCCCAAATTTGCCTAAATTTGTATGCATATAGTATCCTGGCAAGCCAGCTTTAGTTTTGCTACTTTAGGATAAATTTTGCTTAGGATTTTTTTTTTGCTTGGTTATTTCCCCTGTGGCCTTGCCAGGTCACTAACATATATAAATATATTATTTAGTGGTGTGATGATTCCAATACAATGACTGATTCCGATTTTGTATAAATCTCTAAATATATAACTACAGAGTTGCTATTTTTCACGATTACCATCAAAACACGCGTTAAATGTGCAGATATTTTCTTAAGCGTAAAAATATAGTCATGGGGATGATCCATATATTTTAGTTTTACTGGTAGTTAAAAATTATACATATTTATTTTTTATTGTTACTACTAGCAGTAGAAGATTTTGTTTTAAAAAAAAATAAAAGGAGACAATTAGAAGAATCGTTTTTGGCATCAGAAAATTAGCATAAATTTTTCCAAATCCGATACCAATTCCAATATGACCAAAAGTTCTTTTTTTTCTCATTCCAATTACTCATCCCAACGCTAATAAATATATATATATATATATATAATGTACTAGACTACCCATGACCCATTGGGTCAGTATATTAGCTATGAAATTAATGTATGAGCGTGACACTTGCGACGTAAAGAAAATAGTTTTTTGTGACATTACAGAAACATTTCCATGAAAGTATATTAAAATGAAAAAAGAATATAGCTAAATGTCTATGAGTCGTTCTGTTTATTATAATTGATTATTTTTGAAAAAAAAAAATTTACATTTACTGAATTATAAGTGGTTTGCCATACTTATAGGTAAATGTGCACTGAACAGATACCATAATACTTAAAGTTAAATTCAAATTTTGGTATATCTTTTAATTTAAACGCAAAAAAAAAACAATTGGGATGCTGAAAACATACACAGTAAAACAATACGTTTTATTGTTGCGTTGATTATTTATTTGTAAATATGTTTTTTTTTTAATTTGCGTTACAAATAAATAATCAATGCTAGAATAAAACGTATTGTTTACTATGTACATTTTCAGCATCCCAATTTTTTTTTTTTGCATTTAAATTATCCAAATAAACAATTGCTAATACTTTCTGCTTTTTTTTTTTTTTTTTACATTGTTCATTTTTGTATTACGTTATGGCTTTATGTTTATGTATGCATGTGCAACCAGAAGTAAACCGGATGTTGTGTTACAACACTCGTTACAAGGTCATTTGAGTTTTATAATTTTATATATATATAATAAATTCCACAGCCAAATAGCGTTGCAGCCCACAAGAGCCATGACAGTCAAAGAACCGGAAGTCCAAGATTCGAGTTTCGCCCTCATTTGGGTTCATCAGTTAGACACATCCGAACTCAGGATTCGAAACCCGAGCCTCTTGCATGCAAGGCAAGCACTCTACCAACTGAGCAAACGCCCTGCACACAAGAATTTCTATTAACCAACACAGATCAAGCAAACCGCCCCTTGTTGAGACGTAGTAGGTTCATTTAACAGTCGGATTTCGGCGTGGTTTGCTTGATCTGTGTTGGTTAATAGCAAGAGGCTCGGGTTTTGAATCCTGAGTTTGGATGTGTCTAACTGATGAGCCCAAATGAGGGCGAAACTCGAGTCTTGGACTTCCGGTTCTTTGACTGTCATGGCTCTTGTGGGCTGCGACGTTGTTTGGCTGTGGTATTTATTATATACAATCTCTCATATTCTGAAAAATCATATATATATATGAATGATGGAAATAGTATTCCGACAAAATAGAGAAAATAAAAAGGAACAAACCGTATTATGTGTTCATCAACATTTCGTCTTTATTTTGAGACTTCCTCTGGATGAATGAGATTAAGAAACAAAAATACCAGTACAAAATATTTGAAAATGTTTCACGTGCAGTGTGACGCAGTTCTATTTCAGAGAAACGGAAAAAAGACGTTGGAAATTCAAAAAGGAGGGGGAGGGCTGGCGCTGTTAAAGAGAAGAAATTTTAGTGACGTCATATAGTCGCTAATGTAATTTTAAAACTATGAACGCAAGTTAATATTCTTATTGGGAAAAAGTTTACTTATTATTAGTGCACTATTAAACAACGTGGAGGTTTCTATAACATAGCGTCATTAATAAGTAAACTTTTATTAAAAGAACATTATTTAACTGTAGACACAGGTTAACTTTCTCACACCATTCAAACACCCCCTGTAATAATTAACACATAATCTCAATCAATAAATTACATAAAAAACACTCATTTTATTTCAGTTACAAACTTATATTTGAATTTCAACAGATATATCTTTTTCCCCAATAAGAATATTAACTTGCGTTCATAGTTTTAAAATTACATTAGCGACTATATGACGTCACTAAAATTTCTTCTCTTTAACAGCGCCAGCCCTCCCCCTCCTTTTTGAATTTCCAACGTCTTTTTTCCGTTTCTCTGAAATAGAACTGCGTCACACTGTGCACATGAAACATTTTCAAATATTTTGTACTGGTATTTTTTGTTTCTTAATCTCATTCATCCAGAGGAAGTCTCGAAATAAAGACGAAACGTTGATGAACACATAATACGGTTTGTTCCTTTTTATTTTCTCTCTCTCTCTCTCTCTCTCTCTCTCTCTCTATATATATATATATATATATATATATATATATATATATATACTAGCAGGGAGACTTGACATTGCTCAGGATTGAATTAAGATCAACAAATGTTCCACACTTCCAATACTTTTATTGTCATTGAAATCAGTGAAATTGATTATTTTTCAATCTGATCGATTGATTGCCTGCTCTAGTCAGGAACCTATCACAATACACTGAGAGAAGGCTCCACATGCCTCTCCACAATGATTCAGTCCACAATAGATTGTAGTCTACATTGGACTGTAGAGAACTTACGGTTGATTTTATAAAATTATTTCACATAATGGCTTGAATTAAAGTTAAAAATGCAAAAGTCAAGTATCATGGTTCAGCTGTGCTCTAAACAGAGCATTCATTTTGAACGTGCCCCTGTCATATCAAAGACCCTACTTTGGATTTTATCCTTTGGGCCTTTTTGCTTGTGCAGTGATAAAACTTCTCAAACTCACTTGTGATGTTAAATTGTATAAGGGTGTTAACTTTGATCAAAACCGGACTCTTCCTTCTTTAATTGGATTTTTCAATAATCGATTCTTATCTAAGAACATTGCCATGGGCATAAAGTACATTTGTGTGAAATTTAAAAAAAAATTAGACCAGCCGTTTCTGAATCCATAGGAATGAACTCACACACACAGTCACAAAACGACATATATATATATATATATATATATATATATATATATATATATATATATATATATATATATATATATATATATATATATACAAAAACAGATGAGTATTGGCTGAAGAGAGCTTGATATGGATATCAAAACGGTCCCTATTATAACGTTTGAAACCGACAGTACCAATGACTTATCTAAACTTTCTGAAAATAAAAATATAAATAGTACGCTCTTATTTTCAGAATTTTATATATAATAATAGAGCACTCTGCTGGAATCCTTTTTTTCCTAAAAATATAACTAATATAATTTTTTAAATTTTTTTATTTTACTTCAGTCAAAGTTCTCAGAAATCAAGGCCCACTACCTGGAACTCTATATGAGATACATAGATATTTGAATGTTTCATTAAAGTTCTTTATCTCTCTAAGTTAGTAAAGAAATTGGGAATATAATTTACCTCTCCCCAATTAATCATTTTTATATGTTGTAATATATCTTTTGTTTTGGTCTCTTGGTCTTACTGGATTTCAGGACTAGAATTTATCTAGTCTGGTGGAGTATCCAGCTTCGTGTTATTACTTGAGGTAACATCACTTTGAGAAGGTGCACCATTCCTCGGAAAAGCTAATGTGGGTTAGCCATAGTGAGGAGATCTTATTTGGGCTGCGAATACTATGTGATTTTGAATATTTGGTCAGGGTTTACTTATAGAGAAAAAGTATCCTCATGCCAGGTTGTTCTGACAGACTCCTGTACAGAGAGACCTTAGATATTCGAGGACAGTGTCTAGTAGGCATTCAAGTTCTCTCTCTCTTCTCTCTCTCTCTCTTCTCTCTCTCTCTCTCTCTCTCTCTCTATATATATATATATATATGTGTGTGTGTGCATGTGTTAAATAACAGCATTCTCTGATTAGTTATACCTTTTTTACTTTTCCAATTTTTCTAAAGATCATTTTTTTGTTAAAATCGAAAAGATAAATCTATATTCCATACGTATCACAAACGTTTTCGATTCTTCATCTAATCGTCTCTAGGTGACAAATGGAAATAAACTAAAAAGCTGAAGAAACGAAGAGAATTACAAAAAATAGTGTAGAAAAATGCTTGTGAATTCTTCAAAGCACTAAAAGAATGGTCTTGCATTGTTCCAGGAAATATGTTGACAATTTGAATTTTTTTGCAATGCTAGAATTTTTTTTATGTAGGCATCACCACTTATCAAAGGCCAGAGGCCACTCGAGGATAAGGGTTAAAGAGTGTACAGTAGTCAATTGGACAATATAGTAATCGTTAGTAATGGAAATTTGGTAAATTTGTTAACTTAAGGAGAACGGCTCAAGAACTTGTTTATGTTGGACTTAAAGCCGACCAAATTGTAGTCAGCTGGAAAGCAGGCAAATAGAAGAGAGTTCCACAGGCGTGCAGTTCTTGTTCATGGAATCTACATTTAGGTTTAGGCACAGATAAAGAGTGGGGGAAATTAGTGATAGTGTTTTCAGCTAGACGAGTATTTCTTGTGAAAGTTTGGCGAAGAGGGACCATAGATTGGAGCTCAGACGAACACTTGCCATGAAAATAACGATAAAGCAGAAACTCGCAACATCTCTTCTGTGAGAAAGAGATTGCAAGGAAGAGAAAAGGACATCCCCTACGAGGCTACGAAGTCTATTTTGAACTCTATCAAGGCAGGCCAAGTCCTTTCTAGCAGCTTCTGCCCAGATGTGGCAGCACACAGAATAACATTGTATTGTGTTAAGCATTTGACTTCATGGTATCTGATTTATTTGTTGGGAATTTATTTTTTACTATTGGATCTTCAGTCTGACATTCTAGCAACTGAGCTCTTTGGACTTTCTTATAAATGAAACTCAAAACATACCTAAACAAAATAATTAAAGCTTTGGCGTCGCGTCATAGATTAACATTAATTCAAACCTAAGTGATAAAAATTAAATGAATAAATGTGTAAACATTATGAATAGCATTGGAATACTAGTAGGGCGCCATAATAAAGCATATGCATTGACTTTGGGATCTTCAGGCTTTTAAAAAGCTCTTAAAACAATGAATTAACAAAAACATTATAGCTTTGACGTGACATCATAGATTTTTGATTTACATCATGTTTGAAAATATTAATTCAAACATAAACAGGGCCCTGTCGGTGGGGCATTAGAATACACCGACTGCCCCCCTGCAGAGGGTAAAAGTCCCTCAATGGGGGTCCTCGATATGACTTTAAACTATATCCAGTGGTGAGGCCCCAGCTTGTGGGCTTTGGGGAGTGTAGAGCCACCCTTTAATTACCATTGCTCCCAGGTCCACTCTGACCCGAAGTGGTAGTACCTGTTAGGGTCCCAACTATGGGTTAAATAGAAACCGACTTGAAAACAACAAATATATTGTATTTAAAATTTTTTCTTCAAAATCTTTGGATTTGGCATTAAATAACCCGAAAAGGGTTGATATGCCGTAAAACAAAAACAACCAACCAACCAACCAAACATAAACAATAAAAAATAAATAAATAAATAACTCAATAGATCAACATTAATAAAAGCAGTTCAAATTATTTTGATTGTCCAAAACAATTTATTTTTCTTTAACTATGTATTGGTGTTAAAGCAATTTAATATTTAATATATACTGGAATTTGTGCCAAGAGGGTCCATAATTCTAGTTGCTATAGAAATGGAATTTTCCAAAAGTAAAAGAAGAATTATGGAATATTCCGCCCCTCCTAATTATTTGTTTTACAGTCTATTTGAATTTTATTAGTTTTATTTTATTAATTTTTCTTTTCCGTGAATATCATTTATAATTCTTTTCCATGAATATTATTTTTTTTATTCTTTTCCTTGAATATCATTTACTTATTCTTTTTCCATGAATATCATTTATTTATTCTTTCCATAAATATCATTTATTTATTCTTTTCCATAGATATAATTTATTTATTCTTTTCCATAGATATAATTTTTTTATTCTTTTCCATGAATATAATATATTTATTCTTTTCCATGAATATAATTTATTTATTCTTTTCCATGAATATAATTTATGTATTCTTTTCCATGAATATCATTTATTTATTCTTTTCCATGAATATAATTTATTTATTCTTTTCCATGAATATCATTTATTTATTCTTTTCCATGAATATCATTTATTTATTCTTTTCCATGAATATACTTTATTTATTCTTTTCTATGAATATACTTTATTTATTCTTTTCCATGAATATCATTTATTTATTCTTTTCCATGAATATACTTTATTTATTCTTTCCATGAATATCATTTATTTATTCTTTTCCATGAATATCATTTATTTATTTATTCTTTTCCATGAATATCATTTATTTATTCTTTTCCATGAATATCATTTATTTATTCTTTCCATGAATATCATTTATTTATTCTTTCCATGAATATCATTTATTTATTCTTTTCCATGAATATCATTTATTTATTCTTTCCATGAATATCATTTACTTATTCTTTTCCATGAATATCATTTATTTATTCTTTTCCATGAATATCATTTATTTATTCTTTTCTATGAATATCATTTATTTATTCTTTTCCATGAATATCATTTATTTATTCTTTTCCATGAATATCATTTATTTATTCTTTTCCATGAATATCATTTATTTATTTATTCTTTCCATGAATATCATTTATTTATTCTTTCCATGAATATCATTTATTTATTCTTTTCCATGAATATCATTTATTCATTCTTTTCCATGAATATCATTTATTTATTCTTTTCCATGAATATCATTTATTCATTCTTTTCCATGAATATCATTTATTTATTCTTTTCCATGAATATCATTTATTTATTTATTCTTTCCATGAATATCATTTATTTATTCTTTCCATGAATATCATTTATTTATTCTTTCCATAAATATCATTTATTTATTCTTTTCCATAGATATAATTTATTTATTCTTTTCCATAGATATAATTTATTTATTCTTTTCCATGAATATAATTTATTTATTCTTTTCCATGAATATCATTTATTTATTCTTTTCCATGAATATCATTTATTTATTCTTTTCCATGAATATCATTTATTTATTCTTTCCATGAATATCATTTATTTATTCTTTTCCATGAATATCATTTATTTATTCTTTTCCATGAATATCATTTATTTATTCTTTTCCATGAATATCATTTATTTATTTATTCTTTTCCATGAATATCATTTATTTATTCTTTTCCATGAATATCATTTATTTATTCTTTTCTATGAATATACTTTATTTATTCTTTCCATGAATATACTTTATTTATTCTTTTCCATGAATATCATTTATTTATTCTTTCCATGAATATCATTTATTTATTCTTTTCATGAATATAATTTATTTATTCTTTTCCATGAATATAATTTATTTATTCTTTTCTATGAATATACTTTATTTATTCTTTCCATGAATATCATTTATTTATTCTTTTCCATGAATATCATTTATTTATTCTTTTCATGAATATCATTTATTTATTTATTCTTTCCATGAATATCATTTATTTATTTATTCTTTTCCATGAATATCATTTATTTATTTATTCTTTTCATGAATATCATTTATTTATTTATTCTTTTCATGAATATCATGTATTTATTTATTCTTTTCATGAATATCATTTATTTATTCTTTTCCATGAATATCATTTATTTATTTATTCTTTTCCATGAATATCATTTATTTATTTATTCTTTTCATGAATATCATTTATTTATTCTTTCTATCAATATCATTTTTTTCTTTTCCATGATTATCATTTTTTTTATTCTTTTCCATGAATATCATTTTTTTTTTCCATGAATGTTTTTTTTTTCTATGAATATCATTTTATTCTTTTCTATGTATGTCATTATTTCCCCTTATTCTTTTTTATTTTATTTTGCAGATATATTTATTGTGATGAAATCCAGCTAAATGCTGACAATGTTTGGTCTACTTTATATGCAGCAAAGAAATACCTGGTCCCTTATTTAACAAAAGCTTGTGTGCAGTACATGGGTACCACCTTGAGCGCTCGAAACGCATGTGTTTCCCTTAGTCATGGATTATTTTTTGAAGAGGAGGAATTAACACAACGATGTTGGGAGGTTATCGATGCCCAGGCTGAAGAAGCTCTCAAATCTGATTCCTTTTGTGAAATTGACCATGCAACACTTCGCTCAGTTCTAGCTAGAGACACTTTAAATGTTAAAGAATTATCAATATTTAATGCCGCTTGCCAGTGGGCAGAAGCCGAATGTATTCGGCAAGAACTTCAAGCCAACCCAGAGAATAAAAGAAATGTTTTAAAATCAGCAATTTATTACATACGTCTTCCTGCCATGTCGCTGGAAGATTTTGCAAATGGACCTGCACAGTCTGGCATTATCAGCTTGAAAGAAACCACAGAAATATTCTTGCATTTTACAGCTCGTAATAAACCTCGTCTACCATTTATTCATCATCAAAGAACTGGGCTCCGACCACAAAAATGTCGACGCTTCCAATCCTCGGCTTATCGGAGTAATCAGTGGCGCTACCGAGGTCGTTGTGACAGCATTCAGTTTTCTGTGGACAAGCGAATATTCATTGTTGGTTTTGGGTTGTATGGCTCCAGTAATGGTGCTGCAGAGTATCAAGTGAAGATTGAATTGAAGAAAAATGGTTCTATTCTAGGGGAGAACCATACGAGTTTCTTCTCGGATGGTTCTAGTTCTACGTTTCCTGTTATGTTTGAGAAGCCAATCTCTGTAGAGGCGGACATGTTTTACACAGCCAGTGCTGTCCTGGACGGAGCTGAGTTGAGCTATTTTGGACAGGAAGGAATGGCTGAGTGTCAGTGTGGAAAAGTGACCTTTCAGTTTCAGTGTTCGTCTGACAGTACAAACGGTACAGGCGTTCAAGGCGGACAGATACCCGAAATAATCTTTTATTGCTGACCTCTATGAAACGTTCAGCATTGCTGACCTTCGATTTAACACACATGACAAATCTCGATGATTTAAATCCACACATTTAAAAACAAACAATTCATCCTGACAAAGGAAAACAGAATCTCATTTTCATTCAATATTTAATGTATTCGTCTCCCGATTTATGGCGTAATCATCAAAAAACAAAAAGACGCAGCAACTATTATCATAAGGAATCTATGTAATAATTCTGCATGTTCCTTTGTTAGCACCAGGAACACATTTAATAATACATTATTCAAGATTCACCAGTACTAAATCATATTTGAAACATTTTCATTGTCTAACACTCACCCTTCTCCTCTCTCTTTTTTTTGATAAGTGATTTACCAATAGATTGGGAGGGAGGGAAGGAGGGAAAAATCACCCATTATATTATAAAAATACATAGTCCATATAATATATATATATATTTTTTTTTTCCTTTTTAAAGGGTTATAATATAGAATTTTACTTGATTCTTCGTATTTATTATTAATTTGCAAAAAAAAAAAATAAGTCGAGATATACACAAAATAAATATGAGGGGAGAAAATGCTAAGAAGAAACAAAAGGGAATAAATAGTTCGATACGAAAAAATTTATTCAAGTATAAATTTATTTGATGAATTAAAATATCTGAATGAAACCCTGAAATTCTTAAAAATAAAATAAAAAGCAGCAAACATTTTGGGATGATGTTTCCAATATTTGCTTTTTCCAATTACCATGGCATTATTCTATAGAACAACATCATGGTAATTTCAGTTAATTTTTTTCATATTTATTCCTTTTTGAATACTTCAAATTCCTTTCTAATGAATATCATTTTCACTTTAAAAGAAACTATTATTTTATAAACAGGGTGTCTTAAAAAAAGAAATTCATTCACACTTCAACTGCTATCAGCGTTGTCTGAACAATACCGTCATCGATCTGGACATTTGCAAACATTATTCTTCAATTACATTTGTCTTCTGTATTCAAAGTTATTCCATTTCACTCTACGTTCATAAATAACGGTTCTACTATCATTCGAAGTGTGAGTACATTTTTACATTTTTTTTTTTTTGAGACATCTGGTATAAAGTAGAGTCAGTCAATTTACTGTTTCTTTGACGTTTAATAACTTTTTAATACAAGGTAGAAAATTAATTCTGTTTCGTAAGTCAGTTATGGCAAACGGTCTGCATTTTTAAAAAAGAAAAAAATGTTTTTCTAATTAATTCTAATATTTCTATATTTAATTATTCTATTTTTTTTTTTATTAGTTACATTTAGAGGAGGAGGGTAGGACTTTCTACTCTCTCACTCAGATCTTTTCCCACTGTCACTCATAAACATCAGGAAACATATTTAATAAAACATTTTTTTGATATTCACAGGTACTAAATCATATTTCAAGCATTTTCATTGGTTAATACTTCCCTTTCTCCTCCCTTTTAATGAATGATTTACTGATAAATTTTGGGGGAAAACCCTGATTGTATTATAAAAATATATAGTCTATATAATATATATTTTCCTTTCTAAAGACTAATGCTATAGACATTTACTTATTTGTATAAACACCAGAAAACCCATTTAATAAAAGATTTTTCCATATTCACTGGTACTAAAATCATATTTCAAGCATTTTCATTGGCTAGTACTCCCCCTCTTCTCTTTTTAATAAACAATTTACTGGTGAAGTTTTAGGGGTAAACCCTGATTATATTATAAAATATATAGTCTATATTATATATATTTTCCTGTACAAAGACTAATACTATAGAAATTTACTTCATATTTATTTGCAATAAAATAAAAATGACAAACTCTTTCATCTCTTATCTTGTTCCGACTAATTCAATCCATGCAACCTCCTTCCTTTTATTCCGTTAATACTCATACTCTCCTCTTTCAATCGACCAATGAGATTACCAATATAATGTTACAGGAAATATATAAAGACACTTTGGCTTTCAGCATAAGAAGAATGCTAATGCTAAAAGTGCATATGGTAATTATTACAGAGTAATAAATGTTAATATTTTTCATTATGGAATTAATTCTAGTTAAAAAGTGATTAAGGAGAATTAGTAGAATTCAGCCTTTTTCTTTAATTGGCATCAAAGAAATCTTATCGCAATTTTTTTTTGTTCTCTTCCAGAATTCCTCCTATATTTAGAAAAAAAGAAAGAAAAATCTCTGACGTACGTACTCCTGACTTAACGAAAATATCATATTTCAAAATCTACATACATTGATCAGATACTCTTATTTTAAAATAAGAAAATTTAATTTTATAAGTAACCAAAAAAACGGCTGTCTTGTCCACCATTTTTAAAACCATCTTTTTTTTTTTTTTTTTTTTTTTTTTTGAATGATGGAGATAACTCAACAATAATTCAAACTTGCAAAAATTTATGTTGTAAATACAAATTCGCATTAAACACTTTAAAATAAATTTTTTTTTTATAAAAAAAAAAAAATTAACTACTTGATCAATTTATGTGATTTTAGGAAGGTGATATTTTCGTTCTGTAAGGGGTATGAACATCATACAGGGTCTGTCTTTATATCAATACAGGCTCATATCAACTTGTTTCTGTTTAATAAATGCATCGCAAATGTTGATTTCTAATGACTACGGTTTATTAGAGAAAAAAAAAAAAAAAGGCAAAAGCATTTTCCACTGTTCACCAATAAGAGCTATTGTTAAAATAGATCTGAAGATGGTCGGAGGTTACATCGGCCGAAACGTTGTGAGAATAATCTCCATGATGAGACAATCCAAATAATCCATGTTATCAATCTTAAAAAATCAGAAATATTATAGTATTTTAATGTTATATGAACATTAGTGTATGGTCGATTATCGGGAATCGGAAAAATTGAAACTTTTTTGGGCATCAGAATCGGAAAAATTGTGTTTATTTTCCGATGCCAAAAACGATTCCCTTAATTATCCTATTTTATTTGATTTTGTCCAAAACAATATTCCACTGCTGGTAGTAGTAGTAGTAGTAGTAGTAGTAGTAGTAATAATAATAGTAATAATAATAATAAATACCAGTACTTGTACAGTTTAGTCAAGACATTAAAAAATGAAAATATCGGAAAAAGTTTAAATTGTATGTATATTGTTATAGAACGAAGTTCTCCGGGGAAAAAAGTTTTTTTTTTTTTTTTTTTACAGCGGAAAAACATGTTTTTATGAAAGCGTGTTGAAGGCGGCCATCTTGGATTTATAAAAAAAAATTTGTTTGAATTTTAGAAATAACAAAGGAAGATAACTCCAGTTAAAGCGCTGACACCCCTTCCCATCTTTAATACTAGCTAAATCGAACATTTTGCTCGGTATCATAACAAATTGTTTTTTCGCTGTAAAAAAAAAAATCTACTTGATGAAATACAGTGAAATTTTTTTTGGGGAACTTTGTTCCATAACGGATACATACAATTCAAACATTTTTCGATATTTTCATTTTTTAATGTCTTGACTAAACTGTACAAGTACCTAAATACCTAATTGATTTTAAACTATCAGTAAAGTTAAAATTCATAGATTACCCCCACAAGTATATTTTTTATGTTTGAGAAAATATATGCGCATTTAACATGCATTTTTTTTTTTTTTTTTTTTTTTTTTTTTTTACTGTAATCAATAAAAATGATAACTTTATAGTTAAATATTTAGAGATGTATAAAGAATCAGAATCTGTAATTGTATTGGAATCGGTGAAAATATTGGAATCGTCCCATCACTAATGATCACACCACAGTATTTGTAGATGACGCATACCATCTTGGTTTTCTTCAAGCAAAGTCTGCTGACGGTTACTGACACCCCTATTTCGAATTTGTGTTTATAGGACCGTTTCTCACTGAAATAGATAATTGAACACTAAAAATAATTAAACTGCAAAAAAGTCAGACTTTCTTCAAGCAAAGTCCTCCAACGGTTGTTGCGGGCCTTTCAGACTAAGAGTTTTATCTCTTAGTCTGATAGGCCCGCAACAACCGTTGTTTCATAAATATATTTTTATTATAAACTAGTGGTGGGGGGGGGTACCCGGCATTGCCCGGGTGTTTGTAGGTGTGTGTATGGAGGGGGGGGGGTAATTAATAATCCTGCTTAAATATTATAAAAAAGACGATGTAAAAAAAAATATCCAAAACGGAAAAAAAATGGCATAAATAAACCTGTGTAGGAGGCGGGGGGGGGGGGTTAAACTAAAGAATAAGCGAAGTAATAAAAAAAAATGTTTGGTCGGGAGGAGGGATTGAACCCGGAAGCTTTGACGCGGAAACCAATGCCAAGTACTTAACGGTCTCGACCACGAGTGAGAGTAATTGATTAGCGTGTTAAGTTAAAGCTTATAAAGCTAAAAGAGGTTTGATTGACAGGACGACGCTAAATAAGGTCATCGCACGATCGTTATTTTTAGTTTTCACTTCACCCCAGATGATGGTGGGAAGGGGGGAAAGCAGAGCAAAAGCCGAGAAGCCAACGTTTTTCACTGTATTTATACTATAATGCAGGACGAACCGGACACAAAGCGAAATAGCGCGAATCTCATAAAAATCGACGTAAATAAATCTATACGCTACGCGCTTTTCTAATTCCTAGATATTATAATATAGGACCCATATACACCGTTTTAAGCGATAGTAACAACCCCGGGAACGCGTGCGAAAGAAGCCTTTTGAAGACATACATGAAATGATCACACACATTTTGCCCTTTATATATATAGATGTTCAAATAAAAACTATTTTCTATTTTCTTTAATTTCAATAAATCACTTCTTAGTCTGACAGGCCCGCAGCAATTGTCGGGGGAGTTTGCTTGAAAAGAAGGCAAATTGTTTTTTTTTTTAATTTAATTTTTTTTTTTTTTAATTTAATTATTTTTAGTATGCAATCATTTATATCGCATGAGAAACGGTCCACTGGATGATGTCTTACAAACACAAATTCGGAAAAGGAACGTCAGCAACTGCTGGGGAACTTTGCTCGAAGGAAGCCATCATTTTTTTGTATATGATCCATCAAGTGTCTAGTATCCAATAATTTGATCCATGTCTCATTCTTGAGAGTAGCTTTTCTGGATTTGCTGAGAAAGTTGACCAATAAGCGCATTCATGTCCAGCCAGTGCCAAATGTCGGCATTAAACAACTGCAAATATGTGTGGAGAGCAATTATACAACATTTTGCTTGTCTCACCAAGATATGCATCATGATGCTGTCTACCATTTTTCATGTATGATCTATTAACTTACTTAGATTGAGCAACATTTACTTAAGCAACATTGAGTCTTGCCTGTGCCAGATGGGGTGACCATTATGTTATCTTTCTTTGGCGTATACTTGTGGCTTGGGATTAATTGTGGATTTGATATTCCCTTTAAACTTCCTCCTTCAGAAGAAGCTGGCATGATCTAACCCCAGGCCTGATACCACACCAGGTATTACCAGTTTGTTGAATGATACAGCATTTTTTAGGTGGTCTTGCCATGATCTATCAAGTTTCTTTAACTGATCAACATTTAGTGTTCAAGAATCTGATTTAGAGATTAAGATGGAGTCGACTGATGTCTTGAAAACTTTGCATTTGTCTTGAAAGCAGCTTTCTAGATTTTGTTGAGATTACCGATGCCTAAAATTATTCTTAAATAGCTATTGTATGTATATTTTATGTTTCAGGAAGCAACTAAAGTTGTATAAACCATGAACATCACAGAAAACAAAAAATTTCTAAGATAACATCACTTTTGGTAATTTTAATGTTTTACTTGTTTTAACCTAAAAATCAAATAACTACACTTAGTTTTCTTGTACAGACTGACTCAAAAAAAGTGAAAAAATAAATAAAAATATGCTACCCACCCTTGGAATTCTTAATAAAATTCAGATATTTTGCTTTTTTGTTATTTCTTTAAATTAGTCATCCTGAGAAGATCCTGAAATAAATATAAAACGTTGAATATATGATTAATTTTGTTTCCCCTTTGCATATATATATATATGTATATATATATATATAGAGAGAGAGAGAGTATATCTCCTAAAATTAAAAAATTTTGAACCATTTTTTTTATTTTTCTTGCCGGATGAGATCTATTATGATCGAAACAATCTGCACATTGTAGCAAGATATGACTGTATTTACATAAAGAATACTATATATATATATATATATATATATATATATATATATATATAGTAAGTTAGGAAAATATATATGGCAATTAGGCTACACAGAATATTCCGTGTTTCATTCTCATGAGAATTCATTGGGCTTATGCAAAAAGTTGTGGTTATCGCAAGTTTATATACACGCACATGCTATTGAATTTTCTAGTTAGCCAATCAGCTTCCTAGTTGCCACTGTGCCAATTGGCGGGCACTTACAGGACAAAGGCACAGTTGACCTCCGATTCACCCCTTCTCTTTGCCTGACGAACTCTCACGGGAATTAAACAGAATATTCTGTGTAGCTTAATTGCCATATATATTTTCATAACTGACTACCTAGCTCTACCTATGTATTGAGCACTATTAAAGTAAATACTGAAAATTTACGCATAAAATTATATCTTTGTATATTAATTTATGTGATTAAATGAAGTAATATATATGTATATATATATATATATATATATATACACACACACACACATTAGAATATATATATATACACACACACACACACACACACACACACATTAGAATTTTCAGAATGGGAGAGATATAATTAATTCGATCGGATGTTGGTTGATTGTGGAAATATATATATATATATATATATATATATATATATATTAAGAGGTATATGTGGTAAAAAACAAAGATAAAGAGTCATATATATATGACTTTCTTAAAGTTATATTTTTGGATTTTACCGTCACTGGATTATTTATCTTCCACCAGACTATCCATTCACCTGTAATCACCTTTTTCTTCACCATATTGCCTCTGCTTCACTTTTTTTGTTTTCAAGTAAGATCTTTGACTTACTTGTTGTTTCATCAAATACTTTTGCATGCAAAATCCGATCCCGCATTTTGTTAATTCCTACCCTCTGATGAGAAGGAAAGTATTTCTTCGAAACTCCGCGGATTAAGGACTATCCATTTATCTAGTGTTTCCTTTTCAGATTAAATATGTTTTTAACTCATTTCAAAGTGTTTTTTAACATGTTTTATTAACTGTTTGTTCGTATATATATATATATATATATATACGAACAAACAGTTAATAAAACATGTTAAAAAACACTTTGAAATGAGTTAAAAACATATATATATATATATATATATATACACACACACACTAGCAGACATACCCGGCATTGTCTGGAATTGAATGATCAACAAGTGTTTCACACTCATATTTTTATTGTCATGAATATCAGTGAAATCGCCCATTTTTCAACTGAATTAATTGCTTGCCTGCTCTAGTTGAGGACCCATCGCAGTGCACCAGGAGGAGGCTTCACATGCCTCCCCACCCCACCCCCACAGCGACCCAGTCCACTATGTATTGTAGTTTACATTGCAATCCAATCGTTTGGTACAAAAATATATTGGTCTATGCCAGACTTGGCCACCAAGTTTCAGGCATAAATGTCCAACAGTCTTTGTTATGGTGCTGTTCAGTGATGTGGGGTGGGGGCACTTTGGTGATAGTCTCATTGGTAGGAAGTGTGATGCTGAATTAGTTTTAATGCCTACCAAAGCAGGTTTAGTTCGCAAGGGAAGGCCAAGAAAAAACATGGGAAGAAATGATAAGAATGGACTTGAGAGAAAGAGGGATGAATAAAGACCTGGCCTGAGATTGATTGATTTTGTTTTGTTTTTTTGTTTTTTTCTAAAAACCATCTAATATATGTCAACATGTTAAACCAAATATGATGATGAGTAACAATCCGCAAACTCTTGCTGAAGTGATGATGATCATCATAGCCAGAATCAGGGCAGTGCCAAGAAAAGAGTGTTCAGTGAGGGTGCCCAGCGTTGCTTGGGTGTTTGTAGGTGTGTGAAAAAAAAAGGTGTTGGTAGGCAAGCAGGCTTGAACCCGTGACGCAAAGGCGGAAAAGAAAGTAAAAGAAAAGCTGAGAGTTTACCGCTGCACCATGATGCGAGCGGAAGTGTAAAATGTTCAAATTTAGTGATGAAAAAGAAATGAGTTCACACACATGCAGAAATGAATATCTGGCTGTAGGCCAGTCAAGTTTTCCGCTTACCTGCCGTATTTGTTTCAACATGATGTTGGGGAAAACCAGCTCCCCCCGAAAGGGGAGGAACTCTCAAATGAATAGCAATTGTCTGATATGAAGAGTTTCCCCTACATTGATGCAAGCTGATTGCCTTTAAGACATCCCGGTCAGGATGGCTAGGCTGTTGGATTTACTTCAATGAGTTTCGCTTATTTATACGAAAAAGACAAACACTGGTAACCAGGGAATTTTTTAAAAGTCGATCAAAGTAAAGATAGAGACGACATCCGTTTTCAAATCAGAGAAATTATAATCTAGGAAGTATGATGAAAGTTCTCCAAAATAGTAACCTTTTCGATAAACCTCAACAATGAAGCCTTTCTTAGACATACACGAATGCACGCTCCCATTTTGCCATTTATATTATAGACTAGTGAGGGGAGGGTATCCGGCATTGCCCAGGTGTTTCGAGGTGTGTGTGTGCTCGGGCAGGGGTGGGAGGGGGTGTTAATCAAAACATAAGAATAAGCGAAGTAAATATATCCAAAAAAAAAAATTAACATAAGGCAAACGAACGATGTTAAATGTAAAAATGGGAAAAACAAAAAAAGGAAACGCGAAACAGAAAAACGAACGTTAAAACTTCGTTAAAAAATCTGAAAAATAACCCCCCCCCCAAAAAAACACGTGCAAAATGGTTTAAATAACCCTGTTTCAATATTAAAATTTAAAAAATCAAAAAAAAAAAAAAAGAAGACATCTCACACCACGATTCGAACCCAAAATCTTTAGATAATGAGGCCTTGTTCTAAGCAACTGAGCTAAGACAACGTCGATGAAATTGTGTTTTTTAATATTTGGAGTAAATCATATTCCGACATCGTATGACGCATGCGTAGAAGTGAACTTGTCATGAGAGGACAGTTTTTGCTGACCCCTCCCTGTAGAAAACTGATGATTTTAGGGTGAAGAAATTAATGTTTTTTGCTAATTTTTCGATATTTGTCGGGCTAAGTTTGAAATTTTAAAATGATACCGATCTCATGAAAATCCGTGACCCGTGTCGAAAGTTTTTGCGAGACAAACACACATACATGCAAACATACATGCACACACACATTTTCGCTTTTATATATATATATAGACCAGCGGGGGGTACCCGGGTGTTTGGAGGTGTGTACTCTTAAACCAAAAAGAAACACGGGGGAGGAGGGGGGGGGGTAAAAAAGTTTTGGTAGATAGGTAGGATCGAACCTGAAGCCCTGAGGCAAAGTTGGAAAATAAAATGTGAAAAAAACATGACACGTTAACCGCTCGATCAGTAAAAAAGAGTATCCGAAAGACGTTTTAATTTATTTAAATAGGAAGAGTATTGACAGGTGCCGGCACTTAATGACTTAATGAGGTCAAGTAGAAGAAGTCGCGGAGTTAATATTTTCTGCAAGCTTTACGATGACGTTAGCAATAGCTATTCAGCAGTTAACATTTTCTGCGGGACAGTTTTTAATGAGGTCAAAAATCTGGTTTGTTTTTACCCAACTTTGGGGAAAACCATCTGCCCTGTTTATTAGGGGAGTGTCCAGACAAAAGCAACTGTCTGAGATGACGGTGAAAAGCCGACATTGACCAAACGTTTACATCACTTCCCAGAGGCCACCCGGCCATGGGCAAGGGAACTGCCGATTCGAATCCAGTTTCGTTTTTCTATACTGAAAAGTGATAGAAACACGCGGCAATCTAGAAATCTGAAAAAAATAGCGCATGAAAGTTGGGCAAATTAAATACATACGTGACCCCTGTTCGTAACTCGTAGATATTATGACTTAGATAGCATATAAAAAGTTTTAAGAAGGAGTGAACCGACCGAGAAGCCCAGTAAAAAAAGCCTTTTGCAGACATACGTAAAAAGCGAATATACATCTCACAGAAGAGATGTTGCGAGTTTGTCTCTGATGTATCGTTATTTTCATGGAAAGTGTTCGACTGAGCTTCAATCTATGGTCCCCTCTCGCAAAACTTTCACAAGAAACACTCGTCTAGCTGTAAACACTATCAATAATTCCCCCCACTCTTTATCTGACTAAACCTAAACGTAGATTCCATGAACAGAGCTTCTTTCTTAGAACTGCACACCTGTGGAATTGTCTTCCGTTTTCCTGCTTTCCGGCCGACTACAATATGGTTGTGTTCAAGTCTAACGTAAATAAGTTCTTGATGAGCCGTTCCATATAAGTTATCAAATTTGCCAAATTTTCATTACTAATGATTACTATATTGTCCAATTTCTAATGTACACTCTTTAACCCTTATCCTTGAGTGGCCTCTTGGCCTTGATAATGTGGTGATGCCTATGTAAAAAAAAAAAAAAAAGGAAGAAAACATACATACATACACTTTTGCTTTTATATTTATAGATTATAGATGTTACACATCACATATTTGGGTTCTCTCATGACAATAAAAAAAAGCTGTTGGGCATCTATAATCGAAACTTGGTAAACACGTCAGACATAGACTTGTAATTTATGTGTACCAAATATGATTGGATACAGAGAAAGGGTCATGAATTTTATTAAGAATTCCATAGTTGGCATTTTTTTTTTTTTTTTTTTTTTTTTTTGCAGAGTGGTGGTGGTCACTATTTCTTATGCCGTTTTCTTTCAATGAGCACAATTTTATTGTTTATCCTGAAAAGGATAGGTCAGTTGATTTCTTTTATTTTTAAAAAAAATTTTTCTTGTTAATCACAAAGTGAAACTGTCCATACAGTAAACCAAAACAGCTATAAACATCTAACCAGGAGTGCACCAATTAATCGGCAGGTAATTAATAATCGGTCTTATCAGCCACTTTGCCCAATAATCACTAATCGGTAAACTAATCGGTAATCGGCCAATTATCAAAGGTTGGTTATTCGGTAATTGACCAATTTGATTATCAGTGCATCCCTAAGACTGAATTTATAAAAAAAGGAAAAACATTTTTGGTACTCTATTGTATATGTATGATTTAAATATGACATGAAATGACATTTTGGTTCATTCTTGACAATTTCAGCTTTTAACGGTGGGGCATATGTCTCGGCAGTCTTTTATGGTGGGACATCTGTCCCCCGTTGGTATTCAAAATAAATTTTATGAAAGAGTTGCAGCATTATGTCATAATTACTACCAAAGTAACAACTATTGTTTGGTGTTTGTTCAGAATTACCCAGACATAAACGTAAAAATAAACGAAAATAAAGAAAAATCTGTATGATGTATGTGCCTGTGACGGAACGAAAAGGTCATATTCCAAATAATCATGTAAATTTTAGTAGTTTTATTTTTATACAAGTTCTTGTCCCCCTAAGTAATCCAATTTGCACAATTCCCACTACTTATGTTTACTACGCTATAATCACATATACCCATTAATCCTGATCCTCGAGTGGCGTCCGGGCCTTGATAAGTGATGATTCCTGTGTAAAAAAAAAAAGTCCTGTCCGTATGCCGAAAGATGTTACCGCGACTGTATACAGATAGTGCTAAATTCCATTGACATGGGCAAATAACTTTTTCGACAAAAACGAAACGGCTCCAAAACCTTTATTTTGGGCTTTTTGTGTGACGGCGTTGTTCGTTACAAACCATATATAGATAAGGACAATCTAGGGACTCGCACCTTTCAGAGAAAAAAAGAATTTTTCAATTCGGTGCATCCGTTCGAAAGTTTTATTGGTATATATACACACACACATAAATAAATAAGCATTTAGAATTTTATTAATAGTATAGATAACAAAATCAAATTTTATGAGGATCTGCAGAGGGACTGTCTCGCCCACCATTTTGAAACAAAGAAAGATAACTCAACAATAATTCATATTTACTAGATTTATGCTGTAATGCCTATAAATTCACATTAATCACTTTAAAATCATTTTCTTTATCAAAATAAAACTACTTGATTAATTTACGTGACTTTTGGAAGGTGATATTTTCACTTTGTCACGGATACATACATCATACAGATCGTTCTTTATTTTTTTATTTATTTTTTTTTTTTAATATAAAGGGAATTCTAAACCAGGACCTATTTTTTTTTTTTTCTGTATTTTGTTGAACACTTCTTAAAAAAAAAAAAAAAGCATCCCACCAAACAGCAACAGTATGGTAAGTTTCAACCATTATTTTAGAATATCAGGTTAGATTTGCAGATGAATTAACAGGCAAGAACTTAATGATATATTGCTGTTGTTGGCTAAACATGGCTTCACCAACAGTGATTATCTTGCCCAAACTTTTATTGACCAATTGTATGATGGTACAGGATAAAATCCTGAAGATCTGAATGCTATGAGAGATTGTGGCACTTTATTTATTTATTTATTTATTTTATTCTATTATTTATTTATTTTTTTTACTACAAAGTTCTCAGAAATACAAAGGCTCCCCGTCCTGGGCTAACACTTGATTTCCATATGAGATACATAGATATCTGAATATTCCATTAAAGTTCTCCTTGATGCTCAAATGTTGAGTTCGTAAAAAAGTGAAACACATTAATTTTCCTCTCCTCTCCCTAATTGACCAGTTAATTGTGTTAAAGTATGTTCTTTTTTGTGTGTGGTCTTTTGGCTTTAGCTGATTCCAGGACAAAAATTCACCTAGTCTGGTGGAATATCTAGCTTCATGCTCTTACTATAGGTAAGATCACTTGGAGAAGGGGCACCATCTATAATATAAAGGGAAAAAATCTATTTAAATGTATGTACGTCTGTATGCCGGCCTAAAACTTTCGTCAGAGGCAACAGATTTTCATGAGATTGGTATCATTTTGAAGCTCGACCCGTCGGATGACAAATATCGAAAAATTGGCCAAAACCATTTATTCCTTCAACTGGGCATTTTTGTACAGGGAGGGTCGTTTTTTTTTTCGCTGACATTTTTTTGCAAGTCATTCAACCCTCGCTTCCCCGACGTTGTATAAAAGGCGTTATTTCGACTGCCCGTGGCATCACAACAACGGTGGACACATCGGTAAGACAGTTTTTTGGGGTTTTTTTCACCTTTTTCTTCTGGCGTGATATGGGTTCGAGCCTGCTTACTACTCCTTTTTTTTTTTTTGCGCTTGCAATTTTCCTTTTTCTTTTTTTTTTTGCTTGCAATTTTCCTTTTTTTTTTTTTTGCGCTTGCAATTTTCCTTTTTCTTTTTTTTTTTTTTGCGCTTGCAATTTTCGTTTTTCTTTTTTTTTTTTTTTTGCGCTTGCAATTTTCCTTTTTCTTTTTTTTTTTTTGCGCTTGCAATTTTCCTTTTTCTTTCTTTTTTTTTTTTGCGCTTGCAATTTTCCTTTTTCTTTCTTTTTTTTGCTTGCAATTTTCCTTTTTTTTCTTTTTTTTTTGCGCTTGCAATTTTCCTTTTTCTTTTTTTTTGCGCTTGCAATTTTCCTTTTTCTTTTTTTTTTTTTTTTGCGCTTGCAATTTTCCTTTTTCTTTTTTTTTTGCGCTTGCAATTTTCCTTTTTCTTTTTTTTTTTTTTGCGCTTGCAATTTTCCTTTTTCTTTTTTTTTTGCGCTTGCAATTTTCCTTTTTCTTTCTTTTTTTTTTGCGCTTGCAATTTACCTTTTTCTTTTTTTTTTTTGCACTTGCAATTTTCCTTTTTCTTTTTTTTTTGCGCTTGCAATTTTCCTTTTTCTTTCTTTTTTTTGCTTGCAATTTTCCTTTTTCTTTCTTTCTTTTTTGCGCTTGCAATGTTCCTTTTTCTTTTTTTTTTGCGCTTGCAATTTTCCTTTTTCTTTTTTTTTTGCGCTTGCAATTTTCCTTTTTCTTTTTTTTTTTTGCACTTGCAATTTTCCTTTTTCTTTTTTTTTGCGCTTGCAATTTTCCTTTTTCTTTTTCTTTTTTTTTGCGCTTGCAATTTTCCTTTTTCTTTTTCTTTTTTGCTTGCAATTTTCCTTTTTCATTCTTTTTTTTTGCGCTTGCAATTTTCCTTTTTCTTTTTTTTTGCGCTTGCAATTTTCCTTTTTTTTTTCTTTGTGCTTGCAATTTTCCTTTTTCTTTCTTTTTTTTGCGCTTGCAATTTTCCTTTTTCTTTCTTTTTTTTTTTGCGCTTGCAATTTTCCTTTTTGTTTTTTTGTTTTGTTTTTTTTGCGCTTGCAATTTTCCTTTTTCTTTCTTTTTTTTGCTCAACCAACACCTTTATACACACCTCCACTTTCTTTTCCACCTTCATGTCACGGGTTCAAGCCTGCCTGTTTATTACAACTTTTTTCACACACCTCCAAACACCTGGGCAATGCCGGGCACCCAGGCTAGTTCTTCACCAGTGTAGGATAGCCATACTGAAGGGATCTTAGTTGGACCTTGAATACCATTTTATTTTTAATGATTGGTCAATCGGTCAATACATGATCAGGTTGTCCTGACAAACTCTGTACAGAAACAATAAAGACACTCGAGCACAGTATCTAACAGGCATTTAAATTCTATCCAGTAGACATTCAACATTCAAATTCCTTTATATATATATAATTATTTACTATAATAATTATCAAATACCTATAGACGCTAGTGTTTCACCCTTTCGGGAATCATCAGTGAAAGATGCCATGTTTAACACCAGTCAATAGATCCGAACCCAGCAACAGAAGCCATCTTTGGCTTCACTAGCAAGGACCTAATCCATTCGGCTACCATTAACTGCAAGAAATATTGTTGAAATTTAAACATTTAATTTTTGAATGTTTTTTAACGCCTGTCAGACTGATCTAATCATTATATGATGATCTGCACACACACACACACACACACACATATATATATATATATATATATATATATATATATATATAAAATATATTTTAGTCATCGACATACAGACCTGTTTCGCTGCATCACAACCCACCAGTGCCGCTAGACTAACACCTCTCCCAAACCGAGGATCGAACCCAGAACCGTCGTGATGACAGCCGGCAGTCCTACCCCTTGACTATGGAATCGGTGGCCGAAATTAACCTGTCCGAACGATTATTTAAATAAACATCCGTCCGCTACTCGTAGAGGGCTCAAACGTTTGTTTGTAAACAAATCGCGAGCTTCGCATTATTTCAGCTAAATTAAGTAGCGAGTAAGATAATTTACGAGAGTGCTCTACCAAAGAGGGGAGCTTTATAAAATATATTTTAGTCATCGACATACAGACCTGTTTCGCTGCATCACAACCCACCAGTGCCGCTAGACTAAGTGTTGGAATGATTAATAATCAAGAATCATAATTTTTGGAATATCGGAATTGGAAAAATTTGTGCCTATTTTCGGATACCAAAAACACTTCCTTTATCTTTTTTTTATTTGATTTTGTTTTTAAAAAAATCTTCCGCTGCTGGTAGTAAAAGAGTAATAAAGAATGCAAGTGATTTGTATGTCAAGTTTAAAGTAGCTGAGCAGCAGCTTGGTTCCCACCAGTTTTGGCAAATAACAAGCAGGATCCTGAACAGAAGCATATCCTCTATTCCTACTATCATCAATGGACCCGAGGTAATTTCGTCAGCATTGGACAAAGCAAAACTCTTTGCCAAGAACTTTACAGTAAATTCTACCCTTTGCGATCAGAGTCGCTTACACCCTCCTCCACTCCCATATTTCCTCCTGTGATTGAAAACAAATTGATTGTGATTGACATACAAATATCTGTACATGATGATGCCAAGCTTATCAAAAACCTTGATTCCAGTAAAGCAACTGGCCCCGACAGCATTCCAGTCATAGCGCTCAAAAAGCTTCAACTAGAACTAGCTCCCATACTTACAAAGCTGTTTAAACGATACCTTAAGGGTAAATGCTTCACAGTATCTTGGAAAACTTCATCAATATGCCCTGTATTTAAAAAATAATGCTGTACATTATGAGTAAATTGCTGAAATCTGTGATGAATAGAGAAGTGGTCAACCACCTCAGCAAAAATAACCTCTTAGATAAAGTCCAAAAAAGAGTTGTCAATCTAATCGGTCCCTCTATCAACTAAGCTCCAGCCCCTGTCCCATCGCCGCAATGTTACATCTCTCTTCCTGTTTTACAAATATTTTAATGGAATGTGTTCTGATGAACTCGTTTCACTTGTACCCCCTCGACGTACATATCCCCGACAAACCCGTTTAGAAATAACATCTCACCCCTTCATTGTTGATGTCCCTATATGCCAGGAAAGCTTTTTATTCTAATAGTTTCTTCTCTCAAACAGCTAGACTTTGGAATTCCCTTCCTGCTTCCTGCCTCCCTGGCTGTACTGATATGCAGAAGTTTAAATGTAACATAAACAAATATCTTGTTAATCTTTCCTAGACATGGCCCGAAATAGTAGCCCCTTACGTCCAAGTGGTGATATGCTTTGTAAGGGGTGAACATGAGTAAAAAAAATATATCACACAGGGTTAATGAATCTCTTGACAGGGGCTCCGTTTCTAGAGGAATAGCTCTTGACATATGTCAGGCTTTTGATAGAGTATGGCATAAAGGTCTATCTCACAAGATCACCAACTATGGAATAGCTGGAAATGTCCTCTCAATTATTCTCTCTGATAGGCTTATAAGAGTAGTCATTGATGGGCAGAAATCAGAAACTCATAGTATTAACGCTAGCGTCCCTCCAGTGTTTACCAATGTATTTGAAAAATACAAAGGGCGGCAGACTCTGTGTTGAACACGTACAGTTTGGGGAAAATGAATTAAAACTGAAAAACTGTACAAAATACTGTTAAAAACCCACCGAATATATATGTCAGCCTATGTCACGGTAACACATATTGAGTGAGTTCATGATAGTATTTTGTATAGTTTTTTAGTTTTAACCCATTTTCTCAAACTGTACGTGTTCAACAGAGAGTCCGCTGTCATTTTTAGAGCTGAATAAACATTTTACATTAAATAAAAACACTAAAAACTTATCCAGTTAGGTAGAAAAGTAACTTATCTTGCCTTTACTAGCATTTATTTGTTACATATTTGTTTTTGACAACTTTTTCGAATCTGTGTGTATAGCAATACAAACCCGTTTCTTTGCCTATTTTTTTGGATATTTTCACATATTGCAGTCTTCACTTCTCCAAGTATGCAAGGTTTCCCAGAGATTGGAGTTCAGACGAGCACCTGCCATGGAAATAACGATAAAACAAGGATAGGCTCGCAACGTCTCTTCTGTGGGAGAGAGGTTGCAGGGTAGAGAAAAGGGCATCCCCCACTAAGCCACAAAGTCTATTTTGTACTCTGTCAAGGCAGGATAGGCTGTTTTTAGCAGCTCCTGCCCAGATATGTCAACAGTATTCCATCCTTGGACGTACTTGGCTTTTATATAGATAGAGAATTGCATCAGTAGTGAGATATCTTCTGGAGCGGTAGAAGGATCCCACCATCTTTCCAGCGACCTTGGCAACAGACTTGATGTTCCATTTCAGATCAGGAGTAAAGGTCAAACCCAGAAGCTTGTCAAAACACAAGGCCTCACCCAGACGAGAGCCATCCATCACAATTGATGCCAGATGGGGATCAGAGCGTTGATGGTGTAAGTATGATGTAGGTATGTTCTTGTTAACATATTTTGCTACTCCATTCCTGTTTTCTGTTTTTCTTGTAGCACTTTAAACAGGGTTATAACAATTCTACAGATATGCGCGAGCCTTTCCAAGTCTCACACAAAAACATGCGTTCACATCTCAAGCTATATTACTTGTCATATACATACGCGCACACAAACATACGCGCACATGTCCACACCGTACATATATTCACGTTCGCGTATATACACACACATTCACATGTATACATACACACGCTAACGTATACACAAGTACTCACGTACGTACGCACACACACGTACGCACACATGGATAACATCACTTCCCCTTTCAAAGGAAATCCACACATGCGCAAAAGACCACCGGAAACAACTATAAAAGCAAGAGACAAGCTGTTTCCAGCCCTTTTCGGACCAGCTTCCAAGGTGAGTGGTCTACGGACCAGCCGCTGCCATTTCGGCAGGCGCACCTCATGCCACTTGCTACCATGTGGGGCAAAAAACTAACAAACAGTACGTACACCTTATATGCTTTCTCTCTCCATGAACTGGATTGACATTCTCATCTTTCTCCCTCTATCTACAACTTGTGCCTGAGAATACCTTTGCGTAGCTGACTGCTAACATGGCGCACAGCTTTACTGATGTCAACCCTCTATCTTTGTCTTTGTCTACACGCTGGACTATCATTCCCATTTCCACTACATTATTCACTTCTCTTCCCATGTGCGAACAAACGATAGTGACCCGAACGTGAGATGAACACACATTTCCTTTTCTTTCTACACCACCAGTCACGCAACAAACGATGGTTACATCTGCGTGGACATGAACGCGTATTATACCTAAAACATTAATTCTTCAAAAGTAAATAAACGACACATTTATTTTATCCAGCAATTGAGTTTTTGTTTCCTTCAGTCCATTCGTTTCATTATTTTCTTTTTTAATGGGAATAGGATTTATATATCCTAGTCCTCTACAGACGTAAAGCTATTGAAAATGAACCCTCTACGGATTTTGTTAACGGCAGCAAAATTTCACTAAGATTCATATCAGATGATACTTTTCTTTTTCAAGTTTTTTTTTTTTTTTTTTTTCATAGGCATCACCACATTATCAAGGCCCAGAGGCCACTCAAGGATAAGGGTTAAAGAGTGTACAGTAGAAATTGGTCAATATAGTAATCATTAGTAATGAAAATTTGGTAAATTTGATAACTTATATGGAACGGCTCATCAAGAACTTATTTACTTTAGACGTGAACACAACCATATTGTAGTCAGCCGGAAAGCAGGAAAACGGAACACAATTCCACAGGCGTGCTTTTTATGGTTGGATCATTCTACCACTCCAGAAAGTATCTCACTCCCAACGCAATCCTCTATCTGTATAAGAGCCAAAAACCGTCCTAAGATGGCATACTATTGCCACATCTGGGGAGGCACTGCTCGGAGCGCCTTTTTCCTGGCTTGACAGGGTTCAAAACTGACTTTGAAATAATGTCCCCCCCCCCTATTTATCTCTTTCTTGCAGACAGATGTTGCGAGTGTCATTTTCATACCAAGTGCTCAACTGAGCTTCAATCTACAGTCCGCCTAACGGTAAAACATTCATAACAAGTACTCGTCTAACTACAACCACTGTCAATAATTTTCCCTACTCTCTATCACTGTCTAAAATTAAATGCAAATTCCATGAACAAAGTTCATAACATATCATTTTTTTTTTTTTTCTTAACTGCGCCTTTCCTCTTGTCGCGGCCCCCAAAATATAAATAAATGAAAGTGAACTGTTAAAAAGAAACTCCCTGTATAGGTAAATATGTGACATCGCTGGATTCATATAAGATCACTAGGCATCTCCACAGTTTTGTGTAAAACGTCAGCGTTTTACCACGGCTACCGAGAGAGCAGGCCAAGGAACATGACAGCGTGACGTCATTACCAGATCAACATGCAGGTAAAGGCACTATATCGCAGTGGCCGTGGTTTTACACAATAACAGCAACGTCATCATTTAGTTTTATTTTAAAAACAATATTTATCGTTTTGTCATTTGTATCAGCAATAGAAAATAAAGTTAAAAATAAATTAACTAATAAAAGAATCGTTCTTTTTTTTAATTTTACATAGGCATCAACACTTATCAAGGCCAAGAGACCACTCGAGGATAAGGGTTAAAGAGTGTACATTAGAAATTGGACAATATAGCAACCGTTAGTAATGGAAATTCGATAAATTTGTTAACTTATATGGAACGGCTCATCAAAAACTTATTTACGTTAGACTTGAAGACAACCATATTGTAGTCAGCTGGAAAGCAGGAAAACGGAAGACAATTCCACAGGCGTGCAGTTCTAAGAAAGAAGCTTTGCTCATGGAATCTACGCTTAGCTTTAGGCACAGATAAAGAGTGGGAGAAATTAGTGATATTGTTTTCTGCTAGATGGGTGTTTCTTGTGAAAGTTTGGCGAGGGGGGACCATAAAATGGAGCTCAGTCGAGCACTTGCCATGAAAATAATGATAAAGCAGAGACAAACTCGCAACATCTCTTCTGTGAGAAAGAGGTGTCAGCAAAGAGAAAAGGACCCCCCCCCCCCAAGGCTACGAAGTCTATTTTGAACTTTATCAAGGCAGGATAAGTCCTTTCTAGCAGCTCCTGCCCAGATGTGGCAACAGTACTCCATCCTTGGACGTACCTGACTCTTATATAGATAGAGAATTGCATCAGCAGTGAGATATCTACTGGATCGATAGAAGGATCCCACCATTTTTCCAGCAGCCTTGGCAATGGATTTAATGTATGTGTTCCATTTAAGATCAAAAGTAAAGGTCAAGCTCAGAAGCTTGTCAAAACATGAGCCATCCATCACAATTGATGCCAGATGTGGATCAGAGCTTTGATGATGTAAAGATAAAACCTTGGTTTTAGATGCATTAAAAGTAACAAGCCACCTTTTTCCCCATTGTACAACTTGCTCAAGATCAGAGGAGAGAGAATCGGAGAGAACTTGGTCGTTCTTTTTTTCATTGGAAATTAGGCTAAAAATGTTTCAATATTTCTGATTAATAATCAGAGCACTAGTAATAAACAACATCACATCCCATGAACGGGCACAGTTTAAACAACTAGAATTACCTAGATGCCGTTTTTCTGGATTCATAGGCACCTCCACAGTGTTGTGTTTTACACAATAACAGCAACGTCATAATTTCGTGTGTTTACTATTTTGCGATCATTTTCTATGGATGGGCATTGGCGCTATAATGGTTAATGGAAGTAACATTTTTTTTTTTTTGCTATCGAATTTTCATATTTACATGGTAAAACAAATAGATTTTTTTAACGAACTACACAGACGAGTTAATAGAATAAAATTAATTTTAACGTCTTCTGTAGACACTTATGTATCTAAAGATAATGTTGCTTAAAGGCCTTCTGTACTTTTTTGGAAAAAAGCGCAAAAAATAAAGTTCACCCTCTATCAATTTAAATAATCAAATTGAAACAAATTTTTTTAGGCCGATTTTGGGTTTTCGATTTTTATTATATTAAGAATCATATATTCTATTATATATATATATTATATTCTATTATATGAATATATTTTATTTAATATTGGAAACCTGTTATAAAAAAATCTTTGTTTGAATTTCATATCCCAGAATATTGGAATATCATTTAAAGCTTTTTAAAAATAATTATTTTTTTAGAATTCTGTTTTTTTGTTGTAATTCAAATATATTACCAAGATAAAAATATTATTAAGAAAAAGTGTTTATTTATTTATTTTTTTCAACATAATAATATTGATTGTATGTCCTATTTTATTTACAACTTTAAGGTAAGTGAAATAAATAATGGAATTATATATATAGTCTTTGAAGTTTATATATATATATATATATATATATATATATATATATATATATATATATATATATATATATATATATATATATATATATATAGAGAGAGAGAGAGAGAGAGAGAGAGAGAAAATAAAAAGGAACAAACCGTATTATGTGTTCATCAACGTTTTGTCTTTATTTCGAGACTTCCTCTGGATGAATGACGATGAAAAAACAAAAACAAGAAAATAAACAATGGAGGAAAACAAAAAAATAGAGAAAAAATAAAAATAAATAATGAAGGTAAAAACAATAAAAATAAATAATGGGGAGAAAAACAATAACAATAAATAATAAATAAAAAAATAATAAATAATGAAGAAAAACATTCTTCCTCTCGAAATAAAGACGAAACGTTGATGAACACATAATACGGTTTGTTCCTTTTTATTTTCTCTATTTTGTCGGCATACTATTTCCATCATTTTCATCATATATATATATATATATATATATATATATATATATATATATATATATATATATATATATATATATATATATATATATATGTATAACTTTTTAGTTATTTGATCTTTTCAGATTTAAAAAATATTGAAATTTTCATAGACCTACATTTATTTTGTTTAGTTTTCGTAACATGAAATATAGGGGGTTAGAACACCAAAAAAAAAAAAAATTATTTTCACTAATATATTCAACGAAACCTACTTTTATTTTGTAAGTTTATTTAATAATGAATAAATATCGAAAATTTCAGGAAAATATGATGATTATTTGATTTTTGCTAGATTTTTAAAACATGGGTATGTTTATGGCTTCAAAAACATCACCACACCACACTACATAGGAACATTGTTTTTAAGCGTCGATAACGTAAACACGATTTTAGTCTCGCATTTTCATTATTTTTGTATGCTGTAAAAAATTAAAAAAAATATTAGCAGTTTATTTGGAGATTCTTCTTTAAAATGGTAAAAAAAAGTTAGGATTATAATATTAAATTAAATTAGAGTTATATCGTGTTACATATAGGAAGGGTTAAAACTGTGGCACGCGTGAGAGGTACCTAAAGATAACACATTTCTTTATCAAGTTTTCTACCTCGACTAATTTCCGGTCACGCTTAAAAAAAATTTTTTTTTTATTAACTTATAAACCGCTGTCATAAATATAATTGTCACATAAAATGTATCTGGTCTGCTTTAATGGAGACTTTATTCATAGATATAGCTAGAAGTCTGTCCGAAAAAATCCTTCCTTCTTTCTCAAGAGGCATGCTGGTGTCGGCATGTCTGGGATGCTGTTCATTTCATGGTAGTTAAGAGTCTTATATATTTGTCCAAGCTCAGCCTTCTTTTTCCCATGTTTTAATCTTTAAAAGAGAAAAAAAAGAAGAACAAATAAACAATAATAAATGTTGGAGGTAAAAATAATAAAAATAAATATTGGAGGGAAAAAACAGCAGCAAATAAAATAATAGAGAAAAAACAAAAACAAGAAAATAAATAATGGAGGAAAACAAAAAAATAGAGAAAAAATAAAAATAAATAATGAAGGTAAAAACAATAAAAATAAATAATGGAGAGAAAAACAATAACAATAAATAATAAAGAAAAAAAATAATAAATAATGAAGAAAAACAGCAATAAAAATATATAATGAAAAAAATAATAAAAATAAATAATGAAGAAAAAACAATAAAAATAAATAATAGAAAAAACAAAAAATAAATAATAATTTAATAATTAATTATTCATTAATTTAATAATAAGGCAATAAAATAAATAATGAAGAAAAAAATAGTAAAAATAAATAATAAAAAACAATAATGGAGAAAAACAATAAAAATAAATAATAAAATAAAAAAAATAAAAATAAATAATGGAGAAAAAATAATAAAATAAATAATGAAAAAAACAATAAAAATAAATAATGAAGAAAAAACAATAAAAATAAATAATAGAAAAAAAATAAAAAATAAATAATAATTTAATAATTAATTATTCATTAATTTAATAATAAGACAATAAAATAAATATTGAAGAAAAAATAGTAAAAATAAATAATAAAAAACAATAATGGAGAAAAACAATAAAAATAAATAATAAAATAAAAAATAAAAATAAATAATGGAGAAAAAATAATAAAATAAATAATGAAAAAAGCAATAAAAATAAATAATGAAGAAAAAACAATAAAAATAAATAATAGAAAAAAAACAAAAAATAAATAATAATTTAATAATTAATTATTCATTAATTTAATAATAAGACAATAAAATAAATAATGAAGAAAAAAATAATAAAAATAAATAATAAAAAACAATAAGGGAGAAAAACAATAAAAATAAATAATAAAATAAAAAAAATAAAAATAAATAATGGAGAAAAAATAATAAAATAAATAATGAAAAAAAAACAATAAAAGTAAATAATTAAGAAAAAACAAAAAATAAATAATAAAAAAAATAAATATTAATAATAATTTAATAATTAATTATTCATTAATTTAATAATAAGACAATAAAATAAAAAATGAAGAAAAAAATAGTAAAAACAAATAATAAAAAAACAATAATGGAGAAAAAACAATAATAGTTCATATCAATGACTTTTTTAAATTGCTTATTTGCAAAAGAATAGGAGAAACACACCTCTGGAACTGTTTTCCATTTGCTTGCTTTTCAGCTGACTACAATATGGTCATCTTCAAGTCCAATGTAAACAAGTTCTTGATGAGGCGTTCCCCTTATGTAATCCAATTTACCAAATTTACACTACTAACGATTACTAAGATATTGTTCCTTTGACTACTGTACATACACTCATTAATCATTATCCTCGAGTGGCCTTTGGGCCTTGATAAGTGGTGACTCCTATGTAACAAAAAAAAATATTCCACAAATTCGACATAGGGCCTTCAAAAGTGTGGAGAGAACTGGAGGTGGAGTGGAGTTCTGTTGTCATCTTTTGTGTATCCTTTAGTCATAACTAAATGCATCTTTACCAATTCGTCCAAACATGGTTCCTCTCATTCTTTCATTTGCCTATGACTTTCACTTTAGCTGTCACCAAAATACCACATTTACTCTATAGACTACCTTCCTTAAAATATCTACAATGGTTTAAAAGCAGTTTTATTCACAAAAGATGCATATTATTTAGGTTATTCGGACTAGAGTTCTCGTCTGAAGTGTTATTCACACAACACTTTGGTTGGCGTAACCTCCAACCCTCTTACGGTGTATCTTGCTAAACTCGGGCATCTTTCTGACAAACTCGGGAATCTGTATAGAATTTAAAATGGAATCTTTTTATTTAATCCCTGGGGAGGAGGAGTAGCATGCTTTCATTCTGTCAGCCATGACTGGGTAGAAGTCTTAAGTAATTCACAATTGTATTTTTGGAGTGTTACCTGCACTGAGGATTGAACCTTCAACCTCCAGAAAAGTGTAACTTTTACAACTGAACTTTACCAAGTATGCAATCCACTCTGCCATGAGTCCCTATGAACAATTCTAGTATGAATTTTAGGATCCGTGAAGGGAATTTCAAAATCTAGCAGTTTGAGGAAAGAAATTATAGGCTTTTCAGCATCTATGGACTTCAATAATGAAGTAAGGGAGGGGATTTTGCTGCTGGAGGAGTTAGTTAGAGTATGTATTGTAAAGGGGCACAAGTGCAATAGGCTCATCAGAGTTACGTTTAAACCAGAACCAAACTCAAAGAAAACCAACCTGCCTCCTCCCTTGAGACTTGCATTTACGAATATCGCGGGCTTAGAACTAACTTAGATGATGTTGAGTCATTTCTCCTTGTAAACACCCCAGATATCTTAGCATTAAGTGAAACTAACCTTCACTCCTCCATTCCCTCTAACCAATTTAACATGCCTGGTTATCTCCCACTCTACCACTCTAAGGACTCGGACAGACATATGCATGGGCTTGGAGTCTATATTCGTAACACCCTCCCCTGACTAGAGAAATAAAACTAGAATCAGAGGACAAGGCCTTTATGTGCTTCAGACTAAATATGCAACATAATATTAACTACTTGTATTTTCTTTACTGCTCTCCCTCAATCCAAGACTGTACCCTAATAAACAAAGTCTCAGACAGTATAGATATAGCACTCTCCCTCGATACTAGCGCACAAATACATGTATTTGGTGACTTCAATGTCCACCACAGTAACTGGCTAGGATTCTCAAATCACACAAACGTAGCTGGTAGCACAACACATAGCTTCTCTATACCCCATTCCCTATCTCAGTTGGTTACATTTCCAACACGTTTCCCAGACCAGCAAGATCAACATGCCTCACTTCTAGATCTCCTTCTGACAACGATTCCCAATGACTGTACAACAAATGCCCACAGCCCACTCGGGAATGCTGATCACGCTGTGATAATGGTAGAAATCAGCCTAAATTCTCGCCCTAAAACTGAAGACCCACTACTCAAAACAACAAGGTATTACAAAAAGGCTGATTGGGAAGCCATCAGGGAACTCATCAGAGATGCCCCATGGCAAAATATCTTTACTCTTCCAGCGGAACAGTGTGCAAATGAGACCACTGAATGGTTCAAAACTGCAATTGAAGCACATGTTCCCGCACGGAAATTCTATAGCAAGCCCCACTCTCCCCAATGGTTTACTTCTGTTTCTGCAGCTGCCATTTGTCAAAGGCAGCATGCATTCCGCAGATTCAACCGACATAAGTCCAGCTCAAATAAACAGAAGTTTATAGAAGCTAGAAATAATTGTAAGAGAGTGATAGAGACAGCTAAGACAGATTACTCTGAAACCACCAGAAAACGCATCGAAGCACAGAAATTAGGAACCCGGGAGTTTGGGAAAATCTACAACAGCATAGTAAATAATGGACAGTCAACTATTCCCCCACTATCAAACAATCATGAGGTTGCTTGCACGGCAACTGTCAAGGCTAATCTGCTTGCCAGTCGGTTTGTCTCAAACTCCACACTGAACCCGGTACACCACTCCCTCCCTGATTTTCCTCTGTGAACAGACGCCACACTAGACGATTTGAAAATCACCCCTCCTCAGGTACATGCTATGATAAAAAACCTAGACACCTCAAAAGCATATGGACCAGATCTCATCCCGGCTGTGCTATTAAAATAATTCTCTGCCGAGGTTGCTCCAGTTCTCTCCAAACTTTACAATAAATGCCTTAACGAATTTTGCTTTCCCGACTGCTGGAAAACCGCTTCTGTGGTACCAGTCTTCAAGAATTCTAATGAAAGAACTGACCCACTAAATTATCGCCCCATTAGCCTCCTCCCGCTTTTCGCCAAAATATTTGAGTCCTTAGTTAATCAAGCCCTAGTCCAGCACCTAACAGCCGCTAAACTCCTGACTGACAAACAATATTGATACAGGTAAGCCCGTTCAACAGCAGATATCTTAACTGTAGTTTTTGAACGTATATACCGTTCATTGGACAAAACAGGGGAGGGTAGAGCGGTAGCCCTTGATATATCTAAAACTTTGGACAGGGTATGGCACGATGGTCTTCTAAGGAAAATTAGATCGTATGGAATCACTGGAAGAATTCATAATGTAATTAAATCCTTCTTAAGTAATAGAAAAATCAAAGTTGTCCTCGACAGTCGTACATCTAAGCAATATGACATAAATGCGGGAGTACCTCAGGGCTCTATCCTTGGACCTCTATTATTCCTGATATTCATAAATGACCTCCGTGATAAAATTGTTTCGGAGATGGGTATATTTGCTGATGACACCACTCTCTATAACAGATATAAGGGGAAAACAAATGAACACATATCCAAGGAAATGGCAGAAACACTAGAGGATGATCTCCAATCTGTAGTGGAATGGGGACAAAAATGGATGGTCACATTCAATGCTGCCAAGACTAAACTTGTTTCCTTCAATAATTACAAGAAACCTTCTCTACCACCAATAGCAATGGCCAAGAACACATTGCCCGAAAGTACTTCTTTTAAACTCCTCAGCCTAACGTTTACAGGGAATATGAATTGGAATAGATACATTGAGAGCATTGCCAAGGCTGCTGCAAGGAAGGTTGGCTCCCTCTACCGTGCTAGAAAACTACTTACACCTGACAGTATCCTGTACCTCTATAAGGCCACCATTCGCCCATGTATGGAGTACTGTTGTCACATCTGGGCTGGTGCATCTGCTGCTTGTCTCTCGCTCCTGGACAGGGTTCAAAAGAGAGTCGCCAACCTGATAGGTCCTGAACTGTCATCTAGGCTTCAACCTCTGTCCCATCGACGAGATGTTGCATCCCTCTGCCTGTTCTACAAATAGTTTAATGGTGAATGCTCTGACGAACTGCAAACACTTGTACCTCCTCGACGTAACTACATACCTCCGACAAACCCGACAAGCTACTAAGTCTCATCCCTTTACAGTAGAGATCCCTAGGTGCAAGAAAACCTTTTACTCCAATAGTTTCTTCCCCAGAACTGCAGGTTTTGGAACTCCCTTCCGGGATTCTGCTTTCCCAACTGTACTGATATGCAGAAGTTCAAGTGTAATGTGAGCAAACATCTTTCTGCTCATCTCCCTTTAAAATGACCCTGCTTATTAAGTCCCTGATAGTAGTCCCCTGCTTCAAAGTGGCACTGTGCCTTGTTTGGTGTGAAAATTGAATAAAAGAAAATTTTTAAAAAGAGCACATTCTGTAAAAGTGCTCGAAAAACAGGCACAGGGATGCAACATTGCAGCGATAGGACAGAGGTTTGAAGATTGATTGATAGTGCAGAACCTAATAGGTTGGAAACTCTTATTTGGACCCTGTTTAAGACTGAGTAGTGGTTGATGCACCAATCTGGATGTGGTAACAATACTCCATGCATGGGTGGCTTTGTAGAGATACAGCATACTCTCAGGTGTGAGTAATTTTCTAGCATTGTTAAGGGAGCTCACCTCCTTTTATCCTAGTTAAATATTTTTCACTTGTGGCAAGCATGTTATTTGCAAAATAAGGCTGATGTGTATTGCTATTGAATCATAAGAATTAGACATCAAAGTTATCAGACACTGGTCTTGGGTCCTCTTCCACCTTACAGGGATTGGAAAGAGAAGATGTTCATCTCAATGTACAGGGTTTTGTATTATTTGTTCAAGATCTGAAGGAGATTACTGTAAGAAGTAAATTTAAATCCCAGAGCAATTAATGGCGTCATTTGTTGTTCTTTTCTTATTGCTTCTATTATTTCAGCCACTAAGAGATTTCAGAAATTGTAAAGTGAATGTGACTAGCACTTCTAACCTCCCTTACCTCTACTCTTCATTGTTTAAAGTTATCAGACACTGGTCTTAGGTCCTCTCCCACCTTAGAGAGATTGGCAGGAAAAGATGATGTTCATCTCAATATGTTGGATAGCAGGGTATCAAATTATCGATGAACCATGTTTTGCTTAAACTGGACTGAAACGATGGCGCGGATATATCGACATGTTATTTTCAGGGGATAACAAATATTTGTACATGAGTGGGCTTCAAATGGCTAGAGGTGGCAATGTTCCATTGATGGAGAGTCAGACAAATGTTCTTTGGTGAAGAAGAAGAAGAAGAAGAGGAGGAGGAGGAGTGTCTATAATAGCAACAGTCTATATAATAGACAGTCTGTGAACATTTAAGAGTTCGATCAACATTTAATATGACAGTAAAAATCGGGACGAATACACAAACCTGTTTCTTCGAAAGATGACACCACACAAAGTTATACTTCATATAATATTTATTCACACACCGTGTCAACATTTCGGAGATTACAACGTTTTGACTTCACATTTTGGACCTTGACCTCACTGGCTTCCATGGTGTCTTCTCCCCGGTTTCTCATCTGACTTCTTTGACTGACTTTTTAACTACCAAATAACGTCCGTGTATATATTGAACTATTTCTTTGTGATTACGACATTTGCACTTCCACAAAGAATCCTATCAGCTGACATCTGTATCACATAACTAGGTATTATTATTGTTAACGCACATTCCTTTTTTCTGAAAACATATCTGTTTTTATTTATCTAAAATTCCTTTTTGTTATTGTTTATAGAATTTAGTCAAGTTAAATTTCTAAAACGTCATTTAACCATATTTGTCGTTGAATTGTATTTTTCTCTTTAAAACAAATCTAATTCAATCTATATGATAATAATCTTTTTGTTCAGGTAATTTGGTGATATCCCTGGAATGCTAATATACAACAAATGTACTTGCAGCAAATTACTGTAAGAAGTAAATCCAAATCCCAGAGCAATTAATGGAGTCATTTGTTGTTCTTTTTTTATTGTTTCTATTACTTCAGCCACTAAGAAAAGAAAGAAAAAAAAATCAACATCTCTGCAGTTGCTACTATTACTATAAACATATTGTTTTTATAGAAAGTAGAAATGATTCATTATTTATTTATTTATTTATTTATTTATTTATTTTTTATTTTTTGGTGTAGAAAAATCAAATTTTTGATGATCAAACCCCGGGCCATAGATGTTCCCTTCTTCTTAGTGGTCCTTCTTCTATTGGTTAAATTTGTTTCACTTGCAGCAAACCTGTTAATTGCATACATTGCAACTATGCAACACGTTAAACATGAAACATTACACATATTTACAATTGTTACTTGATAAGGGCTGTCCCCTTTTCATGTAAGTATAAAAATAGAGAGATTTAGTTAAAATGAAAATGAAATAGCAATAGACAAATTCGAACCTCGTAATTTAGTTTTAGAAATAGATTACGTGTGAGAATTTAAAAATGTAAAACAAACTTGTTTAGAATATAGATAAAATATTCAAGAAAAGAATGTGAGCTGTCAAGTTGTTATGAAATTTTAAATTGAAAGAATGCAGCTTATAAGATAATGTTTTTAACATATTGGAAAAATAGGTTACTGAGAAATAGAAAAGTTTTGGACACGTATGTCCAGAACATGTGAAAGAAGGCACATGTTTTAACATGTGTATGACGTCACGGAAAATAGAAAGTTCTAGGGATAGAGAAAAACTTTAGTTAGAGTTAGACAGTCAGTGAGAAAACTCAGAGGGAGGCATTCCTCTAGGGAGCGAGACGTCACGTTGAAACTAAAATGTGAGACTTTGAATTCTTGGTGATGGAAACGGCCGGTCGTGACGAAATAAACCATCATGTGTTTTGTAAAGCTCGTCTTGTCTTATGATTCTTACGAAAAGGTAAAGTGAAATTGTATTATATATTTGTGTTATAAAATGTCTTTACATACACGTCTCAACATCATCATGTCTACACAATGTCTGAACAGTGAACACTATTCCCTTCACTCAAAGAGTTTCTTCTTCAACACAATTAAGGAATGAACATTTAAAATATAAGAATCATAACATGAAAAATATCTCTAAGTCTCTTTCTACAACTTATCTATCTCTCTGAGTCTTTCAACATCCCTCTTAATAAAAATGAAACAAGACAAACTCTCTAAGACTCTCTTTTAATGAAACGTGTTATCAGCTTATATAAATAATTTAAAATATATAAAAATAAAAATACATTAAATAAATCGACTAAACCAAACAATGTGTTATATAAATATTAAAGCTGTTCTATTACTGAACCCAAATAATAGCGCATAAATATTTAATTTAATGGATTTACTTTCATGTAATAAGCAAATGAGGTGACTTCTTAATAGAATATTTCCTTTGAATTAAGAGAGTATATAAAATAATATTTACGTGACCTTTAGAAACGTTTGTTTTCGATTTGAAAATTTGTGAAAAAAGGCTACATTTTGTATATATTAATCAAATTGTGGATAAACAAAGAAATAGACAATAATACGATTTTCTAACAATATATACATTGGCGGCCATAATACATGGAACAGATACATAGTATTGCTGAGAGAAACGGCTTCAAACTAAATGATGTATGTTGACAATCTTCTGTCTAATAAGACAATGGCGTTCTGCATCTAGTCTGGTGCACTGTAGAGTCTGCTGTAGCTATAGAGTCGAAGCTGGAGTTGCCTCTTTGGATGCAAACCTGAGCAGGTTATAAGGAGACTTAGGTTTGCTCATTTACAAGCATCTCCCTCTTAGCGTAGCAGACAAAGTCCAACCAAATGGCAAGTCAGTACTTGTCCTTGAATTGCATTTTTCTCTTTAAAACTACCAACTAACGTCCATGTATATATTGAACTATTTCTTTGTGATTACGCCATTTGCACTTTCACAAAGAATCCTATCAGCTGACATCTGTATCACATATCTAGGTATTATTATTGTTTACACACATTCCTTTTTCTGAAAACATATCTGTTTTTATTTATCTAAAATTCCTTCTTGTTATTGTTTATAGAATCTAGTCAAGTTAAATTCCTAAAACGTCACTTTATCATATCTTTCCTTGACTTGCATTTTTCTCTTTAAAACAAATCGAATTCAATCTGGACGATAATAATAATCTTCTTGCTCAGATAATTTGGTGATACCCCGGGAATGCTAATATGCAGTGCTTCACCATCTGCCTATCAGAACTCAAAACTGGATTTTTTGTCGGGGTTTACTCACCTAGTTTTTGGCTTTTACCAAGGCATCCACAAGGCAGTGGAACTATTTGCTCATAGCTGGTAAAAATTTGAAAATATTTCCAATTTTGACGAAAATAACAGAGATCCTCATCGTAGTTATGGTTGTATGAAAATGGAAGTGAAATCATTAACTGATTCTTTTAAAGAAGAGTCAGACAAAAGAAATTCTTAAACATTGAAAAACTAAGTACAATATATATATATTCTGTCTTTTTTACCCCTAAACATGTGTTGTTCAAATTGCAATGGCAACAACTGTATTCTTTATTATTTAATTGGAATTCATTATTGAGATGAGTATTATTTATTAATTTATTTATTGCAGACTATTATCCTCATCTTTCTTAGTTGCTGTTTCACGACGTTTTGTCCAACTATTCGCATCAAGGTTACCACCTGATGAAGGCCAGAGGAATAGTTGGCTAAAACGCCGTGAAACAACAACTAAGAAAGATGAGGATAATAGTCCGCAACAAATAAAATTAATATAAATAATACTCATCTCAATAATGAATTCCAAGTAAATAATATATAGATGTGTTTGATACCTAGAAAAAGCAAAATAACCAAATATCAATGCTGCTTCAGAAAAAAAAAAGTGAGTACAAATGACCATTTAATTAGATTGGAAATCTTTATCAAAGAAGCTTACATAAAATGTTGCTGTCTTTTTTTGGCATAGAAAAAGCATATGACACCACGTGGAAACATAGGATCCAAAAATTTTTACACAAACTCAGATTAAAAGGCAGACTACTAATGTTTATTTAAAAGAATCATTAGATGTAAAAATAGGGTCAACCTTATCAGAACAAAGAAATCAAATTTAAGGACTCCCACAAGGAATCATACTTTCAGTCCGCAATAAATAAATTAACTGTATTCTTTGTTTAGTACTTATTTCTGAAGCTCTTTCTTTGTGTTTCGTAACTCCTTTTAATGTTCTACCTTGATGAATCATTCAATTAGAAATAAATCTACATTATTGAAATCAATGGTTTCTCCTTTATTATCTTTCCCTTATTTCCAATTTGTGTTATTCCAATTTGTGTTATTCACAATAAAGCCACACACAAAATGGTGGCCGTGTGAGTGAGAATGTGATTCACTAAAATTTATAAAGTTAAGAAGATAAAATATTCTTAACTTTTCAAGTAAGACATAAGAGCAGGTGTAATGAAGAGCAAGCCGACTGAGGTTAAACATGCTTTCTAGTGCAGGTGGAATCAAGGGGTCAAACGAAATCAAACTGGTTGACTCGAGCTGAAAACTGGAACAATCTTGACAATGATGAGCGTTGAGTGCATAATGACGTGTCAGTGACGTAGGGACCCATATCCCTTCTTTATCCCTAAAATATATAGAAACGTACATGGGACATTTTTAGTCAGTCAGTTAGAGTTACTCTTCAGTTCGTGTTTAGAGTCGACAGTTTGAGTCTGACAGACACAGTCGCCAGAAGATGATGACTACTCATAGAAGTGAGGGGTAGCGATGTATGGCAGATGAATCGATAGAGAAATTTCCACCCTCCTAAGGATAGGCAAAGAACAGGGATGCGACATTCGACCGTGAAACGAATAAAGTACCAATTCTCCAGAGACATAAAACTTGCATTGTTGTTATGCATGAGAGAGCTATTGTTCCAGGAGCTGATGTCGGGACACAAACTACTCAAGGACACAGAAAGGAATGTGAAGAAGATAATAAAAGGTATGTTCTGCTTTTCTTTTATAAACCACCCAAAAGGGCTGATGTGCCATAACATGAACATTTGATGCAAAATAAGCTGACACCCTTCCCCACCCCACAACAAAACACAGGTGGCATCCACCCAATAAGCTTGAAGTTTGCATATGCTGGAGAAGAACTGCAATATAACGATTTGCTGTACTCTGCCTAATGCATGACTTTTCCATTTGTCTCCCTTTTTGTCCATGAGATTCATAGAATTCTCTTTAAAAACTATCTCTGCTGCTTCCAAACGATCTTCAGCCACCTTCGTTACTGTCCAACATTCACAACCGTAAAGGAGAATTGACCATATGTACGTCTTCAATGGATTTTGCCATTGTGATTCTTTTCTTGATTTCCACATCACTCTTACCATCAGATGTAATAGCACAACCAAGGTATTTGAGTGTAATGGTCTCACCATTACATTTGATATTATATTTTGGTACTTATTTCGGCCCTTTTTGGAGATAACCATGCGTTCTGTCTTTTTAGCATTAAGTTGTAGAGTAGTGAAGAAAATAGAAACCAGCTGAGGATGAAAAGGAGAGAGAGCACAGATGACAGAGGGCAACAATAGAGCTCTCAGAACCAGGCCCAACCGACATCTGTCACAACAGAGCCTGTCGATCCAGGATAGACCTACACAGTCACAGCAGATGCTGCAAATCAGAAATGGACTAAACTGAGCTGCAGAACTCCACTGCCACCTGAGACAGACGGATGTCAACATATATGCCACACTCTATTATAGTACCAGCGTTGGTAGTCAAAAATAATGAAAGGTTTAATATCGTTTCTTTTACATAATATTCTGCATTTCGGCTACAGATGTGCAAACTGCAAATACACAATCGCCACTATAGTAAGAATCAGCAAAGAATTTTTTCTCTTACCTTATTCCTTTAGCAACGCCAGAACATTCTGCTTTCAGCTTGGCAACCATTGCCTCATCCAAAGAACACACTTGCTCTTTGGGTACAGAGACACCATCAGCTGTTTCAGTCAGTGCTTCCTTCTAAAATATAAATAGGGAATTTGGAAATCAAGTTTGCATTCATTGTTTGGATTTGAAATCTTCATCATCATCATCATCATCATCATCAAATTTGATTTATTCCATTTATCATTTTAAACCCTCTTCTTCATCATTCAGCTAAGTTTATCCATCTTACTTAATCCTTTCTCCTCGAGTGGCTCCATTTAGATTTAATAATGGGTCATTTATTAGTGGAAAAAAATAAAAATAAAATAAAAAGGAAAATTCAATCCTTTAAACAAACATACAAACAAAAAATATTTGACCGGAACGTTTACATTGTAAATACAATATCAATATTATGTTATGCTAAAAGTCTTATCCAATAGCTAACAAAAATGCACTCTTAATTCTACATTCACATTTTTAAGTCTCCGCGATTACACACAAAAGGTGTGTAATCGCGGACCTGCTCCGCCCGGACAGAATAAATGACAGGAAAGAACATTTCACAGCCGTCACCGCTTTGTAAATGCTGATGCATTATCAACTATTCATAGAAACATGACGTTATGATGTAACCATATGCATACATAAAAGCGAAGGAACTATATCCCAAGGATGGAATACTGTTGACATATCTGGGTAGGAGCTGCTACAAACAGCCTATCCTGCCTTGACAGAGTACAAAATAGACTTCATGGCTTAGTGGGGGATGCCCTTTTCTCTACCCTGCAACCTCTCTCCCACAGAAGAGATGTTGCGAGCCTATCCTTCTTTTATCGTTATTTCCATGGCAAGTGCTCCTCTGAACTCCAATCTCTGGTCCCCCCTCGCCAATCTTTCACGAAAAACACCCGTCTAGCTGAATCCACTGTGAAAAATTTCCCGCACTCTATATCTGTGCCTAAATCAAAACGCGGATTCCATGAACAAAGCTTCTTTCTTAGAACTGCATGCCTGTAGAACTCTGTTCCGTCTGCCTGCTTCCCTCCGGACTACAACTTGGATGTCTTCAAGTCCAATGTTAACAAATTCCTAATGAACCGCCCCCTTAATTAAACACTTCATCAAATCTCCACACTAACGTAATGTACTTGCAATAACCCTTATCCCTGAGTGGCTTCCGGGCCTTGATAAGTGGTGATCACTGTGTAAAAAAAAAAATTAAAAACAAAAAATTTACGCACCCTTGCGCTTGAATACGGTGATCAGTCCCGAAGCAGCAGGCAGACACTATAAAGACATTTACCAACCAAGATCAAAGCAGTTTTTCTTCAAATTCTCAAGTGCAACACGTGTTTGAAGAAGCTCTGTCTTTGTGAGACGTTAAAACACCCGTTATGGTTTTATGCGGGCCGCAGATTAATTACATTGTGGAAATTTATGACATCCAGCAAGAACTCAATCCTCCTTTTAAACATTCATATTCCAAACCACTGTTCTTACAATACGAACACACCCACATATTCACTTAATTGGATTACTAGTCTTGGTGCCGGGCGTTGCCCGAGTGTTTGAAGGTGTGTATTGAGCAAAAATTAAAATGTGGTAGTAGGCAGGCTTGAACCCATACCGCAAAGGAAGAAAAGAATGTGAAAAAAAACGTGATGTCTTTGCTGCTGCATCCATCGCTAAACCAGAAGTGATGGCGGTTTAAATTAAGGTTAGTCAATCAAAAAAAGATGATGACTATCGAAAATATCGGTGAAAAAAGTGACCCCTTCCTATAGAAAAGTGCTTAGTTGAGGGTGAAAGAATTAATGTTTTTAGCCAATTTTTTTATACTAATGTCGTGAAAATCTGTCGCCTCTGTTGAAAGTTTTAGTCATACATACATACATACATACATACATACATACATACATACATACATGCATATATACATGCATACATAAATACATACATACATACATACATACATTTAAACACACAGGTGAGATTTATATTATAGATGAACTGTTTCTACCAGAAAATAGTCATATTGACACAAACCACTCCCGCGCCTATCATAACAATCAGTACTTTCAAGTCTTGTGCCATCCACACAAAATCTGCACACCAATAATCATTAAAACATTCAAACACAAGAAAACACTTCTATTGGTATGAATAAATTAAAATATTATTGGTATGAATAAATTAAAATATTATTGGTATGAATAAAATAAAATATTATTGGTATGAATAAAATAAAATATTATTGGTATGAATAAATAAAATATTATTGGTATGAATAAATTAAAATATTATTGGTATGAATAAATTAAAATATTATTCCGATGAAGGAATTAAAATATTGGTATGAATAAATTAAAATATATTGCATGAATGAATTAAAATATTATTGGTATGAATAAATTAAAATATTATTGACATGAATGAATTAAAATATTTTGGTATGAATAACATAAAATATTATTGGTATGAATAAAATAAAATATTATTTGTATGAATAAAATAAAATATTATTTGTATGAATAAAAAAAATATTATTGTATGAATAAAATAAAATATTATTGACGTGAATAACATAAAATATTATTGGTATGAATAAATTAAAATATAATTGGTATGAATAAATTAAAATATTATTGGTATGAATAAATTAAAATATTATTGGTATAAATAAAATAAAATATTATTGGTATGAATAAATTAACATATTATTGGTATGAATAAAATAAAATATTATTGATATGAATAAAAAAAAATATTATTGTATGAATAAAATAAATATTATTGGTATTAATAAATTAAAATATTATTGGTATGAATTAATTAAAATATTATTGCCATGAATTAATTAAAATATTATTGCCATGAATAAATTAAAATATTATTGGTATGAATTAATTAAAATATTATTGGTATGAATTAATTCAAATATTATTGGTATGAATTAATTCAAATATTATTGGCATGAATAAATTGAAATATTATTGCCATGAATAAATTAAAATATTATTGCCATGAATAAATTAAAATAATATTACCATGGATAAATTAAAATATTATTGGTATGAATTAATTAAAATATTATTGCCATGAATAAAATAAAATATTGTTGCCATGAATAAATTTTAATATTATTGCCATGAATAAATTAAAATATTTTTGCCATGAATAAATTTTAATATTATGGGTATGAATAAATTTTAATATTATTGCCATGAATAAATTAAAATATTATTGGTATGAATAAATTAAAAAGAAAAGTTAAGCCTTTTTATTTTTTTATGAATGCTAAGCATGAACAAAGACTTCATAATATTATTTCTGTCCTTTGGAACAGTCTGCCAGAGAGGGTTGTGAAGATACATACGATATCCAGACTTAAACTAGCCTTGCACAATCATCCAAACTCTATATGAATGCAAATATATTGTTTTTTTTTGTTTGTTTGTTTTTTTGTGTCCCCCCCCCCTCGTTTGTTGCACTTTGTTATTGTTTATGCTAATAAATTTGATTTGATGTAATGTGAGATTCTTATAAAGAATCAAATGAAGCCAAAGGTTTTCCAGTATCTTCAAAGATTAATGAATAGTTCACTTACATCGAGGGCATCTGTCTCTGCGCTTTTCAGAATAGGGTGATCAGGCAAACTGTCCGGATGTATTAACACATCAAAAGGGATCATTGGATGTTGAAAAGTTCGAGGTTTATTAATATTCCACTTTTCAGCTTGTCCAAACACCCCTGGAAAATATAGGTATAATTCAGAATATTAGTTTATTCTCATATGTCTCTATAGTAACTAAACATTTTTTTTTAACAAGTCCCCATTTGTAAGTTGTCGATGTAGGAATCATATTTTCAATAGCATACATTACAAGAGCTTTTCGTCGTTCTAAATTCTTTTAATAATTATGTTTAATTGTGAAATAGTGAAATTTATTTCTGACAATATATTAAGCATTATGTAGCTTTTTTTTTGCTTTTTTTTTTTTTGAAACTGATGCTTGTGCTGGTAATATCGTTTTTTTTAATTTTTTTTTTATTTTTATGTTATTTTCAACATTAACCCTTACCCAACCCTAAATTATGTACTAATTCATTGCCAACAACCAAAATGCTTTTGAATAACAACAACCAAAATAAATTTTTTAAACTTAAAAAAAAATACAATTGCGAATTACTCAGGACCTCTATCTAGTTATCGGAACAAGAGCATGCTACCTCCGTCAAGTAGATAAAGGGTTTTATATGGGCTTTCTTTTTAAATGTTCCAACCCATTCACCGTCTATATGCAAGTAGACAAAAATGCTGAGGAAATTATTAATTTATGATGAAAAAGGAATTTATGAAGAAAACCCTGCGAATGAAAAATACCAGTTTGTAAGTGTTGTGGTTGCAAGGTTGAACAATAATTAGTAAGGAAATACAATGAAGACGCAAACAACAAGATAACGCAATAATAAGTGTATTAAAGAAAAGGTATATTTACAATATGTACAAATATACGGTGTTGAGTCAGAGAGTCTTGGTGGGAGGACATGTACGCTCTTCGGCGTCACTTCCGGTGGCATTTGAGTAAGACACACCAAGGCCAACCTAGGCTTGCCATTTATAGTGTTATGTTATTCGCATATGCAAATAAGTGGTTGCCACCACAACACCCCCCCTCCCAAGATTTGAAGTCACACAGATTTCAATATCTTTTTCTTTTTGGGTTTACCATTAATGGTTCATTCACTTTTCTTTTCCTACCTGATCTTCGGGGTTCAGGTGCATTTTGAGGCGGTTCCAAATTAAAAGATTCGTATATAATATCTATGGTGTCCTCCTCTTCGACTGTTGTCATATCATCATCATCTTGGATATGACATTTTTTTATCTGATTTAGGTGCCTTTTATGTATATTCTGTGGACCTTTAATCATGTATGTACAATCACCAATGCGTTTATCCACTACTCCACATTCCCAGTAAGATGTGTTATTTCTGTAGCACTTAAAATATACTCGATCTCCCGAGTTATATTTCTTTCTTCTCGTGTGTGTAGTGTTTCGGATAATTGCCTGCCTTGGCAATAGTTTGTCAAACGCTGATTTTACCTTTCTGGCAAACATTAGATCAGCTGGTGATATGTTTGATGGTGTACTAGGATGTGGTGTAATCCTATATACTTGCAAGAATTGTTGCAAAGCTTTTTCTGTTGGTGTTCCAATGGATTTCTTTAACGCTCGTTTTAGCGTGTCCACGAACCTTTCCGCGAGGCCGTTCGACCTTGGATGATACGGCGGAGTCGTGATGTGCTTCACTCGGAACGTGTCGCAAAATTCCTTAAACTCTGCGGATGTGAACTGCGTTCCGTTGTCAGTGACCAGTGTGTCTGGTACACCAAATCTTGCAAACAACTCGTGTAGGAACCCTATTGAGGTGTTCGTTGTTGGATTCCTGCAACGCATTACCTCCAGCCATTTTGTGAAACTATCCACTACAATTAAATAATAGTTTTCACCTACTGAACCAGCGAAGTCCATGTGGATTCTCGACCATGGTTGGTCGGTTTTCGGCTAAGGTTTGTGTACTATAGGTGGAGATTTTGCCGCTAACTGGCATCCTTTACATTTATCAATTGTTGTCGCTATGTCAGTGTCCATGTTACGCCAGTACACGTAGCTTCTCATTAACGACTTCATTCGATTTATCCCCGGATGTCCTGTGTGGAAATCTCTTAACATCCTATTCTGCAATGTTTTGGGTATTACCACTCTCTCGCTGTACAGTAACACATCGTCACATATGGAGAAAACTTCCTGCACCTTTGTGTCCGTTATAATTTTCTCTTTTATGTCCTTTATATATTCGTCTTTCTCGGCTTCCCTTTTAATATCCGACAAAGTTACGGGTAGTTCCTTAATGATGTTTGCTACCATATTTTTTACTTCAACATTTGTCCGAATTGCTGTAATGACTGATTCTTCCAGATTGTGTTTCTGTGGTATCAGTCTTGACAGTCCATCCGCATGGCAAATCTTTTTTGATGCTAGATGTTGTAGCTGGAAATCGTAATTAAGTAGTATTGTACCCCAGCGCAGCAATCTATTTGCGGTGTATACCGGCAATCCTTTTTTTGATCCATAGATCGTGACTAACGGTTTATGGTCGGTTTCAAGTATGAATTGTCTACCATATAAATATCGGTGGAATTTAGTCATGGCAAAGATTATGCTCAACGCTTCTTTTTCGATTTGTGAATATGCCCTTTCGGCTGGTATCAGCGTTCTCGAAGCGTGCGCTATTGGTTTTCTAGACCCATCCGGCATAATATGTTGAATGCATGCTCCTAAGCCGTAGGAGCTAGCGTCACTAGCGACGACTATTTTTAAGTTTGTGTCAAAGTGCGTTAAGAATAATTCGGATGTTAGTACGCTCTTTATTTTGTCAAAAGCGATTTGACATTCTTGCGTCCAGTTCCACGGTGTATCCTTTTTAAGCAGATTATTTAAGGGGGCTCGCAAGTTATGCATTCCTTCAATAAAAGATTGGTAATAATTTGCGAGTCCCAAGAAACTCTGCAAGGTTGTTACATTATCGGGTGCTGGCATATTTTTTATTGCCGCAGATCTGTCTGGGTCTGGACGTCGTCCATGTTTGTTTATTATGTGTCCAAGATACTTAATCTCGCTCATACAAAAGTCACATTTACTTTCTTTTACTTTAAAGCCGAATTCTTGTATTCGAGTAAATACTTGTTTCAAATGTTCCTTATGTTCTTCTAGGGATTTGCTCCTGACAACAATGTCGTCCAGGTATGTATATGCGCACTCAATACCACTTAGCATGGTGTCCATCACTTGCTGAAAGATGGCAGGCGCTACTTTGATGCCAAAAGGCAATCGGTTGTATTTGTATAATCCCTTATGCGTATTGATGCATAGTATTTTTGAGCAATTCTCCTCGACCGGTATTTGCAAATACGCGTCGCTCAAGTCTATCTTGGAGAAGATATTACCCCCATTCAACTTCGTGAATATTTCCTCTGGGCTTGGTCGGGGGTAATGGTGATCTTTTAATAGGGAGTTGACCCCGGTCGAAAAGTCTGCGCACACTCTAACTTCGCCATTCTTTTTCTTTACGTATACGGTGGGGGCTGCCCACTCGCTGTGTTCTATTTTTGATAGAATTCGCGTCTGTTCCAATCTATTTAATTGTTTATCAATCTTTTCCAACCCAGCGAACGGAACATTTCGCTTTTTTCTAAAAATTGGGCTGGCGTTTTCTTTAAGTTCAAACGAGGCCTTGAATTTATTGCAGCGACCTAAGTTAGTCGTGAATGCCTCAGGAAATAATTCTTTTAAATCGTCTTTTATATTTACTGTTGTTGGAGAAGAACATTCTAATTTTTTACAGAATGTATTGATTGGCTTATCCCATAGTCCGAATTCCTCAATTAAATCTATTCCAAACAGATTTTCACTATTTTTTAGTACGAATAATTTTAATTTCTTCGAAATCCCTTTCAATTTTATCGGGAGGACAACTTCTCCTTCAAATTTTATACCACCACCAGTTACCGTCCAGGCTGCTTTACTAGTTTTCATCATGGCCGGTTTTCCCAACTTTTTCCACGTATTCAGGTTTATTATAGAAACATCGGAGCCGGAGTCGAGTTGTAACTTTATTGATGTTTTAAATATTTCCACTTTTACGTATTTTCGCCGATCTTTGTCTAATTTTGTATTTGATTTTGTTTGCTGTACTCTCTTTCTGGTGTAATCTTTATATCTGCAGCAATCGCTTTTGTGTCCCACCTTCTTACAAATGTAGCATTTTTTCTTCTTATAAGGACAATCTGATTCCCAATGCTTTTCTGCACATCTCTTACAGTTATATCTAGGAAGAGGCTTGTTATATTCTGTATTATATTTATGGTTATTATCTTTGGAATATCCCGTTCCATTGCTTTTCTTTGTAAAGTTCTTGGTTGGTGCGTATGGTTTTCAAACTTTTCTTACATATGCCACTCCGGATTCTTCTATATTTTTTGAATCCTTTTTTAGTATAATGGCCCTTTCACAGTCCTCTGCTAGTTTCTGGAGGGTTAAATCTTGCTCAGATTCCAGCTTAGACAACACTCGTCTGCGTATTTCTGCATTTTTTGTGGAAACTAACCCTTGAGCGAAGATTAGACATTTAAAATCTTCTACCGTTAGTTCTGCAAGCTTAAAATTATCGCAGTTTTTATTGACAACTGATGCGTATGTCAAATAATCTTGGTTGTCCATCTTTCTTAGATTCATGCACAGCCATCTTTTATGAAAAAGAGATATATTTGGATTAAATAATTCTTTTAGTAATTTTACAGCTTCCATGAACTCTAATTCCGCAGTTTTTTTAGGTAATATGTAATCTACGAATTTGCTGTGTTCTGATGTACCCAATTTTCTGAGTAAGAGGCTCACTTTCTGACTATTTGGCCAATTTTTACAGTCCAGTTGAAAAACATCCTCGTATCTTGTGTAGTATGCTTCAAAATTCTTCTCTTCCTCAGGCACATAATGAAATGTGTCCATGCTATTAAAAATAGTTGTATGGGAGAAATTAACACTATCGACATTTTCTCGATTACTCTTTAGTAGTTCCAGTGTTTTAGCAAAACGTTCATCTTGTCTTTCTTAATATTCCAATTGTAGTTTCTTATGCCTTTCTTCCTGTTCCAATTGCAGTTTTTTCTGCTTTAATTCTGCCATTTTCTGCTTTTCTTCTTGTTCCTGCTGCCATTTCAAAATCTGTCCTCTCTCTTTTCCTCGCGGTCAGCCTGTGCCTGTATTTGTGTTTGCAAAAGCTCGTTTTGTGTAGCTTGTCTGCGTTCATCCCGCTCAGCCTGTGCTTGTAAAAATTGCATGAACATTTTTGATAAGTCTTCCATGTTTTTTTGTTTTTTTTTAGTATGTAGTTAAAAAAAATATTGTGCCATGTACAATATACACCGGTTTGGGTTACAACAAAAAAGCAAATTGCTGTAAGCTCCTGTTTTCAATAATAATATCGCTGCTTGCAATGATATATTCTTTTTGCGAGTCACGCTGCAAAAAAAAAAAATAAAACAGGTTTATCTGGAATCACGAAATCGAATTGACTTTCCGTTTTTAGGCACTTACTAATAAGTAACTCTTTCCACAAAATAAAAGTTTGGGTTTTTTTTTTTTTTTTTTTTTAAATAGTTCTTCGTCAAACTGTTATATTTGACGCTTCATATCTCGTCGCCAACTGTTGTAGTTGCAAGGTTGAACAATAATTAGTAAGGAAATACAATGAAGACGCAAACAACAAGATAACGCAATAATAAGTGTATTAAGGAAAAGGTATATTTACAATATGTACAAATGACGGTGTCGAGTCAGAGAGTCTTGGTGGGAGGACATGTACGCTCTTCGGCATCACTTCCGGTGGCATTTGAGTAAGACACACCAAGGCCAACCTAGGCTTGCCATTTATAGTTATTCGCATATGCAAATAAGTGGTTGCCACCACAACAGTAAGCGAAAAAAAAAAAAAAAATACTCATCCATTGTTGTTTGCATGAGATTCATTAGTACAGGGATTGAGTACTTTGTCCGTTTACAGGCTGAACATGACACTCTTACTAGCGCAGATTTTGAACGTCATGTGATGGAATCAACATGTGTGAAAATTTCGAGCAGTGGCTATTCAGCCTGCAAAAATCTGGAAAGTCTGGAAATCATGGAATCATTGCTGAGACTTAGTGCAGTTTTAACGTGCTTTGGACAGAGTCTGACGCAAGCAACAATTACAGGCAGCAACGATGGTGACTTGTGGAAACACTGTCTAGACTGATTTGTTTTTTTCTCGAATGTTCCAACCCATTCACTGTCTACATACGCAAGTAGACAAAAATATAGTCCCATGGATTTGTGTGTAAAACTGATGCATTATAGCTGAGTGTCTACGCACTAAAATAATTCCATAGGCGACCAGTGAAAAAATTACATTGTTTCGGAAATGAATACATTCCGGCGGTATAGATTCTTCTGCTTATGTGATGAGCGACTTGATTTGATTTAGCTGTTCACTGCACATATAAATGCCTGAGTTCGATGAGATGTACCTGAAGAAGTTCAGAGGTTACATTGGCTGAAATATTGTGAGAATAACATCCAAGAAAAGAATAGTGTTCCAAACGGTACAAATAATACAAAATAATTTTTTTTAATATGAGTTATGGTAAAAAGTAAGACATAGAAAGTTAAACAATGTATACATTCAAAATCCAACATTACTTACCAACATAGATACCTTGGATAGTCCACATTCGTACTGTGCAGTCACTTGAAGCCGTTATTAACATTTCATTATTATCTATCAATACAATATCATTAATTGTATGTGTATGACCTCTCCATTTTCTAATCACTAAAACCAATGAAATAAAAGAAGCAATAATAATAATAATAATAATAATAATAATAATAATAATAATAATAATAAATCACTGTATTTGGCAAAATACGTTTTATACAATTACTATATAAACGCTAGATTATTAAAATTGATATTATCTGTGCCTAATTCAAAACGTACATTCCATGAACAAAGCTTCTTTCTTAGAACTGCACGCCTGTGGAACTCTCTACCGCTTGCTTGTCTCCCTCCTGACTTCAACATGGATGTCTTCAAGTCCAACATAAACAAATTCCTGATGAACCGCCCCCTTAAGTAATGACACTTTATCAAATCTTCAATACTAATGTATACTGCAACACTATCCCATTGATTACTGTACACAAAATAACCCTTACCCCGAGTGGCTTCTGGGCCTTGATAAGTGGTGACCTCCATGTAAAAAAAAAAAAAAAAGAAGCTCTTGGAAGCATCATTAAAAATTTTAAAACATTGAATAAACAGACAAAACTATTTTTAGAGCACGTTAAGATGCAAAAATTTTATTAAAGGAAGGAAAAAAAAATTCAATTTCTTTTTCCTTTTGCCTAAAGTTTTTTTACATTTTTAATGATGCTTCCAAGAGCTTTAATACTAATTTTTATATCTTTAAAGCGAACACGCACTAAAAAAAAAAAAAAAAAAAAAAAGGTCACACAGAAGAGTTCTCTATGACACTTCACGCGTTTAACAACAGCAACAACAGCAAGCCTTGGATTCAACAACACAAGGATTTTGCTTGCAAGAAAATAAAGCAAAACAAGCAATAGAACAATAAAAAATAAAAAAGGAAAATAAAAAATAATAAAAAATAAAAATAAAAAATAAAAATAAAAAAAATAAAATAAAAAAATAAATAAAAAAAGAAAAAAGAAAATAAAGGAAAACAAGCAATAAAACAATAAAAAATAAAATAAAGGAAAATAAAAAATAATAAAAAATAAAATAAAAAAAAATAAAGAATAAAAATAATAAAAATAAAATAAAAAGATAAATAAAAAAGAAAAAAGAAAATAAAGGAAAACAAGCAATAGAACTCTTTTGTTCCTTGAAGATGGACCTGTCATAGTTCGAAATTAATAAGAAATGTTTCAACTTTAAAAAAGAAAGGAAAGCAAAAGGAAAAATGTTTAATTTTTTTTTCCTTCTTTTATTAAAATTTTTGCATCTTAATGTGTTCTAAAACCAGTTTTGTCTATTTATTCAAAGCTGTTAGATTATTATTTCTAATTATTTTTATTTAATAATCTTTTTCTTTTAGCTTTTTATTGCAATTATAATGTGAAAAAATGTAACATTTGATCTTCTTCAGATCTTTGTTCAAATTAGTTTTTTTTTATTTTGCTTCTTTTCATGAAAATCTCTCCAGACGAGGCATAAAGCCACTTGATGTAAGCAGCTGACAAGAATGAAAGAGCATTATTGCAAAGAGACGAGATGTTTATTGACTTTAGTTATTGGAAAGATCAAGGTTATGAGTAGAAGGAAAACAGTCAGTAGGAAGAGAGTTCCACAAGGAAATAAGCTACTGAAAACAGTCAGCAGGAAGAGAGTTCCACAAGGAAATAAGCTACTAGAATAAGCAGGAAGAGAGTTCCACAATGGAAAAAAGCTACTGGAATAAAAAGCTGTATTACAATGAAATATCAAAACAGCGAATTGATGAAGACCACTAGACCAACGAATTAAATGAGCTGGAATAAAAGAAGCAGATAATAGATTGGACAATTCTGAGAAACATATGCCAGAATAGTATTTATGGAAAATCTGAGACGAGCAACATCACATATGTTACAATATTTTTGATAAGAATGTGAGGGTGCGATTAAAGAAAATTGAAAGATTTTATTCATAGACATTGATGGTAGGAACTGACCAATTAAATAGAGCTACGCTCTGCTAGCAACCAATCAGAAACTGGATTTACTCCATAAAAATAGTGAATCTTTTAGAATTCCCGTACATACTTTTTTGAACAAACTCTATTCTTCATCTCAGGACTTATACAATTTGGCTGCCCATTGGAAACTCTTCTAAAATTCAAAATGGTTTTCAATTCAAAAACATCTGTAGCAGCCGACACTCGCTACAAACACATTCTCACAATTCGAGATTTGAAATCCATTTCCTTCTGGCTTGTCCAATCACAAGCCAGCTATCTATCACATGACAAGAGTATATAAAAGGTGAACTCTGAAACCCTCTTCCTCTCTTTCTCACTGCTTTGCCCAGAAGCACACATCGCCTCGGGCTTCTGTCCCAGATAGAATGTGAGTACTACAAGCTAACATGGCGACCTTTCAAACTCTCATTTGTTTCCACGTGTGGTACCTTAACGAACATTCTTTGTCATGTTAAAGAACATACACTGCCACACACACACACACACACACACACACACACACACACACACACACACACACACACTTTTTCTTACCACGAGACACTAACCCCTTTGCCCTGTCTCTACTAGTGAGTGCATGCTCTTACATACGTAAGTCTTTGCCCTTTCTTTCTCTTTTAACCGGCTTCCTTCATACCGACAGCTACTAGCCATAAACACGTGTAAACTGAACTGAATTATTCTCTCCTTCACCAGCCAGCATGATATTAAATCTATCTATAAACACATTGAACATGTTTCTCTCTCTTCTACTAACGCTACTAATGAGGATAACAAATAAAATTGTTTATTAAATGTTAAAATCAGACTTCCTTTCGTTGTCTTCGTTATTAACTAAACATTATTAACTAATCATTATTAACTAATCATTATTAACTAAACATTATTAACTAATCATTATTACTTAAACATTATTAATTAATCATTATTAACTAATCATTATTACTTAAACATTATTAACTAATCATTATTAACTAATCATTTTCAACTAAACCTCTGTGAGAGAGAGGTTACAGAGAAACAGAAAGGGATGGGGCCAATTAAATTATAGATAAGTTTCAGCACCTTAAGGAAAACCCTCGAATGGGATAAAGGTTTGCCAGCCCAAATATGACGGCAATACTCGATACATGGTCTGATTTGTAGAGATAGAGAATAGCCTCAAATATGAGAAAGTTTGTAGGACTATAGGGAGAACCAAATTTTCAAGAAGCCGAAAGAGCAATGGATCTAATGTATGCACTCCCAAGAAAAATTTGACGAGAAAAAAAGGCCAAGAAGTTTCAGAATCGATTTCTTCTTGTAAACAAAGCCATCTTTGAGAATCTCAGGAAAAGGTACACACATATGCCGAAAGACATGAGCTGAAGAATCTTAACATGGTTAAACAAGCTAATGTGTATCCCACTCAAAACTGTACCTTTATTGAATCTGATGAGAAGTGGTGATAGTGGTGATGTGTCAAGTTGAAATCCATTTTTATTTACTATGGATGTTGGCAACCTTCATGTGGTCTCTCCTGTAAGTATTTGATTCTAGAAAGAATCAAAGAGATCAATACCAACAACAGAGTGAGCTTTGAGTTTACTTTTGGCTACTTTGTAACTCTTGCTTCCCTTATTTTGTTCTTTAGTCCTCGCATTCCATGAGCAATGTTACTGACAAAGGAGGAAGAACTGCTGTTTTCTGAGTCAGAGTCTATCCTTCTCATACTTATAGTTAGTTAGTTTTTGACCCCTTTTTTCTAAGCTCCTTACGTCAAGTGACTTGGTACCTTGTCTGGAGCGATTTCTATAAAAAAAATTGTGGGGCGCAATTTCAATATCATGGATTTTAAAACTTTCAATATCTTAATTAAGTGAGAATTTTCTAAGAATTTAAAAGTCAGTTTAAATAACTTTTTATTCAACAGTTTAAATGCTTCCAAATTCCGTTAACATTTCAAAGTTTCATGAATGAAATCATTGTTGTTTCTGACAAAGGGATAAGAATCGCTGTTTTCTTGGTTGGAATCTATTCATATGACAGTTGAGTGTAGAAAGTAGACCTTAGGTTTACTTTCGTTATACTCGTAACTCTTGCTTCTCTTATTTTGTTCTTTAATCCTCACATTCCATGAGACATGTTTCTGGCAAAGGAGGAAGAATTGCTGTTTTCTGTGTCTGTTTGTCGATTTGACCAAGACGTGGTAATTTCTTTTTTTTTTTATTTTAGCTCCTTATATCAAGTGGTCGCACGAGCGATATCTGCTAAAAACAGTACCTATTTACTTGCCTTCCCAAGAAAATAGGGCTAAATGTGACACAAGGTCAGTTTTTTAATGTGGAAAAAATTCAGCTACTCCAAAAGAGACATTCTAGATTGGGGCAAGAATTTAAATTGTCCTAGTCTAGAATGCTTTTTTTTCTTCGCTGACTGAGAAAAGAAAAGATGAAGTGTAATATTAGCACAAATACTACCCTTTGATCCTAGCCGAAAGGCCATGGAAGCATCAAGTTAGTCAGAAAAAATCGTACCACACAGATTTATACAAATTTATAATTTTTAATTTTTATTATAATAATAATAATAATAATAATAATAATGGTAAGCGGCTATTGCAATAATGCAAAGTCATTTGCAAAGGTTATCGAAAGAGATGGAGAATACTGAAAATCTGGGAAGACTTGTTATCACTCAGATTCCAAGAAACATAAACTGCTTATTATCAATGAGTAATCTCTAATAATGACCTGAGTGAAAACTTCTAGCAAGTAAGTAAGTAAGTAAGTAAGTAAGTAAGTAAGTAATAATAATAATAATAATAATAATAATAATAAGAAGAAGAAGAAGAAGAAGAAGAAGAGTGGTGACTGTGCTGAAGTGGATAATGATACAGGCTGTCAATCTGGGTGTGGCATGTTCGAATCTAGTTGGTTCTATGATACCATTTTCATGTTTGTTGGCAACCTTCATATGGTCCCTTCTGGAAATACCTGATGCAGGAAAGGAATCAGGGAAACCAATGACCAAAAATAGAATAAAGCTGATCAGAAAAATCCGTATCATGTGGATTCATAAGGGCAGGTAACTCCCTTAACGTTCAAGCGAGCGTAATAATTAAATACCACAGAATCACTAATAAAAAAGTAAACAAACAATAGATCTTACATTTAAAAGCGATAAAAATCGTGCATAAAATTTGACGAGGTATCGTAGCTTGGTGGAAATATATCAGGCTGCTGATCAGACTGTTATGAGTTCGATCCTTGTAAAAAATTTAGCCATGCTGATGATGGGTGTTACCCCGAAACATGTGTCCATGGATAACTTTTGTGCACGAAAAAATATTTGATAAATATTTGAATAAAATATTCAAATATTTATTAACTAAACTTAATAATAATAACAAAAGAATATGTAACAATTAAATACCACAGAATCGCCAATAAAAAATAAATAGATCCTATATATATATATATATATATATATATATATATATATATATTATATATATATATATTATATATATATATATATATATATATATATATATATATATATATATATATATATATTAGATAAAGACATCTTCACATTAAACTCATAGTCCCTAACTTAGAAGCAATCTTTAATTTATAGCTACCCATTCCGCAATTATTCTGTGACACCTACTGATAATTTTATCATTACTTATCTAGTTTAACTTTTCCTGCCTTAATTCTTGCACCATTACAACGTCATTTTGTCTGGGTCATTGTGACATTGCTTTTTCTGTTCTAAAAATCTCTGTTAAATGTTACTGTTTTCATTTCTAATTTTCAAATTAGCCTCGGCAGTAGCATGGTGAAAACCTACCACTAATCCATTCTCCGTACAATTTTTTTTTTATATATAATATTATGTTGAACTAAATTTTTTTTCTTATACCCATTTGTGAACTATTTCACAGAATTCTGTTTTTTTGGGGGGGGGGTATATCTCCCAGTAATGGGATGCCTTTGGATTCTTTACACCTAGACACTCCAATTTGACGAACGTTTCTGGACTTTACCGTCCTTGGATCTCCCATTCTGCAATCAAACATCCATTCACGTGAAATCATTTTTCATTTTTTCCCCATTCCCTCTGCTTCACTGTTTTTTTTTCTTTAACTTTTAGCAAGTACGCCCTATAGCTAACTTGCAGTTTCATTGAATAAGCAAAATCTGATTCCGCATTTAGCTAATTCTTCTCCTCTGATGAGAAGGAAAGTATTTCTTTTGAAACTCTGTGGATTAAGGACAATCCACTTCTTTTGTGTTTTCTTTTTGGAAATTAAATGTTTTTAACTCTTGTTAAAGTGTTTTAAACATATTTTATTAATTCTTTGCTTATATATATATATATATATATATATATATATATATATATATATATATATATGAAATCATCCACATACAGTACTGTTTCGCTGTTTCCCAGCTCATTAGTGCGGCTAGACAAGCCATTGCCTCAAGCCAGGATATATATATATATATATATATATATATATATATATATATATATATATATATATAAACAAATTTATGCGGTAGTGACACTGGACATTCTAATATTTCGGACAAATAATCGGTTAAAACCAGAAGTTCTCGTCAGGTGACTTAATAAATGATTGCTTTCCATAGAAGATTGTATCTTCATTTTCCCTGCACTTAAATATTTTGAAGTCATAAATATAAATATGGCAGTTTACTTAGCAGTGGTAAGCTCTCCTGTGTCTTTTTCCATTGCTGGAATGAATTATCACCCCTTGCGAGTAATGATAAAGCTACATAATGACCAAGTTCTTGTGTGCACTTATGAATAAGGGATTTTTTTTTTTAGTTTAAAATTTTGCTTCTTGTATTTCTGTTGTAGTTGCGGCTGCTGTCACCAGGTTTAACTCAGCCTAATTTTGGATTTGTTACTGTAGACTTGTTTAAAGCTAATTCATCAAACAGGTTTGGAAGAGATACAGTTGTAGTTTCACTTTGATCTTTTTAACCTTCAACAGAGCTTGAGGAGCTGTATTCTGATTCTTCATTATCATCAGTAAAAAGTAGACGCAAAATCTAATTCTTAATGGTGTTTTCAATGTAATTTTTTGAAATTGAAATGTGAATCTTGGATGTAGGAAAGTAGTGTTGCGGACCAGGATATAAATACCCTAAACTTGCTACAGGAAAAAATAATGAAACGAATTGAATGAAGGAAACAAAGAACTCAAATGCTGGAATAAAATAAACATGTCGTTTATTTTCTGTTGAGAAATGAAAGTCTTGGGTGTACACGTGTTCATTCAGCCGTTGACGACTACGCGCGTGGAAGGAAAGGGGGAATGCAATAGAGAAACGCGAAGTGGCAAGCCGGCCTGTAGAAAGAAAGGGTTAAGCTCAGTAGAGAGTTGCGCACATGTCTGTGCTGATGGACCAAAGCAAAAGGAGAGTTAGAGTGAGAAAGTCAATCCAGGTTATGGAGATAGAAAGCGTATAAAGTGTACATACTGTCTGTTAGCTTTTTGTCCCACATAGTAGCAAGTGGTGTGAGGTACGCGCATGCCGAAAAGGCACGCTGCTGGTCCGTAGACCGACCAGCTAGGAGGCTGGTCTGAAAAGGGCTGGAAACAGCCTGTCTCTTCCTTTTATAGGTGTTTCCAGTGTGTCTCTTGCGCATGTGTGGATTTCCTTTGAAAGGGGAAGTGCCGTCGTCCATGCGTGCGCATATGTATATGACAAGTAATATGGCTTGAAATGTGAACGCGTGTTTTTGTGTGAGACTAGAAAAGGCTTGCGCAGTAGACACACAAGTTTTTATCATTTAGATAAGATGAAAATCTTATTTCCATTGATTCATTGAATTGTTTAACAATGGTAAGGATTCCACTAAAGTCAGAAATATCAGAATTAGATTGGACAGCTTTTGAAATAAATAATCTCCAAGCTAAAATTGTAGGTATTATTGATATGGTTGAAGCTCTGTTACTTGCTTCTTTGACGATTTCTTCAAATGAACTTCATAACTAGACAATTTTTTTAACAATTCCCCATTGGTAAGTTGTTTTTATCAGCAGAATACATTACAAGAGCTTCTTTTAACATGTTGAATTTCACTCTGTGGTTACATCTTCAATGAGCCTTTTATAAATTAAACTGATTCTATATTTCAGTTAATTTGTTAATTGCTAATGGAGAGTGATTAAAGTAAGAGTCTATATTCCTGTTATGATTGTCTTCACAGCCGGTTGGGAAAATAATGAGTCATTTATTGAGAGTTGTAATGAAGCTTGATAATAATTCTGAACCACATTTCCTGACACCAGCAAACATATTTGCTCCTGAATCCTGCAAGACTAAAAAACACTTTATTGAAGATTTTATACTCATTCAGAACATTGTGCGATTCTTCACTTGTTCTTTCACCTGCGATTGTGCCAGGGAATGGGACAACTCTAAGCACAGATCTACACTGTTCAGATCATTTGAAAGCCATTGGCCTCTTAAACTCAGAAAGGGAGTGTTATCTGTAGTAGCTATTCAAATGTCTGTAGTCAAAGAAATGCCGATAATTTCGTTGAGATATATGAATTTTTGTTTTTACTTTTGTAAATATATCTGAAATTATTTTTTGCAGTGAAGTATTTTTTTTTTATGAAATACTGTAACTTATAATATTAATATTAACAGCAATCGTTTCTCCTATCAGATAATGGATCTCTTGTAACCTATTACCATTAATATCCCAAATTTTCTTCTTGGCCAATATTCATTCTGTAGTAGTTTGGTGTTTTGCTGGCAGCTTGTAGTTGCTGCTACTTGTTTCTGGAATATCTATCTCTGAACATCTATTAACGTTTCCTTTTCTTATTAGCAACTTTTGCTTCTTTGGGATAAACTTCTTTGGGATAAACTTTTCTATTAATCGTGTAAAAGTTTTTGCTTATTTGCCACCCTTTGATGTGATGGTTTGACATAACTTGCAGACAGATGTATTCTTATTCTTGGGATTGACATCAATATATTTCCAGCAGAAACTGGTTGCCATAATGGTTGAAGGTTATTGTTAATATTTAAGTAATTTTTTATGTATTTTAATTGATATCTAATTAGTAATTTATTTCAATAAAATATGCATTATTTAAACCAGAAAAATAAGAATATACTTATGTAACGAAGTAAGGGTGTTGATGCCCCCCCCCCCCGTTAGGAAGAAAAACAAAACCACTTGGTGTCAAGTTGTTTATTTAAGAATCACGAGAACTCTGTGTGTTAGAGGTTAAAAGAGAAACTGTATTTACTAACTGTTTATTTGAGTTCGATCAGATCTTTGAAGCGAGCGATTGTTTCACTTTTAGAAATGATGATTCAGATTATGGACTGAGAGCAGAATTTCGAAACAAAGAGAAATAATATTCGCGTGATGTTCCGAGGGCGAACATGAATGTTTATATATATATATATCAACAAGTTAGAGAGATACGGGGGGGAATGCGCAGAAGACAGACTCTCAGATGGACAGATAGAGAGAACACAGGAAGTCAGAGCAGAGTGGGCTTTTGACTTAAACACATTTCTTCAGATACCTAGAGACTGACACTCCACAAGGTTACAAGCTGACGCCTTCGACCATATTCTTAGAATAATAACACATCGCTTCCTTCAGGACTCTGAAAGAATTATAAGAACTGTACTTTTTTTTGGAATATATATTTGTGTGCAGAATCGTTTTATCCTGTTTTCTTTTACTACACTAAAAATCCACGGCTCTCTTTCGATAACGTTCGTCGTTAAGAGGGTACACAACGAATTGGTCCAGGATATATATCTAGACGATCAACCGATAATTCGGTCACTTCCCCATACCAGTAACTTTAGACGGCCAAGAATTATCACCGGCAGTGGAAGGGTTCGGAGGTCGACGATCGTCCTCAACTGACTGGTGAAGGAGTGGGGGCGACACTTATAATGGTAACACGGGTCCAAAAACGAGGAACAAGAGTATGACCTATGAAGAATGCTTTATTTTCGGTTCACACATGGTCGCAATTTACTGTACAATTCCTTAACATGAAAACTGAAAGATAGAGTAATAATTTTCTTTGACCGTGATTTAAAGAAAAAAATAATGTTAATTCAATATGTAGCAAAAGGAGAAAATTTTTCTTTATGCTTACATCTATTTGCCTCAAATTCAGCATGCCATTCTTGTTTAAAAATATCGTGTAGACAGTGCATGTCCCTTCGGTGAAGTTTCACCGGCAAGCAAAAAAAAGGGAGTTAATTTGTGTTCGTTTACAATATAATTAAATTAATATTAGTACCATTTATGACAACAAAATTTGCTGACAAATCGGCATTAGAAAACCTGTTAATCAGCCGATTAATAGATAATCGGCTGCGATTATCAAAGGCCGATAAATCGGTAATCGGTTAATTTGCTTATCGGTGCATCGCAAGTTTCTAAATTACGTTATTATTTCATCTTACTTGGAGGTGGATCCGTTTCTTCACCTAGAGAACAAAAATCATCTATGTCCCAGGTACATATGAATCCCATGGAATCGGCTGAGTATAGAACTGTGTTTGCTGAGTTGAGAACCATTGTCGTTACATGTGCTTCCCTTTTCTGGCACTGAAAATATGTGAAAGTTGGAACAAGAAAAAAAAGAAAGGAGAAAAAAAAACAATAAAAATTAAAGGAAGTTACAAGCATTAAAAAGTATGCTATGCTGTTATGAAGTATATTAAATGTTCCATAATCAAAAGATAAATGAAATATATATATATATATATATATATATATATATATATATATATATATATATATATATAGACTACTGGCTGTTTCTGTCTGGCGTTGCCTGGAATTACTTTAACCTTCAATAATAATTTGCATGACTCCAAAAAAATGACTTTGCGTGATCTTTAAAAATCAAAAACATTTAACCCTCTATGACCCGAATTATGATGTAGATGATTAAAAAACAATCTTTATTGTTGATTTTACTTAGTTTAAAAGCTAATGATACTATGATTGTCTTCAAACTGTAAAAAAATATGAAGTTTAATAGTTAAACTACAACTGACAATTTTTGCATTTCATAAACTTACCTTGATTATTATCCATCGTGCTTGAAAAAAGTGTGTTTATGACAACAAACGAAAATTCTCTAGTCTGTGAGACAGATGGCGCAGTCTGAAGATATCTGGCATATACCCAAATACTGATCTAATACGTACAAGGCGTGTTTGAATAAATTCCTACTTTAATTATGCCATTTTATTAATTTGTTTACGGCTGAACAAATTAGTTCAACCAGATCATAAAGGGTTAAGGCATCTCTCCTTAACATTTAATCCAAAACATATAGTATCGTGGCAGGTAAGTATAAGAAATACTAACACCACCACCATTACTATGAGAATAGCGGTAAAAAGATGGTTAAATATTTCTCTTGGTTTCACCAGATTATAATCCTCCCCCACCACCCCCGCTATTTTTTATATTTTCCTCTCAGTCATTCTTTTTCCCTTTTAACCAATCAGATCAAAGATCATGAATAAAAAAGTAAATAAAAAATTTTAAAAAATGTAAGTTCGGCCAGGTAGAAAAGTGGAACTGGCGAATCCACATCGCCTTAGCGTAACACTATCTAAGTACAGCCTCTACATGTAAACTTGGATCTTCCGAGCTTCTCCTAAGCCAAGCTATGTCAATTCGATAATTCACACATATCAAGGCGAACGTGCACATAAAAGGTTATTTTTCCTTTAAAAAAAAACAAAAAAAAAAAAAAAACAAATGGCCAGATATAATTACATATCATAAGGAACACTTTCATCAAAAACATTCAATTAACCCTTTTTAATCTTGGAAAACAGAAAGAAATACCAAAACATAAAACTATATTAGACTAAAAAAGACTTTGTATTATTTAAAAAAAGAAAACAAGAGCATTTAAGTCATCTCTCTCTCTCTCTCTCTCTCTCTCTCTCTCTCTCTCTCTCTCTCTCTCTCTCTGACATTTACCCCCTCTTGTTTTTATTTATTTATTTGGTTCTTTTGGTTTGTTTTTTTTATTTATTTCATTCTTTCCAGCACACGGACAACAAAAAGTGCTCAATATCCGGAGAATAGTTTCTTCTCTTTGTATCCTTTCTGCCGAAATATCTGGTGGAGAGGGTATCACATGCTTCTTTTTTTTTTGGGGGGGGGTGATTACATTTACATGTTTTTATCTGTTCTTTTATTTCGGAAATTATTGTGGGGGTATCACCGTTGCTCATGATGAAAATGATGATTAATATCCTTAGTATAGTAGGTGTGTTCCAAACGGAACTTCATGTAGACCCGGTCAACGCCGGGTACCCATGCTAGTATATATATATATATATATATATATATATATATATATATATATATATATATATATATATTTGTTTACTGTTTTTTGAGAAAGAATTCCAACAAAGTGCTCGATTACAAAGAAAAACCTTTTCAATATAAGAACTTAATATTTATTTATTTAAAATTGTACAGAAGGTCAGAAAAACATTGGTACCGTCGGTTTCAATCCTAACATATAGAAAATTGATATTAAAATAAAATAAAATATACAGAAATAAGGATAAGCTATAGTTAAATAAAAATGAACATCAATATATGCGGTCCTGCCAGAAAACAACATGGCTGACGAGAGCCTAACATTATTTACGATTTAGGATTAACTGGTTCTCCTTATGTTAGGCTTGAAACCGACGGTACCAATGTTTTTCTGACCTTCCGTACAATTTTAAATATATATGTATATATATATATATATATATATATATATATATATATAGAGAGAGAGAGAGAGAGAGAGAGAGAGAGAGAGAGAGAGATGAAAGGATGAAACACTAGTGTCTGTAGGTATTTAATTATTATAGTAAAAAAATAATTATGACAGCCCCTTTAAGAAATTCGTTTCTTATCGTTGAGCACTTTCAGTTGAATTAAAAGTCGGTCAATTTAGCTCTTATGCGTAGATCATCGTATAACGATTAGATCACTGTCTGTCTGGCGTAAATGAACACTTAACATTAAGTTGTTTAAAATTCAACGTTATTTCAAGCGGTTAATGGTAGCCGAATGGATTGGGTCTCCGCTAATCGAGCCAGAGATGTCTCGTGATACGGGGTTCGGATCGTTCGACTGGTAGTAATCGTGACACCCTGCACTGAAGATTCCCGAAAGGATGAAACACTAGTGTCTGTAGGTATTTAATTATTATAGTAAAAAAATAATTATATATATATATATATATATATATATATATATCTATATAATACTAAAACTCTATGGATCTTGTATGTTTGCAATCAGATTTCCGGTTTTCAACATCCGGTTGCGCATGCGTAAATAGCAACGTCTTCAATCCGTTATTCCAATTCCGGAATTTTTATATCGCTTTTAATACAAACAATTTCATTTAATTTGATCAAATAGTTTTTTGGTTTTTTTTAACGGCTAAAAACATTCAACTTCGTAAAGTCTGTCGCAGTTTCAAAAAAACTTCTCCCTTTTAAAAAACAAAAGTAAACAAACAAGAAAAACAACACTCATTATTAATAGAAGCAGCGGCGGTGAAAGAAAACACCTCTCACTTTCCCTCTAATAGATTTCAACACTCCTACTCCCTCTGTTTTCGTTACGTACGCGAGAAATCTTTAATTCATGTCATTATAAATAAATAATTTTATAACATCAACCGTAGTTTTTTGTTTTTTTTTAACGGCTAAAAACATTCAACTTCGTAAAGTCTGTCGCAGTTTCAAAAAAACTTCTCCCTTTTAAAAAACAAAAGTAAACAAACAAGAAAAACAACACTCATTATTAATAGAAGCAACGGCGGTGAAAGAAAACACCTCTCACTTTCCCTCTAATAGATTTCAACACTCCTACTCCCTCTGTTTTCGTTACGTACGCGAGAAATCTTTAATTCATGTCATTATAAATAAATAATTTTATAAAATCAACCGTAGTTTTTTTTTTTTTTTTAACGGCTAAAAACATTCAACTTCGTAAAGTCTGTCGCAGTTTCAAAAAAACTTCTCCCTTTTAAAAAACAAAAGTAAACAAACAAGAAAAACAACACTCATTATTAATAGAAGCAGCGGCGGTGAAAGAAAACACCTCTCACTTTCACTCTCATAGATTTCAACACTCCTACTCCCTCTGTTTTCGTTACATACGCGAGAAATAGTTACGTGTATGTGTGAGAGAGAGAAAAAGGGAGCGATGTAAAACTGGATAGAGTTATCCCCCTTAACTAATGCAGATCTTTTTACTAGAGGGCGTTATTACAAAAAAATTTCTTTTTCTTCTTCCCATGTTTTTTAAAGTCGTCTGCTTACATTTCCAAACGGAAAGCTGAATCGGTAAATGCACACATTTCTATTACATTAAATAGTGTTTTCCTTTGTTGTTTTTAAACAGCAAATATTTGAATCATATGTTTTATACATATTAAATCCATTTTTTAAATCCAATATATTTTTAAAATCCAATATTTTAAATTCATCAGAAGTTTTTACACAAAAACGGAAAGCCGCATTGCTAAATGCACACGTTTCTATTACATTAAATAGTGTTTCCTTTTGTTGTTTTTTTTAACAACAAATACTTGAATCATATGTTTTACACATATTACATCCATTTTTTAACACATTTAATATTTTAAATTTTTCAGAAGTTGTTACACAAAGCTGTAACAAATTATTTTACATTCTTTGTAGAACTTTACTAATATGTCACACAACCAAATAAAAAGTAAAAAACCCAAAATCAACGATGAAACCAATGTGGATCAGCAACAAGCTGGTCCCTCTGGCATGCCACAACTTACTGAAACTGAACAACAAAGACGAACTCGACTGATTCGTTCTAGAGAAACGTATAAACTTCAAAGAGCTTCTGAAACAAGTGAACAAAGAGAAATTCGCTTGAAAAAACAAAGGGAAAAAGATTATAGATATCGAAATTTAGAAACGCCGCAGCGAAGAGAATACCGACTGAGCATGCAAAGAATGCGAACACAAGAGACAAGAAATAATGAAACAACAGAGAGGAGAGAAGAGAGACTGAACAGGCAGAGAATTAGAGCTGAGCAAAGACGAGCTAGCGAGACAGCACAACAAAGAGAAGAGAGACTGAGTAGCCAAAGAATAAGAGATGAACGAAACCGAGGTGACGAGAATGTTGTGGAAATAAACAACATACTTGCTTTGCGAAATAGTCAATATAATTTACAGCGCAGAGCAAACTTACAGGGAAATGTTGGAAATTTGAATAAGCTATGTTCTCATTGTAAAGCAAAACTTTTTGTTGGAGAAACTGCACATTTTTGTTGCATAAATGGCAAGGTTAGATTGCCAAAGTTGCATAAGTTGCCACATGAACTCTATTATTTGTATGCTGATCAAGGTGAAGAAGCTCGCCACTTCAGAAGACACCTGAGACAATATAATAGTCTGTTTCAAATGACATCTTTTGGTTGCAAAGAAATCAAGCCACAACACGGATGGAATCCATCTATAGTTATTCAAGGGCAGATTCATCACTATATTGGATCATTATTACCTGAGCCAGACAATCAAGCTCAGTTTATTCAGATATACTTTCTTGACAAAGAATATAGTATTGATGTTCGGATGAATATGTACCCGAACATTGAGTTACGTCGGAATATCATAGAAAATATTGAGTATATTCTAAGACGTGCTAATATCTATGTGACTGCATTTCAACAAACTAAGGACATGATATACAACATACCTAATGCAGTTATTGTTATAGATCCTACGAGGAAACCGATTAATGAGTATGAAAGGCGATACAATAATCAGATTTTTAATGAAGTAGGAATTATTATTCAAAATAACAATGAACAGCAAACAACATCACACCACATAATATTGAGAGAAAAAGGTGGTCAGCTTCAAACAATATCGGAATATCATCGATCATATGATCCACTACAGTATGTACTGTTTTTCCCTGATGGTGAGGATGGCTGGCATCCCGAGATGACAATGACAAATAACCGGAAATTAACTGCTATGCGTTATTATGCCTACCGCATTATGATCCGTGATGATGAATTTAACCAAATATTAAGAGGTGGGAGATTGTTTCAGCAGTATGTTGAGGATATGGCAGGAAAAATTGAAGTAGATCGTTTGAACTACATTAGATTGAATCAATCCTCTCTTAGATCTACAACATACAGAGGTTTTGTCGATGCGTTACATGATAATGATGATCTTAGTAACATAGGCAGAAAAGTTATTTTGTCATCAACATTTGTTGGTGGTCCACGATATATGATGGAAAGATGTCAAGATGCTATGATGTATGTTAGAAAATATGGGACTGCAACTTACTTCATCACAATGACATGCAATCCAAATTGGCCTGAGATTAAGGATAATCTCATTGAGAACCAATTTCCTCACGATCGACCAGACATAATTGCAAGAATTTTTGATTTAAAAAGAAAACTTTTCATTAAATATTTAACAGGAACACAAGGTCTGTTGGGTAATTGTATTGCCTACGTTATAAGTGTTGAATACCAGAAAAGAGGTTTACCACACCTACATTGCCTGCTATGGATGGAAGAAGAATCTAAACCCAGACCCCAGAATTATGATGATTTTGTTCAAGCTGAAATACCAAATAAAGTCGAACATCCAGAAGAACATGAATTGGTATTGACGCATATGATACATGGACCAAACTGCAACAGTACATCTCTGTGCTGGAAAAATGGGAGCTGTTCAAAGAGGTACCCAAAACCATATAGTGATGAAACAAGATGTGGATATGATTCCTACCCTATTTATAGGCGAAGGTCACCAGAAATGGGAGGTCATCAAGGCTATAAAGAAGGTAGAAATGAACCTATAACTTCCAAATGGGTTGTACCTTGCAACATGACTCTCTTGAAGTTATTTAATTGTCACTTAAATGTAGAAATATGCACTTCTGTAAAATCCATTAAATATGTAATTAAATATACATTAAAGGGAAGCGATCAGGCAGTTTTCAGTGTAAGCAAAGACGAAATTAAGCAATACTTGACAGGAAGATATATTGGACCATCAGAAGCAGTTTCGATGATACTGGGATTTCCAATTCATGTTAGAGAACCTGCAGTTGTTCGTCTTCAGATACATCTCCCTGATCAACATATGATCTATATTCAAAGGACAAGCAACAGAGACCTTAATAGAAATGCTTCTTGCACAACTCTAACAGAGTTTTTCAATATTTGCCAGAATGATGAATTTGCCAGAACACTCTATTACTCGGATGTCCCAAAATACTATGTGTGGCAAAATAAGAAATGGCAAAGAAGAAAAATGGGTAGAAGAATAGTTGACCACCCAGGAGTTTTTGAAGCAAATATTCTTGGTCGTATGTACACAGTCTCACCAAATAGTGGTGAATTGTACTTTTTGCGGCTACTACTTCACCATGTAAAAGGACCTAATTCTTTTGAATCTCTGCGAACTGTAGCAGGTCATATATGTCCATTATTTAAAACTGCTTGCAAAGAAAGAGGATTACTGCTTCATGACAACCACTGGATACAAACAATGGAGGATGCAGATAAAACGAGAATGCCAAGAGCGATAAGGGATCTGTTCATTGTGATACTTTTAAACACAGAATGTTCAAATCCTCTTGAGTTGTGGGAAAGATTTTCCAACTCCATGGCAATGGATTACTACAATGCAATGCAAATCCAAGTCAACAATCAGAACATGGTCAATAAAAATGCCATCAACAACACGTTGAGGTACATAAATGATAAACTTTGTGCTGCTGACAAATCACTGCAAGATTTTGGATTGCCTTTGCCTCAGAATTTACCTAATGTGATTCACATAAATAGAGCCATAATGGATGAGCAAAGTTACAATATAGCAGAGCAAATGACATATGTAAAGACACATCAACATTTATTAAATGACGAACAATCGATCATCTACAACTTTATATGCAGTTGCTTAAACACAGACTCTTCTTCATTGATTTTCATCGATGCTCCAGGAGGCACAGGAAAGACCTTCTTAATAAAACTTCTTCTTTCAAAAGTAAGGAGCTTAGGACAAATTGCACTGGCTGTAGCATCATCAGGTATTGCTGCAACATTGATGCCTGGTGGTCGCACTGCTCATTCCAGATTCAAGCTTCCTCTCAATGTAAGAGAAAATGATGTTTGTAATTTTGATAAACAATCAGAAACAGCCAACTTGATAAGGGCAGCAAAACTTATTATTTGGGACGAATGTCCAATGATAAGAAGGGAGAGTTTAGAGACGTTCGATAGGACTCTCAAGGATATATGTGGAAACAATGAAACATTCGGAGGGATATTGACGGTGTGCAGTGGTGACTTCAGGCAACTACTACCAGTCATAAAAAGAGGAAATGATGCTGACATTTACAATGCTTGCATCAAAGAGTCGTTTTAAGATTTTTTATTTAAAACAAAACATGAGAGTTCAAGATGATGATGATGAATACTCTAAATTTATTATAAAGATTGGTGAAGACAAACTTGAAAAAAATGAAAATGGTGAGATTGAACTGCCTGAAGATTTGATAATCCGTGCAGATAATGTTGACCAATGCATTGAATACATTTATCCTTCGTTTGACAATCTAGAAATGTTTGCGGAAAATTGCATATTAGTACCATTTAATGATACAGTTAGAGCAATAAATCATAATTGTATTGAAAATTTCCTGGACAAGTCAAAGAATATTTGTCATTTAATTCTGTTCTTGAAGGAACAGAAGCTACACATTACCCAACAGAATTTCTTGATTCGATAGAGTTATCAGGATTACCTCCACATAAACTTGAACTCAAGAAAGGAGCTCCAATCATATGTATGAGGAATATTGATCCACCACGCTTATGTAATGGTACAAGACTAATAATAGAGGAGCTGTATAATAATTTGATTGTTGCTAAAATTATTGCATCACAGTTTGAAGGAGAAATCGTTTTAATTCCAAGATTGAAAATGGTCTTATCTGAAGGTGACAATATTCCGTTTGCCAGAGTCCAGTTTCCTATACAATTAGCATTTGCTATGGCTATTCATAAGTCTCAAGGACAGACCGTACATAAAGTTTTAGTTTATCTAGACAAACCTGTCTTTCAACATGGTCAACTATATGTTGCACTCAGTAGAGTTAAGCGAAAGGAAAACATAAAAGTTTTTTTTAAACACTCAAATTGTACAAAAAATGTTGTAAATAGAAAAGTATTATCTTAGTTTTAGTGACCTTATTATTAGCATATGAATACAATATTTATTTTCTGTACAATAAGTGCTTAAGCACCCGTGCTTTTCAGCGATACACATTCAATAAAATAAATTGATTAATATAATTAATCTGGATATAAGAGAGTTAGAACCTGATAAGAAGTCTCAATTAAGCAAAAGGATAACAAAAGTTTTCTTTAAAAAAAATTAATTGTACAAAAAATGTAAATAGAAAAGAATTGTATTAATTTTATTGACCTTATTATTAACATACAAATTAAATATTTTACACAATGGGTACTGAATGTTTGCTTAAATTAAATGAAAAAAGTTACATTTTATTTTCATTTTCTATTTAAAAAGCCATTATTAACATGTGGAGAGTGTTTTTTTTATTATTCTGTACTTTCAACTAACAATTTCATTTAAAAGATGATATATCAAAATTTGAATTTAACTATAATAAGGATTATGATACCTGTTCAGTGCATATTTACCTATAAGTATGACCAACCACTTATAATTCAGTAACTGTAATTTTAAAAAAAATAACAATTATAATAAACAGAACGACTCATAGAAATCTATCTATATTCTTTTTTCATTTTAATATACTTTCATAGAAATGCTTCTGTTATGTAAAAAAAAAAACTATTTTCTTTATGCCACAAGTGTCACGCTCATACATGAATTCCATAGCTAATATAACGTACTGACCCAACGGGTCACGGGTGGTCTAGTATATATATAAAGTTCGGCTTCGGCTTCGGCAAAGTATCTTCAAATTTCTCCATTTCTTCATTCTATGCACAATTTATCTTTCTTTTAATAATATTTTGAACTCACTTGTACACATTTGTGAATTATTTCACAGAATTCTGCCTTTTGGATGACATTGAAATATCTTCCAGTAACGCGATTCCTTTGGATTTTTACTTGTGGATACAAAACTTTTACCAATTTTACTTGGATTTTACCGTTATTGGATATTCTACTCTTCACCCGACCATCCATTCACATGAAATCATTTTTTGTTTATTTCCCCATTCCCTCTGCTTCACTATTTTTTTTTTACCAAGTAAGCTCTATAGCTTACTTGCAGTTTCACTAAATACTTTGCAAGCAAAATCCGATTCTGCATTTTGCTAATTCCTACCCTCTGATGAGAAGGAGAGTATTTCTTTCGAAACTCTGTGGATTAAGGACAATCCACTTAATTTGTGTTTCCTTTTTAAAAATTAAATATGTTTTTAACTCTTCTTAAAGTGTTTTAACATGTTTTATTAATTATTTGGTCTTCTCTTCTCTCTCTCTCTCTCTCTCTCTCTCCCTTTCTCTCTCTCTCTCTCTCTCTCTCTCTCTCTCTATATATATATATATATATATATATATATATATATATATATATATATATATATATATAAATCATAGTAAGAACAAAGCTGTAATATAGAAGTTAACAATTAGTTTTTATTATTTGGCAGAATGCTCCAAAACTGCTGTGTTAGATAGCACTTAATCTGCGGAGTTTCAAAGAATGCTTAATCTTTTCATCAGAAGAAAAAACTATTAGCAAAATAATCAGATAGGAATGCAGATATTAACATTTCTATGCATTTGCTGGTTACTGCATGAGATGAAATTAAAAATTTGATGAGTTTTAGTCATAAAATGTAAAAAATATAAAAATGTAAATATAAATAGAGAAATAATTTCAGAAATATTTTTTAGAAAAAAGTCAGTTAGTTGCATATAGGCTTATATTCAATTAGTACATATGCATATACATAAGAACACGCATGTACATATATAGATCCATAGGTATATTTGATTCAGAGTTCAACATTAAGACAAAAAGCAACCAACCGTATATTAAGAAAAGTCCGTAGTGATGGAGGTTATTAGTTGTAGGTCATAATTTATATATATATATATATATATATATATATATATATATATATATATATATATATATATATATATATATATATATATAAAGAGAGAGAGAGAGAAAGGATAGGGAAAGGAAGGAAGGAAGACAGACAGACAGACAGACAGACAGATAGATAGATAGATAGATAGATAGATAGATAGATAGATAGATAGATGTGAATAGCTATAACCGTGAACTGAATGAATGTCCTTGCTAGATAAAAGAACAAACCTTCTTTTCAACATAAACAAAAACCCTATCTACCATTTAAAAAAAATATGATCCAAATCTTACAGCTGCAAACTGTGCTAGAAGTTGACCCTCATTGAAAGTATTCCAAAAATGTATGCTTGCATATGGTCCGCTTGAAATGAGTTGAGCCTTGCATTGTTTTGTGGACCGATAGTCGAGGAACAAGAGCTTCTGTATAGTAAGATCACTTTCAGCTGAAACAGAAGAAATGATATATGCTGGCAAATTTCTTATAATAGGTAAAGGTACTGGTACAAATTTGGTAAATGTTTATTTTAAATGTAACACAGCGCCAACCATTCTTGTGTGTTTTTAGGCGTTATCGAGGCCGCTGAAAACGAATCTGGCATTTAAACCCGTCGCAAATTTACCGTTTGCATGGTATTAATCCCTGGACCCTGGGACTATTTTGCGTCATTTCACTGCATTTGTTAACGCTTTTCTTTCATGATGCATTCGCATAATAAAGTGACTTGTCACATTTGCGGAGGAATCTTTAGTGGACATTTGAAATAAGAAAGTTTTCCAAAAACAAAAAAATGTATTTCATCTTTTTTGTGCTGTTACGTAGTTTTTAATGCTTTTTAACTTGATCTAAAAAATGAAGTTTTCACAAACGGTTTACAAAAACATTTTATGTTTTTCGTTCTTCGGGGGATATCAAATTATATAACTTGTATAGTTTTCAACAAGTGCTTCTGCAGTTTAATTAACCGTTTTTCGACATTAACCGAGCGGAAGAACCGTTTAATATTTCATACAAATTCTGTTTACTTTGGACGGGGGGTGGGGCGGCTATGATCAAACTAAATGGACTTTTCCTTGGCTTTTTCGGACTGTTTAGATTAATAGCTGGAAGGTTTAAATTGGCGATTGTCAAGAATTTTAACAAAGAAAATAAAGGGGTGAAAAAATAGTCAACAAATAAGTCACCAAAGGCAATAAAATAGGTTAATGTTAGTTTAGAGTTAGGTTAGGGTTGGTTCAGAATTAGGTTAAAAAAAAAGTTCGGTTTTTGTCTCGTCCAAAAGCTAGAAGAATACCGAATTCTTCTTTTCTTATTTAACTTTCTTGTGAAAAAAATGTTTCATTATTTTTCTTGCGTAAAAAAAATGCATGAAAATACACAGACAATAAGTGTTTCTCTTGCTTTAAATATCGTTTCGCTATTTCATTTTATTTTTATAACGTTTACTTCGGTTCGTTTCAGATCAGCGAAGGAGTGAGGACTCACTTTTATTATGTCTTCTAAGAAGGAGACTTAGGCGCTAACATTAGTGTCTTCTTTACTTCAGATCTTAGCCATGGATGAAGTATAGAACATATTTGTAAAAGCCTATGAATTAGGCTTACTTATAAGACAGAATACCTACAACCGCATTACGGACTTTTCTTATCATTGTGAACTTTTCATCTTCGGTTATTCAGCCTGCTTACGTTGTTACCAATTTTTTTAGAGATATGAGGTCTGTAGCAGAAACAAATGGGGCTTTTTCTTCCTCGAATCAATGCCTCTCCCCTGTGCTATTCGGCCACATCTTGACCAGTCAGGGGTACGGCGCATTGATACCTATCCCCAAAGGAAATCGGCCAGCATCCGGTTTGAAGAAGAACAACTCATTCTTTTACGCAGAGAGACACCAAACGGAACGGACCTCCTTTTCTTCTCTCTCTCTCTCCATCTCGGTGTTATCTCTACGGTATCGATGATTCCACTGGAATAACTACCGCGATAATACCAGGTGCCGGAGTCCAGCTTTCTAAAAGGAAAATGCCACATTCTCCTCAGTAAACCTTTTCTGTGACCTTTTATGAAGTTGTTGCGTTTGTCATTTCAGAAGCTTGTACCGAATAATTTATTTTATTAGGGTGTGCCCTAAAAGCATTACAAACCCAAGAGGTCCAATGGAACATGGCTAAATTAATCCTTCTCTGCAACAGACTACGACAGCATACAGATTGCAAAAGGACTAAAACTACCGCTTCACTGAAGCAAACTACCAGCTCCACAACGTTGGACGCAAGATGGGCACACTATTTTGCAATAATATCCTGTGTACCAATAAAGTTTGTCTTGGATTTTACGGGTAGGGTTTGTTGTTTTGTGATTGTCTTATTTCTTGCTTTCAACAGAGAACATCGAACATGTTAGTTAAAATTCCCATCTTGACATAAAATAATTCCTACACTAAAACATACTGTAAAAATTATAGGAGGGTAATTCTCGTTCAGGTCCTCCAACTTGTGAAATAATATTTTCAAAGATATGAGCAATTTTCTCTATGTAAAACTCACAATAATCCAATCACGCAATCCATGTCGATTTCAGACTTACAGCAACTATTAACTTTGCTTTGCGGTATGGGTTTGAGCCTGCCTGCCTACTACCACTTTTTTGTTGTTGCTGTTGCTCAATACACACCAAACATCCGGGCAACGCCGTGAACCCAGGCTAGTCTATAATATAAATCTCACCTGTCTGTTTAAATGTATGTATGTATGTATGTATGTATGTATGTATGTATGTATGTATGTATGTTTGCGTAAAAATTTCAACAGAAGCGACGGATTTTCATGAGAACTATATTGTTTTGAAGCTCGACCCTTCGGATGACAAATATCAGAAAATTGGCTAAAAGCATTAATATCTTTACCCTCAAATGGGCACTTTTCTACAGGAAGGGGTCGCTTTTTTTAAAGTCATCCCCTCTTTTCAATTGACTAGCCTCAATTTAAACCTTCGCCAATTCTGATTTGACGATGGATGCAACAGCGAAGACGTCATGGTTTTTTTTTCTTTCACATTCTTTTCCTCCTTTGCAGTATGAGTCCGAGCCTGACTACCTACTACCACTTTTTTTTTTTTTTGCTCAACACACACCTCAAAAAACCCGGGTAATGCCAGGCACACAGGCTAGTCTATATAAAATATTGCAGCATTAAATTTTTTTTACAATTCAATTTAACATTACATAATCAATTCTTAATGCTACAATATTTTAAGTTATAAATTTATTATATTTTTTACTAAAATATCTTGTCCTTTTCTTTTCCAGTTTTAACAGCTAGTCCTTTACTTTTCCATGTTTAAGCTTAACCATATCACTTTTCATGCTCGCATTTTTCTATTGTATATATATATATATATATATATATATATATATATATATATATATATATATATATAATATTTTACGTGTAATATGCTCTTATTTGCATTGTATGGTTAACTACTATATTCATGTTGCAATATTTAGGGAAGTCTTCCCTTTGTTAGGCATGTGTTCAATTTCAAATATGCACAGTTTATTTAATTAATTTTTTTATGCATTTTCAACTCAAACTAAGCATATTGCCACGGGGGGGGGGCGTGAGAAGTTACTAATCGAGATCATGTCTACAGAGGACTATGTGAAGAGTTGAGCAGTGAGATGTCTGTTTGTGTTACATTTAAATTTCTGTAGATCATTAAAGCCAGGGAAAGAAGAAACAGGGGTGGCCATTCTATGGGAAGAAACTATTAGAGTAAAAGGCTTTTTGTCATCTATGGGTCTCAACAGTGAAGGGGTGGGATTTTGCTGCTTGTAAAGCAAGCACAGGGGCACAACATTGCAGTGAGGGGACAGGGGTTGGAGCTTAGCACTAACAGTGCCGGATCTATTAGATTTCAGACTCTTTTTTGGACCCTTTCTGAGAATGAGAGAGTAGTGATAGATGCACCAGCCCAGATGTGGCAAGAGTATACCATGTATGGGTGAATGCTGGCTTTACAAAACACAAGAGTTAACAGATTATCATATCAAAGTCCTCTATCCATGAGAAATCTGACTAAAAATTTAATGCAACAAAGTGCCTTCAATAATTTCCTACACTTTTTCGTATGGCCACTTTTATTGGTAGTACACACATGAAACTCTACTCGCCTTCAAAGTAATCTCCTCTGGCTGCAATGCACTTGTTGTACCGTTCCAGCAACTTCTGGGAGGCCCCAGGAAAGTCCTCTTGCGTGAGCATGTCAATAACCCTAACCCTAACCTCTTTTATTTCCTCAATTGTCTCACAACAACAGGTTTTCCTTGAGTTTAGGGAATAACCAAAAGTCACAGGGAACAAGGACGGGACTATAGGAAGGGTGACAAACTGTCTTGATGCTCATCTTTGTCAAATAATCTATGATAAGGATAGAGCACCCTTGGGACAAATTTCGCACAAATTTTCCGCATCTTCACTTCTAAGTGAATAATTGTGTGTACAGTTCCTACACTGACATCAAAATGTGCATTTATCTATGAAATTCTTTATTTGGCAAATCAACTCTGATGTTCTGACTTCCTTACTCCTCCTACACCTCTCATCATCCCTCACAGACTTCCTGCCTTCCTTGAATCTCTTATGCCACTCAAAAACTGATGCTTGATTCATGCAAGATGATCCAAAAGCAGTCTGAAATATTCCATACGTTTCTGCGGCAATTTTTCTAATTTTAAAACAGTTTTATAGCATATCTCTCTTCTAAAGCGTCCTCACGTCCAGATCGCATTTTTGAAATCAGCTGTGACAATCAGGCTTTAGAAGGGTGCATTCCAATTCCTGCTGTAGCTGTTCATTTGAACCTGAAATCATAAAAAATTTGGTCAGTCCTCTCATAAGATGTATAGCAATAACATACTGAATTTTCAAGAGTCTACGGCAATTTTAAACGCCTATACAAAAAAAAAGTCTGGAAACTTATCGAAGGCACCTCATATTTACATTTTTTTAACATTTTACTTGCTTTAAAATTTGGTGCATACTTTCCAGGCAACCCGATAATTCAAACAATTTGTATTTTGGGATTAAATAATGGTGTTTTGGGATTAAATAATGGTGTTTTGGGATTAAATAATGGTGTTTTGGGATTTAATAATGGTGTTTTGGGATTAAATAATGGTTATTTTAAATGCGTAGGATCCTTACTTGAATTACTCTTGTATCCATGTGGAACAGGTGCTTGTAAATGGCAGAAGATGTGGCCAGACATCATTTTCCATACAATAATCTCTCCATCGTGACTGGCTGAGGCAAGCATATGACATGGCGACTGAGCAAGGCACACAATTCCTTCTCGATGACCATTTTTCTAAGAATTAAATAAACATAATGTAATACATTTGTTAATACCGTTAATATGCAGCTTCAATCGAACAAGGAAGTTTCTAAGGAATGATCGCCCATCTGGTATTGACTATGCTCAACATAATTTTGGTGATCTAACAGCATATAAACTAAAATTCCGTTCACTCATAGAGTGCTTAATAGATGTTTACATCATGACTGTCCAAAAAATCTTTGCTTTATTAATGTTCAATGATAAATGTATCCGCATACGGCGTGCAAAATTGTCAACAATAACACTGCAGGGAGATCAAGGTTTGGTGAGTGTAAAACCCATTCAGAATCATATCCTCTCTGATGAGATGATGACCAAAGTGTCCTTACGTATCATTGAACGATGATAAAACAAAAACTTGGATTTTGTACTTTTTTTTTTTTTCTTTTAATCCTCTTGCAATGACACTTCATAAATTCTGTACTCATTCTTTTGCGAACTATTATTCTCAACTTCATAGTTGCTTAATTACGTGGGTGACGTCACGGCTGTAACAAACAGGAAATAAACGTTGTTGTTACAAAAAAAAAAAAAGAAGTGAGTTGAAGTTTTCTTCTATTCTTTGTCTATTTTGCGACTGAGATGACAACGTGTGTAAAAGTGTACAACGCTACCTCTATTTCTCATAACATTTCTTAGTACTAGGACTGAATAAAATGCATGTGATAGACAGTTATCAAAATCCTTTTCCCCATGTTAAGAATAGCTTTCTAACAGAGTTCCTTTTCCCCTATGTTAAGAATGGCTTTCTTTCTCCCCATGTTAAGCATGTCTTTCTAACAAAGCTTCTCCTTTCCATGTTAAGAATGACGTTCTAACAAAGCTCCTTCTTCCCCATGTTAAGACAACACTAGACCTCTGCACAGCACTACTTTCTGGTCAACCAAGACCGTCCGAGAAACATATTCATTATTAATAATATTAAGGATGTCTATTAACTTTTATCACATCTGTGTATACTATTTCGCCCATTTCTGGGAAGAGACGTCTAAAACAAAGAAAATAAAAGTTAATTTACAACCCTAACATAATTTGAACACGACATGTCAAACTTAGTTCAGATTTTTATGCATTACACCATTTGATACTTTTATATCATCATAGGCATTACCTCCTCTTTTTTGATGGGGGTGTATCTGTTTTGTTGTCATGCGAATCATTACCTCTTCCTTTGGAAAATGTTAGGATTGGCAGCAGTTTTCTTGAATTTTTCCCAAGCAATACAACAGGGAGTAATGATAGCACATTTTGCAACCACCACCAGTATTTAATATATCGCCCAGGTAGCAGGGGGTAGGTACAACATCAAGTCGGGAGCTGTCCACATCCATAAGCACCAATGTTTGACTATTTATTGGGCGAGGAACATCCATACATCTACAACAAATATAATTAGGGTCAACAACCAGTCTCTCAGCACTTTTGGTGCCGTTGCTTAACAGACACCCAAAGATTTTCACACATGAGGTACATATGATGTAAGCAGTTCCGACTATGTGCAAAGCTGAATAAAATACATGTGACAGATAGTTAACAAAATCCTCTTCCCCATGTTAAGAATGGCTTTCTAACAAATCTCCTCTCTCCCCATGTTAAGAATGGTTTTCTAACAAAGTTCCCCTCTCCCCATGTTAAACATGAATTTCTAACAAAGCTCCTCCCTCCCCATGTTAAGAGTGGCTTTCTAACAAAGCTCCTCCCTCCTCATGTTAGGAATAGCTTTCTAACAAAGCTCCTCCCTCCCCATGTTAAGAATGGCTTTCTAACAAAGCTCCTCCCTCCTCATGTTAAGAATAGCTTTCTAACAAAGCTCCTTCCTCCCAATGTTAGGAATAGCTTTCTAACAAAGCTCCTTCCTTCCAATGCACTCCCCATGTTAAAAATAGCTCTCCAACAAAGCTCCTCCCTTCCTATGTTAAGCATGGCTTTCTAAATAATGATGTCATTATTTCAACACCGTGCATAAACCACCCAAGTACCAAAAACAAAAAAAACAATTACTTTGTACATTAAAGCTGTTGGGCAAACTCATGATCGTTCATCATTTGTCGGGAATATTTGATGAAACTTGGCATTCATGACGAAAGTATTGATATTTTCTTAGATATCTATTAAGCAACTGCACATCTCCACAATGATGATGTACTGTTGTCATATCTGGGCACAAGCTGCTAGAAGCTGCTTATCCTGCCTTGACAGAGTTCAAAATAGACTTCATAGTCTAGTGGAGGATGCCCTTTTCTCTTCCCTGCAACCACTTTTCCACAGAAGAGACGTTGCAAGCCTGTCTCAGCTTTATCGTTATTTTCATGGCAAGTACTCATCTGCACTCCAATTAGCAGCAGGAGCAGAAAAGCGCACATATGTAAATTAGTAAGTGTGTGCGAGAAGAGAAAGGCAAAAGAGAAGAAAAAATGCACCACGTGCTTGGGCAGAGAAATGAAGTCGATGTAGGAAGAAATGGACATATGAAGTCGCAGGCGAGAAATGGCTGGCTAGTGTGAGGTTGGGGAGAGGAAGAAGGTCGATGTCAAAGAAAATGGACGTGTAAATAGCGAGCACAAGAATGGGCCAGTTGCAACCGGCATACGGTTGGAAGAAAGAGAACCAAGAACCTGGTAAGATAAACATGTGGCAGTGAGAGACTTTTTTTAAGCGTTGTCAAAAGTACCGGTAATAAAAACATTTGTTAAAAAAGAAAAAAAATACTGACTCAGCAATCCGTTTTGTATAAAGCACCCCCCCTTCGCAATAGCTAAGGCCAGCCCTGCATGTAGGGAATCTGTAATAACTACAAAATCGTCTTCATGCCACTCCCAATGTAACATTGTGCATATGAGTGCATGAAAATATCAGCAGTAGCAAAGGATAGTTTGCTTGCCATTTTTCGTCTACAACTTGACACATCCATTTTCTTTGATGTGCACTTTGCTGCTGCCCTGAGCACATGGTACAATTTTTTTTTCCTTTTATTCCTTTTTCTTCTCACTCACACTTCCCAATTTGCATATGCGTATTTTTTGGCTACTGCTGCTGCTGCTGCTAATCTCTTCACAGCCAGCCATCCTTTGCTGCCGCTGCTGATACATTCCCATGCGCTCATATGAATTATGTCACACCAATGGACACCAACACAGAACTTACAGAGCAAATTCCTGAATCTCCTTCTCCAAGTAAATAAACAGTAATACTGCAGTGATGGGACAGGGGCTGAAATTTGGTAGACAGTGTGGGGCATATTAGGTTAGCAACAGTTTTTTTTTCATTTTTTTTATTTGCACGCTGTCCAATAGTAGGGAGGGGCTTGTGCACTAGATGGTGAGTTTATTGCAAGCAAGTAGTCGAAAATGACCTACCAAATCCTCGTTCCAGTACTTTGCAGGATGATGGACACCTGATTCCAAATTATCTTCGTAGATATTTATTCTTCTATCCCACCCAGCAGACACAATAAACCTGGAAAGAAATTAAAGGAATCATCGAAATAAGAAAGTCCTCGTTTCAGTACTTTGTAGAAATAATAAAACAACTAAGAATACCATTATAATCAACTAACACTTTTTCCTGGTCATTTTTCACTAAACGATAACAATTTGCCCCACCCCACACCGCCCCGGACTAAATAAGAAGTTTGGTCTGAGTTTTTTTTTTTTTAATGGAAATCATTCCAGGCAATGCATTTTTCCAATTCCCGATTAATCGTCCCAACACTAGTATCTATATATATCGGAATCACATGTTGTGTCCATGTATATTTCTTATGATGCATATGTGTAAATGCGGTATAATCACAATGACACACGGATTCTCGTCAGATCACTGAAGTTAAATAATGTTTGAGCCTGGTTAGTACCAGATGGGTCACCATTTGGAAATTCTAGGCGCTGTATGTGCTTTCCGCTTATCTCGGCACTGTTTCCAGAACCTCGACTTGCTATTGGTATTCAACAATGTCGACTCAGGAGAGGTGTGGATGGTGATTGCGCAACTCTTGCCACAAAAAATTCATGTGCAGGCACCCTTACAGTGCGTATCCATAGTCTGTCAAGATTGAAGGAAGCCTATATGTATATATTACTGTCGGGATGATTAATCAGAATAAGAATCGGGAATCGGGACTTTGTGGAGTATCGGAATCGCTAGGGGAATCAGAAAAATTGGTACCTATTTTCCGATGCCAAAAACGATTCCTTTAATTACCTTTTTTACTATTTGATTTTTGTTTAAAGCAAAATCTTCCACTGCTGGTAGTAGTAATAATGAAATAATAAATATTTATTGATTTTAAACGCCCAGCAAAACTAAAACCTATAGATCACCTCCACCTCTCCTTCTGCAACTTATGTTTTCAGGTTTGAGAAAATATCTGCACATTTAACACGTGTTTTTACGGTAATTGGGAAAAAAATAACAAATTTATAGTTAAATATTTTGAGATTTAGAGAGAATTGGAATAAGTAATTGTATCGGAATAGGGAATTTAGTATGGAATCGGTTATTTAATTGGAATCGGGAAAAATATTGGAATCGTTTTATCACTAATATATATGTGTAAGTATACAAAATCAAAATTTGAAAAGTATATATGTTTATATCTTTTCTATTTATTTCTTTTTTAGTGACATGTACAAAGACAAAATGTCTTATATATATCATGGACACCGTTAAATATATTGAGGAAGCGGAAACCCAACTCAAAGACACAAATTTTTACAAAACACTCCCGGAAGACCCAACATTCATCTATAAAATAGAACTCACGAATCTTATCAAAAATCTTACTCCTTGTATCTCCAAGATAATTACTTCCCTCATTCCCACAAATCCTAAAGCAGCTAACTTTTATACTACTCCTAAACTACATAAACTTCACAAATTCATAACAAACACAGACACTACCACCGCTACACCTCAAACTTTGGCCCTCAACCCTGACAACATTTATGAACTAGCGAAATCCCTTAACATCTCACCCCCTGGCAGACCCATAATATCAGGTGTTGGCACCCTAACAGAATATATATCTGGATATATAGATAAAATTCTAACCCCCTTATTACCCAACATCCCTAGCTATATTAAGGACACCACACATTTCTTCAACACTATTGGACAAATCGACAATCTTTCACAAGAAATTATTTTAGTCACATTAGACGTATCAGCTCTATACACTAACATCCCTCATGACGAGCCTGTAGAACATTCCTCCTTCAAAATAATTTCCCCAACGACAAAATAGAAAATATTTGTAAGCTTATATACTTCATCCTCACACATAACAATTTTAAATTTAACAATCAAAATTATCTTCAAATAAAAGGAACCGCCATGGGCACTAAAATGGCCCCTAGCTATGCCAACGTTTTTATGCATATGCTAGAAACCAAACTCCTTGAAAACTTCCCCCTCGAACCGTCCCATTATTGCCGATACATTGATGATATTTTTTTCATATGGCCACATGGACTAACCAACCTAAAGAATTTCCACGAATACATCAATGATTCACATAACAATATAAAATTTACCATGGAACACTCATACAACTCCATCCCATTCTTGGATGTCACTATCATATCCCCTAACAATAGACTATCTATGTCCCTCTATATTAAACCCACTGACAATCAGACATTTCTCAATTTCTATAGCAACCATCCATTAAACCTAAAAAAACTCTATCATTTACAGTTCATGCATACGAATAAAACGCATCTGCTCTGACCCCCTAGACTACATACACTGTATCACAAACCTTACGCAAAAATTCATCAATAATCAATATCCCATTAAGTATATTAAATAAGCCATAAAAAAACTAATAAAATTTACAGATCCCCTCTTCTCTAGTACAAACAAAAAGAACATTAACAAACGCATCCCAATGGTTTTCAACCATGGCCAACACAGCCATAAAATTACAACGCACCTAAAAAAAAACTTACAACAACCTAAAAAATAACTCCATTAAGTCTATATTTCACCTTCTACCAATTAATGCGATCAAACAACCACCCAATCTCTCAGTCAGACTCACTTGCAAACACACACAGGACACACAACAAAATGGCAATGATAGATGCAATAAACCGCGATGTCTTATATGCATACACCTAAATACCACACCACTATTCAATATACCTGAATGTAACACTCACATGAAACCACTGCGTCTAACATGTGACAGTTCTAATGTGATATATTGCATATACTGCTCCATTTGCAACAATGGAAGATATATTGGCAAAACTCTGACACGTTTTCAAATCCGCCTAAACAATCATAAGATGACAATCAGACAAAAATCCCCCACCCCACTAGCAAACCACTTCAATTTACCTGGACACACTATAGACAATATTAGATGCCTCCTAATAGACTGAAATTTCCCATCAACAAAAATACAAAAACAAAAAGAAATATAATGGATCATCTGACTAAACACTCAGAAAACAGGTCTTAACAGAGACCTTGGCCAACTTAAATTCTACAAATACTTAAAAAATAATTAAGTAACACAATCACCTACTCATACATATATACTTATACGTATGTATTAACCTGTTCTTGTTCTATATTGATTCCAATATGTATATTACATCTTTTCGTTTTATAGCTTACACATGCATTATTCTCTTGTTATTCTTCTTATTACTTTATCTTCATTATTATTTTTATTATTACTGTTATTATTATCATCATCATCATCATCATCATCATCATCATCATCATCATCATCATCATCATCATCATCATCATTACTACTATTATTTTCGTTATACCGAACATTCTATTTGCACCATTTTCCTATATATATATATATATATATATATATATATATATATATATATATATATATATATATATATATATATATATATATATATCGGTGTTTACATCGTTAACTTCATATCCCTACTTATTCACTCACTTTATTTTATACATGTCTTTAAATAGTAATTGATAGTTGTGTAATTTCCTGTCCTTTTCTCTCTTACTTTCCCTCTCTGTACTGCTCTAACCAAGTATGCTGACCTGTTCCACAAATCCCAAAACCTCAACATAAAACATCTCCAGAAAAAAAAAACTTGAATAAACCTAGAACCCCATCTTCCAATGTAGACCCCTACTACCATGTCTCCTTCTCTTCTTCAACATCAGGGGTCTACATTCCAACCTTCCAGAGGTTGAAATCCAACTACAGGAGACGACACCGGACATATTCTTTCTAAGCGTAACTGGAATAGGGTCGACCACTTCCCTAGATGAGTTCATAATTAACGGATACTCTAACTTAACATCTAAATCTGACCCCCAAGATCGCCAATGGCATGGAATATGTGCCTATATTAAAGATGGCTTCCCATGTGGCAGGGATATCTCTAGAGAAGATCCTAATTTACCTTATATGTGCTTCCGGGTTGAACTTGCTTATACCACTGCATTTATATTTGCCCTCTATCGGCCTCACAACAGCGGAGTTACTATCTTTAAGAGCATATCTGAGAAAACAAATTCCTGATGAACTGCCCCCTTAAGTAGACACTTTAAATATCCACACTAACGTACTGTACTTACAATAACCCTTATCCCCGAGTGGCTTCTGGGCCTTGATAAGTGGTGACCACCTTGTAAAAAAAAAATAAAAATAAAAATAAGTATGTGTATATGCGCCTATATATGTAGGTATGTGTTTATATGAGGATATGTATACATATATCTGTACATATATGGTTTTATATTGTTTATATATGTGTATATATATGTGTATGTACGTTCCTGTCCATGTAATGCATAATTATTTTGATGTGCACATCTTTATGCTGCCTTACATGCTCTTGTATTTTGGTATATGCTTATATATTTGTATATGTATGTATATGTATATATGTGTATTTATGTGTATGTGTATTTGTATATTCTATATGTATGTATATGTATATGTATATGTATATATATATTAATTTTATTTATACAAACATTAATGGCTACATATGTGCATACATGTTTCTGTAATCACCCACGTTGGGGGATTACGTCTTCAGGCCAAGAACTACCTTCAAAAGTGACATTTCCACCAAATACATTTTTCTACTTCGTTTATCAAGTTAAAAATACAACCTGGGTGGGAGTCAAAAAAACAAAAAACGGTAAAAGGATGAGTGAGGTCTCTGAAGATGATAAACATCTTTTTTCTTTTCCCCTTCCTCCATGTAACCTAACTTTTGGCTTTTTATGATATAGGGTACTTGAGAGTTTAGTTTTCTTGTCTTAGAGTCTGTAAGTTAATAACCTTAGCTATGGTCAACCAAGTACTGACCGGTGCCTTTTTAATCTACCTCCACCCATACATACACGCAACACACACATAACACATCCATACACAGACACTGCCAACACACACATACACACATTAATCAATATATTCAAAAGCGAATCCATGCTGAACACTCTTTGTTTTATTTACTGAAACTATACAATGATTCTGAAACTACATAGAGGATAAAGTAAAAGTTACATTAAGGTAAAAAAAAGGATATAAATAAATAAAAATAAAAATAAAATACATAAATAAATAAATAAATAAATAAATAAAAATAAATAAAAAATATAATAAAAAATAAAAAAATAAATAAAATAAAAAATAAATAAATAAAAAAATAAAAAATAAAAAAATAAATAAATAAATAAATAAGAATAAAGTAAATTTAATTAAAACAAATAAACCAACAAAATGTGAATAAATATAAACCCGAAAGTTTTCTAAACCCCACATGTACCTATATGCGTGTATCAATACACTTATAAATGTCTAACATTTATCTACACCCGCGCATATATACATACACACATTACAGACATACAGAGACAAATAATAGTATTTTTCTTTACTTATGCAGCGTGGTAACATCTTCGTATATGCAATATTATGCTACCCGACTACAGACGGGTGTACATATATATACATATATATATACATATATATATATATCTATATACATACATATACACATATATACACAAACACACACATACATACATACATAAATACATACATATACATATATATATATATATATACACATACATACATATAAACACACACACAACAGACATACATATACATATCAACACATACATACATATATAACATATATATAAACAACATTCAGACATCCATACATTTTTGTAATCTATATTGTTACAACAATTCTATACGAGGCAGCCTATTCTAATAGTTCAGAAATATACGTGTGTATACATACATCCACATACAATAGACACAGAGACACATCCACATACAAACATACACACCGATACATAGATACAGATATACATATATATATAAACATACAAACATACATGCATACGTAAAATACACCTATATATCCACAAGTCACACAAATATAGACATATATATATATATACATGCATACATGTACCGTGCCACCAAATGATACATCTAAAGTAGAAACAGACATGAATAACCTACTGTATAAATTCACTTTTTCTATCAAATTCCACATCTCTAGTTATGTTTCATGGCCCCTTCCGCTTGTTACACTTTCTTAAGTTGTAGGTTTTTACCGTAAAAATTGACACTACGTAAAAATTTATATTGAATTCAGCATGAAGTTCATAGGGTTATCCTCATATTTAACAAAGATTCTTTCGATGGTAAGGCAGATATACATAAGATGTATCACGACACAATAATAATATATAATAACATATGACAGAAATCAGAGTATTTAGGTTATATAAACCTAGTATATAAGCTTATATATTGTAGTACTTACCTTCATCTTTGCTTATTCACACTAATACCCTTATTCCTTTCTCTTCCATTCACCCTTCATTCCTTACTTTCTTTCATCTATTTATTTCTTCTATTTTTTTTTTTTTTTTTTTTTTTTATATTAATAAATTATTTTTCCTACACGGGTCTATAAAGATCATATATCCATACATGCACACACCCAAAAATATCCATATGCATACATTATTTCGGGCTTCACTCAAAACGATCTATTACTCATTTAGTTCAAATATACCTTCATACAGGTACTTATTTCGGCTAGTAATAACATAACTGCTCGATGAAGTAGAACATTAAGTGACTTACGTAACCCATATGGGTATGATTATAGTTGTGACCTCACTTATCCTCTTTGTGGGGGGGGGGGTTTATTTGATGGGGGTTAGTTGTACTTATAGCAGTTCCATTATCCTAATTTAGAGTTCCTTAAGTGCATGTATTCTGAAATGTTTGCAGGATATAGCAGTTTCTTGTTTAATATTCAATAATTTTTCTCGGTCTTTAAACCTAGTTATCTCAAGTTTTTCTGATAAGCATAATAGACATGGTGAGTTCAATGAGTGGCAAGTATTGGCCCTTCTAATAATATTCCATTCTATACTAGGTGTTTTATTTTCTCTAACTAATTTCCAGTAATATAACGATAAGGAAGTGTCCTTTTCATATGTTTGATTATTCATCGAGCGTGTATGTCCATAGAATCTATTTTTGAAAGTCATTTGGGTACTCCCTATGTAGAATCTTTCGTCCCTTGGGTTCTCCATCGGGAATATCCTTGCTTGGTATACCACCGATGAGGTCAGACATTCATTTTTTATTGGGCATTCCTCAGGTTTTTTACAGTTACATTTATTCACCGCAGTGTTTGCACTAGTATTCTCCCCTTCTCTATTAGTCGTCTTTAAAATTCTTCCATTATGCTTTTTTATAATCCTTTCCAAATTATCACTACAGCTGTAACTTAATTTTAATGTATTTTTATTAAATATCTTATGTAATGTATTATTTGGTGGGAAATGCTTATTAATAAGTTGTAAAAATTTTGCACCAAGTTTTGTTTTCAACATAATGTTAAAGGGGGGTGTGAACCAAATAATTTTCCTACCACGATTTCTAGATCCATTTGTGCTAGTGTTATTTATTTTATATTTTATCTCTATGTCCTTATATCCACTATTTTTAAGTGCTGTATTATAAATAGCTTTGCAATTATTGAAAGTTACTTCATTAGATGAATTGTTACTTATTCTACTTTCAATAGATAACGGTATATGTTTAATAATAGATGGTGGATGGTTAGACTGCGGGTGTATATAAATAGGATTAGCGTTATCCTTCATATATGGTTTATAAGCATTTAAATCCAGATCTAAAGTAACGTCAAGGAAATCAACCTGTTTTAAGTTAGCATTAACTTCTACTTTTAGGCCAAAATTTTTCATGTCCCTATGGATTGCTCTCCTAATTTGATCGCATTTAACACTTGTAGCATTCTTCACTATTATCAGCCCATCATCACGATATAGGCCCATGTCCCTTCTATCAATAATATTATCGTTCGTTAAATTATGAATGATATAAAGTCCAACGAGATCTGTTGCCTCTGCAGAGTCCAGCGATCCCATTGATACCCCGAAAAAGTTGTTTTGCCCATTTTTTGCCCATTGTTCCCCGTTATAGACAAGGACAGTTGTGCGGCATTTCATAATAATATCCAAATCCTCCTCGGAGACATTAGTATAGGTCTTGGCAAATTCAATTGCCTTTCCAAAGAGATCCTTTGTGATTGACGGGTAGTAATCCATAATGTCAAATTGCACAAAGGCGCAGTTTTTCTTGTTGGCAATGTTAAGAAACCATTTTACCGGATCCGCCGTATTTATCCATAGGTTCAGGTTGAACTGCAGTTTTAATTCTAGATTGATTTTCTCTAATATTCTTTTACTAATCTTTCCAATTTCGGGTCTGGTTGGGTTAATCAATCTTGTTGTTGGTTTTGTGTTGAAGCTAGGTTTATGATCCTTTAAAAGGATATACGCTTCGTTTTCTCTAAGTTTATTTACTCTATCGCTGATTTGTAATTCATCCGTGATTTTTTTACTGTCCTTATTTATCAAATGAATTACGTTGTTATTTTTTACCTTGTGATAGTCTTTTTTCAAATTCTTCTGGACCAGGTCATTATATTTCTCCCTGTCTAATTTGTAAAAGTTTCTAGTCTTATCAGCCTTAACAAGGATATGTTGTGACTTGTTGATCTCCTTTACAATATCGTCGAGTTTTTTTTGGAATTGATTTTTAGTTTTGTGGAATTCTAAATTTCTAATTAGTGAATAGAGATCCTTCTCAAATAGCACTAATTGTGGGATTACTGGTGGTGATTTAATGCTTTTAAATCCATATCTCTCTTTCTTGGTGTTATCATTTTTATCCAATAGAAAAAAGGTAGCTTTCCATTTCATCCTTTTGAGTAAATCATCCATTTTCATTATTAATTTATACACATAAGCACATACACATGAATATATATATATATGTATATATATATATATATATATATATATTCATGTGTATGTGCTTATGTGTATATATGGTATGTGTGTACATGTGCGCATATGGGTATATGTGCATGCATGTATGTATGCATATGGGTGCACGTATGCATGCCTGGACCTGTACATGTCATTGTATGCATATACATGTGTATTGATATATATGCGTGTATGTGTGTGCATATCTGTTTATGCATATTATTATTTATATATGCATTATATGTATGGGGGGTGCATACATTATATACATATGGCCGTTGAATATGACTGTGTATTGGTATGTATGCGTATATATGGATGTTAATTGTGCATGCGTATATATACCTGCACCCTTATGCATATGTTTTTTTTATGTAAAAGCTACTATTGGTCTAGGGTTTTAATATAAATATTATTATTTATACTTTTATTGTTATTATTATTATTATTATTATTAATAATAATAATAATAATAATAATAATAATAATAATAATAATAATAATAATAATAATATTTTATAAATATTGTCATTATTATCAATACACACAGAGTGAGTTTCGAGCCAAAAGCACATACATTTAAGTACCTGCTCTGATATTATCCTCGGTCTGTGTATGAGAATTCCTTCGGGACTGAGACAATTTTCCTTCAGGACCGAGACTTTTTGTATTCTCATTTAATTATTATTATTATTATTATTATTATTATTATTATTATTAGTAGTAGTAGTAGTAGTAGTAGTAGTAGTAGTAGTAGTATTCATTTATTTATTTATTTATTTATTTATTTATGTTCGTCCCATCTTTATTGAGGGAGAGACGGAATTTACTCACCATTAAAAAAGCCGACATTGTCTCTAACTCTGCCCTCTTCAGTAGTTGTTTTATTCTTCTTCTTCTTCTTCTTCTTCTTCTTATTATTATTATTATTATTATTATTATTATTATTACTACTACTACTACTACTACTACTACTACTACTACTACTACTACTACTACTACTCATAACTAATAATTACATTATTTTTACCATTTAACAATTTCGTTTCTATTCCATTATCCATATTGAAATCAATTGCGGCTCATGTTTGCCGTTTGATTTAAACCCTTTTACGTTGCAACATTAAACATTAAAAAAAAAACAATCTTCTCCCACAAACGGCTAAAATAATTCACGTGAACTTTTTCGACAAATTTCCAGTTCTTTCAACTGTTTTCTTTTTCTTTTTCATTTCGATACTTTTTTGTGACCAAGAGCAGCAGGTCCGCTTGAAATATAAAAAATAACAATAAAAATATTAAATACAAAAAGTAACATCGTTTTTCATGCTTCAAAAACCCTCATAACCTTTAAATCACTGTCCTAGAAGCATACGTGAACTTTAACATTTATATATATATATATATATATATATATATATATATATATATATATATATATATATATATATATATATATATATATATAAAAGTGACCTTGTTTGTCGATGTGTGCGCAGAATGGTCTCTACCAGAGTACTCTGTCAATTTTTGATCGATAGACTTGAAACTTGGACCTGTAGAACAAATTTGATTTGGTTTTTAGCCAATAAAAATAGTCGTTAAGGGGGAATGGAAAAAAAAATGAAACTTGGCAAGCATAAGTTGACTAAACGTGTTACTTCTATGCATGCGGAAATATACAATTATATCTTTTACAACATTATTTTTTTTTAGTTTTTATATGGCCATGGATTTAGTTCAGATGGCTACAAATAAGGTTGGAAAGTTATATGTTTTGGTTTCGATTCTAGCTGATAGCATACAAGTCATATTATTTTTTCACTTTAGAAATCACCACTATATATTGGGTACATTACAATAATCAATAGCGTATTGACTCTATAATAATAAATATGAAATCCGTATAAATTAAAATATCATATTTAAGCATATTTTATGATTGGGCAATGCCAGGCGGCCTGCTAGTAAACTATAAAAGTGAACTCGTCTGTCTGCATGCAGAATGGTCTCTAACAAACTACTCTGTCAACTTTTGGGCTACAGACTTGAAACTTGATATATGGGGTATTCAAAATTGATTTGGTTCTTTAGCTGGAAAAATAGCTGCTAAGGGGTAAAAATTGAAAAACTATAACTTGGCAAATATAGTTTGGCGTAATGAGTATGCTTTATGCATACGTAAATATATGTTTGTACATTTAACTGCATTAATTTGTCAAGTTTTATACATGTGTTGTTAGTTCATATGGTACCAAATACTACTACAGAGCTAAATATTTTGACTTTGATTCTAGCTGATGGCACCAAAGTCATATTTGTTTGTTTTTTTTATTTTGACTCTTGAAATTACTGCTATATATTTGGTACAATATAATAATCAATAAAGAATTGGCTTTATAATAATAAATGTGAAATCTGCATGAATTAAAATATTATATTTAAGCATATTTTACAACCAGGCAACGACCTGCTAGTACTAAATAAATATTCTTCTAAATTTCTATACAGTAACCACATAATACGTTTGTGGCTTCCAACTTGATATTGCAAAAAAATACCTTGTCGTCCAAAATATACATGTCATCAGCTGCACGGCTACTAATGGCGGGGGGGGGGGATAAACACACGCAAAACGTACCAGATTAGGTTGAGGTGGGGAAACTGTTGTCCAGTTTGTGGTGTTATGAAACCATTACAGTTCAAGGGGACAACAATTAAATCCAGGTGAATTACAGAGTCTGGATAGGGAGGGAAACAGCACTAGAAATTAAGAACTTTAAATTAGCGGATGGTAATCGACCAAATTTGGCGGGCACAACCTTTACTTGAAAAATTATATGTACACAGAAGCTGCCCAGATGATAAAGAAGGGGCAGAGAGAAAAAGATAACTGTTTTTTTTTTTAAATGATACAATCATAAATTTTGACACCAAAAGAGTTGGAACTGTTAAGGATGAGAGGGAGGTTTGATGTGGAGAGATGCAATAGGCGAGATCTTGATGTATACAGATAAATAAAGCGAATGACTTATCCAGACTGTGCGCCTGCTAATTATTACTCGCTTATAAATGTGAATATTCAACACAGGCATATGTTTGAAAACAAAAAAGGGGGATGCACTTATACATGTATATGCATTTATCTGCTCAAAGAATTCTAGGATCAATCATACACAGGTGCAGAGTGGGAGGGATGAGGTCAATGTAAATTTCCATAGTTACGCATTCAATTTGAATATCGAATGCAGCAGTAAGTCCTGGGAACATGTTTACCAGAAACAACAGTTGGAAATAAGTCATACACCATCCACTATAGACTATGCAATTCCTACAACTGCATATCTAGAAAACGGAGCTATTCAGCCTGACATAGTGATATGGGACAAGAAGGAGAAAGAAGCAACCTTAGTAGAAGTCAGTGTCCCCAATGATGCACAGTTAAACAGAACTGAGAGGGAAAAGATAACGAAATACCAAGGTGTTATGTATGACATGAAAAGAAATTGGAATCTTAGGAAGATCTCCAGTAATTATAGGAGCAACTGGACTCATGAAAAAGAATTAAAAAAAAAATAAAAACTATCTAGCAAATATACACGTGGGACCAAGTTGGAGCAAAAGAGATATAAACGATTGCACTTAAAGAGACGATTAGAACCTTAAAAAGATATTTCGGTTAGAATGTGCGAGATAGGGGGTGAATGTCTGGCAATGGGTAGGATGGCCCATCCCCAACTAAAACCAAAGGATAAGAAAATTGAAAAAAAAAAAAAAGAAAAAGAAAAATCTCACTGTGTTATCTCCATACTACAAACCTGTCATTTGAACTATACTGAACATGTTAATTTCCATATGCATATGTTATAAGCATACTTATTGGTCAAGAGGGAATAACTGAGTATGACAGTTATTTGCCCTTTTGGGAAGTTTTACTAATTTCGACATGATGCGAGAGTGCGCAATAGCATTTTTGCCTAAAATGCATTTTTCGAAATCAAATTATACTGTTCAATCACCATAACATAAATGCTTTACTTTATTGGAAAATAGTAAAAACAGTAGTGATGGGACGATTCCAATATTTTTCCCGATTCTGATACAATTACCAATTCCGATTCTTTTTTGTTATTTTTTTCTGATTGCTGTAAAAACACATGGTGAATATGCATATTTTTTTTTTTTCAAACATAAAAACACACTTGTGGGAGAGGATCTATAGCTTTTACTGGTAGCTTAAAATAAATAAATACTTATTATCTTATTATTAATACCAGTAATAGAAGATTTTGTTTATAAACAAAATCAAATAGTAAAAAAGATAATGAACAAAAATCGTTTTTTTTTTTTAGCATTGGAAAATAGGCAGAAATTTTTCCGATTCTGATACCCCAAAAGTTCCGATTTTTCCAATTCTCGATTCCGATTAACACTAAAAAATAGTAAATAAATAAAAAATATGTATTTTAAAAGAAAAAAATAATTACTTGCTTCTTCTGTTCATTTGTACAAAGAGAAGGTCATTAACTTCTGATTTATTTTCAGCTTCTAAAAAGAATAAAGATAAAAAAAAAACACTTTTTTTGTTCAGCTTGTAAAAATCAGAGACAAGATGCAACTAACAATTTATTGGATTGGGTTTTTCTTTTAACCACCAGAGTTAAACTTTTCTTAAAAGACTTGAACATGCCTGGCTTTATTGCTACTCTCTCTCTCTCTCTCTCTCTCTCTCTCTCTCTCTCTCTCTCTCTCTCTCTCTCTCTCTCTCTCTCTCACACACACACACACACACACACACACACACACACACACACACACACACACACACACACACACGCGAATGAGTGCTTTCCAGATGCGTACACACACCAAATGCACACACATCTGTCTCTTTATATATATATATATATAGTTATGTCTCGGAAGTAGAGTGAAAAGCACATCTTATTTTTCTTTTATTAATATTTTTTTCCTTGTACACATCTTTGTGAATTATTCCATGGATTTCTGCCTTTAGATTATTATGGACCATCTTCTTCCAATTACGGGATTTCCTTGGATTTTACTTGTACAAATGGAAATTCTTTTAACTTTCTTGAAGTTTTACATTTGGATTTTACCGTCACTGGATTTTTTATCTTCCACCAGACTATCCATTAATGTGTAATCACCTTTTTCTTTACCATATTCCCTCTGCTTAACTTATTTTGTTTTCAAGTAAGATCTTTGACTTATTTGTTGTTTCATCAAATACTTCTGCATGCAAAATCCGATCCCGCATTTTGCTAATTCCTACCCTCTGATGAGAAGGAGAGCATTTCTTCGAAACTCTGCGGATTAAGGACTATCCATTTATCTAGTGTTTCCTTTTCAGATTAAATATGTTTTTAACTCATTTCAAAGTGTTTTTTAACATATTTCATTAACTGTTTGCTCATATATATATATATATGTATATATATATATATATATATATATATATATATATATATATATATATATATATGTATTTGTTTTTCAATTGCAACAACTGAATCGAGCACCTGCCATGGTTCATTTACCTGCAAATAATAACCTCCATTACACTGGACTCCTTTAATTGCGGTTGTTTATTTTTATTTTAATGTTGAACTCCGTATGAACTGTTTTCTATATTTATATTCTTATGTTCTTTTAAATTTTGTGACTACAAATCATAAAACTTTTAGTTTCATCCTATGAGGTAACCAGCAAATACATAGAAATGTTAAAGAAAATTTTAGCGTGACTGATTATCTTGCTAACAGTTTTTCCTCTGATGAGAAGAGTTTGCATTCTTTGAAATTCCGCAGATAAAGGAGCACCTATAATAAAAACTTTTTGTAAATTTCTACTCTTTACATCTCCGTTCTTATTATATATATATATATATATATATATATATATATATATATATATATATATATATATATAAAATAAATTCTTTTTTCTCTCTTCTTCTTCACTCATTTTTTTTCTCTCATCTCCACTCATTTTTCTTAATTATGCCTTGCCTCGGCAGCCGAGTCTAACACATATCTTATCGTTCTTTTAATAATATTATTGGAATTCTTTCCCCATTTCCTTGTACCTATTTGTGAATTATTTCACGGATTTCTGCCTTTTGGATTAATTTGGACCATCTTCCAATTATGCGATTCCCTTGGATTTTACTTGTGTGAATGGAAATTTGACTAACTTTCTTGGATTTGCGTTTTTGGATTTTATCGTCATTGGATACTTTACCTTTCACCAGACTATCCATTCACGTGAAATCACTTTTTTCTTCACCCTATTCCCTCTGCTTCACTTTTTGTTATCAAGTAAGATCTTTGATTTACTTGTAGTTTCATCAAATACTTTTGCAAGCAAAATCCGATCCCACATTTTGCTTAATCCTACCCTCTGATGAGAAGGAAAGTATTTCTTCGAAACACCGCGGATTAAGGACAATCCACTTATTTAGTGTTTCCTTTTCAAATTAAATATGTTTTTAACTCTTTTTCAAAGTGTTTTTTAACATGTTTTATTAACTATTTGCTCTTATATATATATATATATATATATATATATATATATATATATATATATAAGAAAAGATAGGAGATAATAATTAAAATTACATCATCATGTCAATAAGGATAAGGGTGATTACAATAAGTGAAAGGGAAACGAGGAGGTAGGAAACATCTTTAGGCTATAGCATTTCAAAGCTAAATGCTTTTCATCAGAAGAGGAGAAAAAACAGCATTGTACAAGAAGACAACACCGATTTTATATGCAAATGTAACTTTAATTATTATCTCTTTTCTTATAAATTGCTCTTCTTAATTCAGCAGAGCTTCATTTATCCAGACAGATTGGCTCTTCCCTCCCCAATATATATATATATATATATATATATATATATATATATATATGCATATATATATATATATATATATATATATATATATATATATATAAAGTTAACTTAAAAATATAAAAAATGCAAATATAAATTAAAAAAAAATGGGTTTATAACATTTAGATATGAAATGATTATGAAAGAATAGGATAATATGGTAAGAAAAAAATTAAAAAATATTAAAAGTAGGTACAATACATAAGAATAAATTGGAAGACTATATATGTAAGTAATACTCTTTGAAAGAGTCTTCACGCAAGCTGCAGTTTTATGCCCGGTCTGTTTTAATTATTTTTTACATTTTTTCACTCGTTGTTTTTAAAGGACACGTACATCTTTGCAATTTATTTGCCAGCAAATTCTAGCATTGCTACAAATATAATTTGCTGATTTCTTTCTGTCCTCTAATGAGAAGAATAGTAAGAATAGCAAGAATAGCATTCTTTGAAACTCTTCTTTTTTTTTTTCCTTTTTTTGGCACGATAACAAGTAAAGTTTTTATTTTTTATTATTTATCTTTTTATCTATTTTCGAAAGAGTGCCACGTGCAAGTGGAGAAGGACAAAACAGAGTTATGCCAAATTTGTGTCGAGAATTGTCTTAAGTTCCGACTTCTTTTTTTTTTTTGGCTTCCACTTTAATAAGAACGTGAATTTATGAGCTGAATTTATTCGACACAACATGATTCAACTCAAAAAAATAAATAAAAGCTAACTTGAATTAAGATTAAAGTTAAGGTGCTATTGTAGACCTTCACCCCTTTTAACTGACAGATTTAATTTCTTATATACATATAAGAATACATATAACTAGAAGAATAAGACTCGGATTTGAGCTCATCAGTTAGACATATCTGAACATAGGATTTGAAATCTGCGCCTCTTGCATGCGAGGCGAGCAGTTTACCAACTGAGCAAACACACCACACACAAGAAAGCCTATAAACTGGCACAGATCAAACAAACCATAACGAAATTTGACAGTGGATTGAACCTATCATGTACAAAGCAAGGGATGTGATCATCGCAATCAGCTATAACCCAAACCGGCGTCTAACAAGTAGGAATTTTATACTTGTAAGGTTGATACCATCACGACATGCTAAACTAGCAAGCAATCAGTAATAGAATCTTCAGAATGCGATAGAATATATAATTATTTCCACAGCCAGACAACGTTGCAGCTGACAAAAACCATGACAGCCAACAAACCAGAAGTCTAAGACTCAAGTTTCGCCCTCATTTTAGGCTTATCAGTTAGACACATTCGAATATATATATGTGTGTGTGTGTGTGTGTGTGTGTGTGTGTGTGTGTGTGTGTGTGTGTGTGTGTGTGTGTGTGTGTGTGTGTGGAGTTAAAAGATTGATAATTTATAATTAAAATTAAAAATCGGTTTCAAAAGGCAGAACAAACAAAATCAATAAATTGTACGATCGTTTCGGAAACGATGTTTTTATCGAGACAGACAATGCGTCTTGGACAATAATTTTATCATTTGATTTTATAAAACAGTCTCCTCATCAGCAAAAAGGAGTGGGTGGGGGTTTAAAGGCACCAAAAATAAAAATAGCATTTTTTTAAGTAAGGCAGATATATCTGGAAAATATTTAAAATATAAAAACAGTTACTTATTTTGATGTGGATAAACAAAGTAAGATAAAATAAAATAAAATCGGATGGAAAAGTAAGATTAAGGGCGGGGGGGGGATATCTTTAATATTTCTAATAAAAATATATGTATGTATGTATATATAATAAAATAATTACTGAATTGTGTTTGTATTTAGTTATAGGGATAGTATTTTGAAATTTTTAAAATGGTGAAGATGAAAGTGTATATTTATTTATTACGGACTATTATCCTTATCTTTCTTAGTTGTTGTTTCACAACGTTTTGACCAACTATCCCTCTGGCCTTCATCAAGTGGTAACCACGATGGGATAGAAACTCTGAATCTACTAACTGCATTCCTAGCAATTACTGTCATCCATAGTTGTTGTCGTCGTCTCACCACGTTTTGGCCAAGTAAGTCTCTGGCTGGTTTTGGGTAGGATTGAAACTGCTATCTTCAGACAATTCTCACTTGGAACCGTAGAGATTCAACGTCTCTATCCATTGCGCCACGTCGCGGTTACCACCTGATGAAGGCTAGAGGAATAGTTGGCTGAAACATCATGAAACAACAACTAAGAAAGATGAGGATAATAGTCTGCAATAAATAAAATTAATAAATAATACTCATCTAAATAATGAATTTCAATTAAATAATATATATGAAAGTGTATTTTCACAAAACGCTAATTGGAACACTATCAATAGTTTTATTTACGACTATGGAAACAAAATTTCAGACAAAGATTTTTGTACTACAGACTGGATGAATTGGGCCGATTTTAAAATGGTTTGGTTACTATTAAGAACGTCGGGTATGACTGAACACACCAAATTCGTCAATTTTATACTATTACAAAAAAACTTATCTTCTCACCACCAACACTCTGATCCCCACTTGACCCGTTCTTTTGATTATTCAGAGCACACTTTCTTTACCTGACAGTGTAGAAAACCAGCTTCGAAATCTAGTGGGAGATGTCCTCTTCTCTTCCTTACTACCTCGTTATTTTCAGGACAAATGTTCGGCTGAGCTCCAATCTATCGTCAATTCCTCTTAAAACATTCACAACAAACACTCGTCTAACTATAACCATTGCCAACAATCTTCTTACTCTCTATATGTACCTAAAAATGAACAAAAATTCCCTTAGCAAAGCTTCTTTCCAAGAGCTGCCTGTCTGTGGAACACAATACAATGGGGCTGCTTCCCAGCTGACTATAACACGGTCGTTTTCAAGTCGAATGTAAATAAATTCTTGTTGAGCCATCCTTGTAAATAATCAGTTTCTACCCAATTTCCACCGTTACCGTTTATCATAAGTATTAAGGCCCAGAGGCCACTCGAGGATGAGAGTTAACGAGTGTACGGTGATCATGTGATAAATGGTAAGGGTGGAAATTGGATAGAAATTGATTCCTCTGTAAAAACCCTCCCCTGCAAAAGAAACACACAAAAAATCATTTCATTAACTGGTTTTTGTTAACTGATTTTTCAAGCCGAAAATCATTAACTTACCATCATAGGAACTGCCTTTATGTTTTTTACAGAGTTCTTTAAGACATAATCCTGTGTTATAATTCCAAACTCTGATCCTACCATCTTGTCCTCCAGTTATCAATCTAAAAGTAAAACAAATAAAATGAAATTAATTTAACAAACACATTAAAAAAAAGAAAGAAAAGAAACTGTATTTATATACTATAGAGTCACCATTTATCAAGGTGCGAAGGCCACTCAAGGATAAAGGTTAATGAGGTGTTGGTAATTGTGGAAATTGGGTAGAAATTAATTATTTAATAAAAACCGGATCAACAAGAACTTGTCTATGTTGGACTTGAAAACGACAATATTGTAATCAGCCGGGATGCAACTCCATGGTATTGTGTTCTGAGAAAAACACTTTGCGCGTGAAATTTTTGTTTAGTTTTAGGTATAGATAGAGAGTAATGGAAATTGTTAATAGCGGTTGTAGCTAGACGATTGTTTGCTGTGAATGTTTTACGAGGGAGGACCATACATCACATTTATTCAACTCCCCATGAGGTCAAAGTTGACAGAAGAAAATTCAGAGATCCGTAATAGTGATGTGTGCAAAAAAAAATAAACCTTATCACAAGTGATGGAACGATTCCAATATTTTTCCTGATTCCGATACAATTACCGATTCCGATTCTTTGAAAATCTCTTATATATTTAACAATAAAGTTGGAATCTTTTTTTACGATCACCGATCACCGTAAAAACCCATGTTAAAAGTGCATATTTTTTCTCAAACATAAAGATAAATTTGTGTGGGGAAGTGATCTATAGATTTCAGTTTTACTGGGAGTTTGAAATCAATGAATATTTATTTTATTATTACTAGCAGCAGTGGAAGATTTTGTTTTAAACAAAATCAAATAAAAATATAATTAACAGGATCGTTTCCGCATTAGAAAACGGGAACAATTTTTTTCCGATTCCGATACTCCAAAGAGTTCTGATTTTTCCAATTCTCGATTCTGATTAATCGTCCTTACACTAGTTTACAACCTTTGGCACTCCTCACAAATAGAGGTGCTACGTATAAGCGCTTTGTCTAGTCTTGGTAGCATTGAATGTTACGGCACTTCTGCATGTCAGTAACATATTAGCAACAGAGACGAGTTATCAACCCCTGTTCTTCAAAAGAGAACTGACGTCTAGCGACCATTATGTGAAACTCAAATATAAACAACTGTTTACGATAACACAAAAATATATAATAACAAAATAAATAACACAAAAATATATAATAACAAAGTAAATAACGCAAAAATATATAATAACAAAATAAATAACGCAAAAATATATAATAACAAAATAAATAACGCAAAAATATATGAAAATCGAAACATTTATTGCATAAAAAATGTATCAAAATATAATTTTAATGTATTAATATAATTTCTTTTCAATGAGTGATTCATAATTGAAAATAAAATGATAAATATGATGATAAAAACACAAGACATTTATAGATTGTTTTTAGAATTTGTTCTTTTTTTCACAGTAAGTTTGCATAAAAATGTAGCAAAATATAATTTTAAAAAAACATGAAACATTTATAGATTGTTTTTAGAATTATTATTTTTTATGGTAAAGTTGTATAAAACTACAGCAAAATATGCTTAAAAACATGAAACATTTATAGATTGTTTTTAGAATTATTATTTTTTTATGGTAAGGTTGTATAAAAATGTAGCAAAATATACCTAAAAAACATGAAACATTTATAGATTGTTTTTAGAGTTATTATTTTTTATGGTGAGTATGTAGAAAAATACAGCAAAATATACTTAAAAAACATGAAACATTTATAGATTGTGTTTAGAATTATTTTTTTTTTTATGGTAAGGTTGTATAAAAATGTAGCAAAATATACTTAAAAAACATGAAACATTTATAGATTGTTTTTAGAGTTATTATTTTTTTATGGTAAGGTTTTATAAAAATGTAGCAAAATATACTTAAAAATATGAAACATTTATAGATTGTTTTTAGAGTTTTTTTTATGTTATGGTTGTAAAAAAATATAGCAAAATATACTTAAAAACATGAAACATTTATAGATTGTTCTTAGAATTTTATTTATTTTTGGTAAGGTTGTATAAAAATACAGCAAAATATACTTTAAAAACATGAAATTTTTATAGATTGTTTTTAGAGTTATTTTTTATGGTAAGGTTGAATAAAAATACAGCAAAATATACTTAAAAAACATGAAACATTTATAGATTGTTCTAAGAGTTATTATTTTTTATGGTAAGGTTGAATAAAAATGTAGCAAAATATACTTAAAAAACATGAAACATTTATAGATTGTTCTTAGAATTATTATTTTTTATGGTAAGGTTGTATAAAAATACAGCAAAATATACTTAAAAACATGAAACATTTATAGATTGTTTTTAGAATTTATTTTCTTTATGCTAAATTTGTATAAAAATGTAGCAAAATATACTTAAAAAACATGAAACATTTATAGATTGTTTTTAGAGTCACTATTTTTTATGGTAAGTATGTAGAAAAATACAGCATGTTCCATGTTTTTTAAGTATATTTATACTTAAAAAACATGAAACATTTATAGATTGTTTTTAGAATTATTATTTTTTTAAGGTAAGGTTGAATAAAAATACAGCAAAATATACTTAAAAAACATGAAACATTTATAGATTGTTTTTAGAATTATTATTTTTTTATGGTAAGGTTGTATAAAAATGTAGCAAAATATACTTAAAAAAATGAAACATTTATAGATTGTTTTTAGAATTATTATTTTTCATGATAAGGTTGTATAAAAATGTAGCAAAATATACTTAAAAATCATGAAACATTTATAGATTGTTTTTAGAGTTATTATTTTTTTATGGTAAGGTTGTATAAAAATGTAGCAAAATATACTTAAAAATCATGAAACATTTATAGATTGTTTTTAGAATTATTATTTTTTTATGGTAAGGTTGTAGAAAAATACAGCAAAATATACTTAAAAAACATGAAACATTTATAGATTGTTTTTAGAATTATTAATTTTTTTATGGTAAGGTTTTATAAAAATGTAGCAAAATATACTTAAAAAACATGAAACATTTATAGATTGTTTTTAGAATTATTAATTGTTTTATGGTAAGGTTTTATAAAAATGTAGCAAAATATACTTAAAAAACATGAAACATTTATAGATTGTTTTTAGAATTATTATTTTTTTATGGTAAGGTTGTATAAAAATGTAGCAAAATATACTTCAAAAAACATGAAACATTTATAGATTGTTCTTAGAATCATTAATTTTTTATGGTAAGGTTGTAGAAAAATACAGCCAAATATACTTAAAAAACATGAAACATTTATAGATTGTTCTTAGAATTTATTTTTTTATGGTAAGGTTGTATAAAAATGTAGCAAAATATACTTAAATAATACAAAATATTTATAGAGTGTTCTTAGAATTTTTTTTTTTTATGGTAAAAATGTAGCAAAATATACTTAAAAATCATGAAACATTTATAGATTGTTTTTAGAGTTATTATTTTTTTATGGTAAGGTTGTATAAAAATGTAGCAAAATATACCCTTTTTTTACATGGGGGTCACCACTTATTAAGGCTCGGAGGCCACTCAGGGATAAGGATTATTACGTGTACAGTAATCAATTAGATAGTATTGTAGTAATCGTTAGTATTGGAGATTTGATAGAGTGTCTTACTTAAGTGGGCGGTTTGTCAGGAATTTGTTTTTTTTTTTTTTTGATTTGAAGACATTCAAGTTGTAGTCAGGTGAGAAACAGGCAAACAGAAGAGAGTTCCACAATCGTGCACTTCTGAGAAAGAAGCTCTGCTCATGGAATCTACGTTTGGATTTAGGCACAGTTAAAGAGTGGGGAAAATTAATGACAGTAGTTTTAGCTGGACGAGTGTTTCTCATGAAAGATTGGCGAGGGTGGACGAGAGATTGGAGCTCAGACAAGCACTTGCCATGGAAATAACGATAAAACAAAGACAGGCTCGCAACGTCTCTTCTGTGGGAGAAAGGCTGATGGGAAGAGGAAAGACCGTACGACACGCTGAAGCAAGCAATCCTGCAACAAACCGGTGTTTCAAATGAAGCCATGCTTCGTAACTTATTCACACAAGTTGAGTTAGGAGACCGTATGCCTTCTCAACCACTTCGCCACATGCAAGCCTTGCTGGGAGACAACAAAATGTCGGACAGCATCATGAAGAGTCTATGGTTGGGTAAATTACCCCCAACTACCAAGCAAATCCTCGCTCCAATGTCGGAGGAGACGGCAACAGAAAAGCTTGCCAACATAGTCGACTGAATTCATGAAAGTTCCCGGAGCCGACAAGTATATGCCCACCAATGGCAACCAGACCAAAACCGAGACGAGGAATTAGCCGAATTAAAGTCTACGGTTGAAAAGCTTTCAAAGCAACTAGCCGACGTACTTCAAACGCGTTGACATTACCCCAGAAACTACAATGACACGTGACGAAGTTACAGGCGGAGAAGTTTAAGCAGGAACCGGTCCACGCCACGACATAAACAAGATGTTTGTTTCTACCACAGGAGATTCGGCGTCCACGTGAGAAAATGCACTACACCCTGCGTGTTCAAAAAAACAGTGCAGGGAAACGAACCTTCCAGCCAGTAACGACAATGACTGTAGCTGAAGCACAAAAAAAATGTCGTCTGTTTTATATCCTTGACAAAATCCACAGATATAACTTTTTAATAGACACCGGAGCGGAAATCAGCGTCATACCGACACCGCATGGCCACTTTTTCAGCCTACAAGCCACCAACAGTACAAAAATACCCACTTTTGGCGAGAAAACTTTAAATTTAAACCTTGGAATGCAAAGGAATTTTTTCTGGAATTTCACCATAGCCAGCATGACCACTCCAATCTTGGGGGCAGACTTTTTAGCTCATTTCAACCGACATGACTCATCACACATCAACAGATAACGAAATGAAGATTTCGGTGAGAGGAACTACCTCGAAATTTTTAACCACCAGAATCAGCACTGCCCTACCAGAAAATTTACACGTCTGCCGGTTACTCCAAAAATTTCCTCAACTTTCCCAGCCGTTTAAAAACAGGGACCCCATCAAGCATAGCACTAAGCACTATATTAAGACAACAAGACCACCCGTCTATTCAACACCCAGATACTTGAAACTGGATAAATACAAATTGGCAAAATCCGAGTTTCAAAACCTACTCCACATGGGGATAATACGGCCCTTGAAAAGTGCTTGATCATCACCAGCCACATGGTGCAGAAAGCTGACAACACCACATGGCACCCATGCGGAGATTTTAGATGCTTAAGCACGAAAACAGTTCCGGATAGATATCATATCCCCCATATCCATGACTTCACCAATGGACTCCAAGGCGCCACAATTTTCTCCAAACTGGACCTTGTAAAGGCATATTTTCAAATTCCAGTCGCAGAAGAAAACATTCATAAAACCGCACTGACCACACCATTTGGTCTTTATGAGTTCCTAAGGATGCCTTTCGAGCTGAGAAACGCCTGTCAAACTTTCCAACTTTGAGTGACAAAGTTTTCAGAGGTCTGCCGTTCATATTTGCATATATGGACGATGTTTTAATCACCAGTAGAAACCTCGAAGAACACCGGTTACACCTGGAACAAACTTTTGAAAGACTGTCACATTTCGGTCTGAAACTAAACACCGATAAATGTGTTTTTGCCCACAAGGAAGTTCAATTTCTCGGTCATTTAATCGACAAGGATGGAATCTTCCATTTGCCTGAAAAAGTAAGTGCCATTTCAAATTTCCCTCTACCGACATCTGTCAGACAAGTACACCGTTTTGTAGGCATAATTAACTATTACCGACACTTTTTGCATAACTGTTCCACGTTACTCGCACCTTTAACGAACTTGTTAAAAAAACGAACCAAAAACCAACGGCTAGTTTTGGAAGGACCTGCACTACAGGCCTTCGAACAATCGAAAACTGCTTTGGCAAACTTCACCAAACTTACATATATCCAAGATAGCGATACAACGGAACTTACACTTATGACAGACGCATCGGAAATAGCACTAGATTTCTGACAAAAAAATGACCCCTATCTCATTCTTCTCTGAGAGTAGACTAAATATAGCACTTTCTCGAGAGAGTTACTTGCAATTTACCTTGCACTTAAAACATCTCCTCGAAGGCAGAAAATTTTCCATTTATATGGATCATAAACCCCTAACATTTGCACTACACACACCTGTTGACAAATATGGTCCACGAGAAATTCGACATCTGGACTATATAGCTCAATATTCTACTGATATACGGTACGTAAAAGGACAAGAAAACGTTGTAGCTGACGCTTTATCTCGCGCAACAGTTGCTTCTTTAAATTCCACTCCACTAAGTATGGAATTAATAGCACAAGAGCAATTAACTGATACCACACTCCCAGCTATAATGGACAAAACTTCTCTGAAGCTAAAAGAAATGCCAATACCGTTCGGAACAACAACTTTCTATTGCGATGTTTCACAGAAACACCCTCGCCCTTATATTTCACCCAGCCTCAGACGACAAGTTTTCCAGCACTTCCACAATTTGTCCCACCCAGGAAAACGTATCAGTGTGAAATTAATAGCGGAACATTTTGTTTGGATAAATATGAATACGGACATCCGTAGTTGGACTAAAACTTGCATTCCTTGCCAAAAAAACAAAGTTCACAGGCACACAAAATCGCCTTCAGGAACTTTCAGTGTACTAGGTTTACTCATGTTCATATCGACGTGGTTGAACCCTTGCCCACTTCAAAAGGACATACCCACATCCTTACTATAGTTGATAGATTCAGCAGATGGCCGACAGCAATACCAGTGAAAGACATATCAGCCGCAACAATAGCCAGAGCTATTTTACAAGATTGGATAGCGATTTTCGGAGTGCCCTCCGTAATCACAACGGACAGGGGCTCACAGTTTCAATCAACTCTTTTCGCTGAATTCAACCATTTGTTGGAAAAGACTACTGCCTACCACCCTTATGCAAACGGTATGGTAGAACGGTTTCATAGACAAGCCTCTTTGGCTATGAATGAAAACAAAGCGAACTGGTCAGACAATTTGCCACTCATTCTCCTAGCAATTCACAACACTGTGAAGGAAGATTTGCAGAGCACACCTGTAGAATTAGTTTTCAGATCAGCACTGATTTTACCAGGACAATTCTGCGAAAACAATACAGACATTTCCCCAACGACAACTTTTGTGACGGATTTAAAACATAAAATGTCACGATCAAAATTCACCACAACCAAAAAGCCAGACACAAACATTTTCGTTCCAAGCGATATTCACACCTGTAAATACGTTTTTATCAGGAACGATGCAGTCAAAAGAGGACTATGTCCAAATTATTCTGGACCTTATCTAGTTCTCGACAGAAGTGAAAAGTACTTTACCATATTAAAAAGAGATAAAAAAAAAGACACTATTGCAATAAACAATACATAACTTATTAAAAATATATATATATATATACATAAAAACAAAAACGAAATACGTTTCTCTTTATATATATATATATATATATATATATATATATATATATATATATACTTGTTTATTGTTATATAAACATGCTCACATCCCGCTGCTACAAATAGCCACTTGTTTCAATCAAACAACAGATATCATCAGGCAGCGACTTGACTATTCAAAAGTTCAATGAATAATGGATTTTTATTTTAGGTAGGAACTCTTTAAAAGTTGGAGTTAAAAAACTTAAAACACAGAACTTTAATTATAAGATGTAAAGAGGGAGGGGCAATTTAAATAAAGTTAAAAGATTATAATAGAGAGAGAGTGATTTAGAAGAGAAAGAAAAAAAAAAGAAATAGAGAAAGAAATAGAGAAAGAAAATAGAGAGAAAAAAAAAATATATATATAATATGGAGAAGAAAAGAAAAAAGATATAAATGGTTATTATAAAGAGAATAAGGACTAGAAGGGAGAGGAAAGAAAGATGGGATATAGTTAAAGAGAGAAAGAGAGAAAGTAAGAATTTGACAGTATATAGAAAAAGAAAAAGATCTGCGTGTCAACCAATTTATGAACAATTATAAAATTCAGTAATGAAACATGTTATTACAAATACAAACAGAAGATACAATCCAAGCGTTAGAAATGAACATGTCAAAAAAGACAGCGAATGTATCCAGCCAACATATTTATCATCTCACATACGTCCACGAGTAATATCAACGCAGTTCAAACATACGTCTACAATTAATTAAGCCCTTTATACTAAATGATATGAGTTTAAAGTTTTCGCGTTTTTATTAGATAAATATATAAATAAAAGAAAAAAATAATGATAAAACAATATTAAAATTATTATTATTAATAATAATAATAGTAATAATAAACATAATAGTAATAATAATAATAATAATAATAATAATAATAAAAACAGAATAAAATTAATATTTATTATCTTTTTAATATAACATATTTAGCCATAAGAGGGGATTAAATAAATTAAATAGGACTAATAATTATAAATAAAAATCTACTAATATTTATGTATATAAAAAGAATACAATACATATATATATATATATATATACATATATACATACATATATATATATATACATGCATATAAGTAAAGGTGTAACTATACTATTAAGTTGAAAGTTTAAGCTATTTAAGTATAGATATAAAGTCATATTAAATCACAAATTAATACATTCAAGACAGTATTACTAAGAACACAGATACAAGTACACTTACATATAAATATATAAATATATTCAGGCAAAAGAGGTAATTAAATCAACAAAATACTCAAAAGTAGCGACACACAGGTAGATAGTACCCAAATTAAAAATAATAAAATACATATGTATATACCCACAGGGAACCAACAGGCATACAAATAAACATATATATATATATATATATATATATATATATATATATATATATATATATATATATATATATATATATATATAATTCTATGTATACACATACATACAAAAAAATACACAAATATATGCACACAGTCATATACTAATATACAACAACGCACACACACATATATATACGCACACATAAATATGTATAATTTACATAAACTATATATATAGAAATACATATGAATACAAATTATTTGGCAAGAGTACAGATAGATGCATACACACATAAAAGCATACAAATGGATTGAATAAACATGGGAGGGTATACAAAATAATATAGAAATATATAAATCTAAGTACAAACGGTCATAAAGTAAATACATAGACACATACATATACACATAGACACACAGATATATAAGATAGGGAAGTAAAGAATGAAATCAGGCGAGGAGAAAGTATATTAATAGTATTTTAATAAATTATAGAAATCAGTGACAATTTTAAATTTATTTAAATTTTATATCTAAACTAAATTACTTAAAAGATGGTTTTTATAATGTTTGCAATTAATTGAATTTTCGTGCTTCTTATTTAATAATTTATCTCTTTCTCTAAAAGTAAGTATAAATAATTTCTCATAAAGACAAGGTGAGTTTAAAGATGAACAGGTTTTAGCTTTCTTTAAAATTTTCCAATTTACTATTGGGGAGTAACCTTGCTCTACTAGTTCATTGTAATATTTAGACAAGGAAGTTCTATTTTTGTACTCATTATTTTCAAAAAAGTACTTGTGACCGGTAAATCTTTCTTTAAAATTATTATTTGTCATTCCTATGTAATATTTTTTTTCATTCGGATTTTCCTTAGTAGAAATAGTTGCTTGGTACACTACAGAAGTAATTTGACAATTTCCTTTAAGAGGGCATTTTGATTTATTGAGCACTATCTAACAACCTCGTTGAATTCATTAGTCCATTACTTTTGAATATAAAAAAACCCAAGTATATATGTATATATATATATATATATATATATATATTTTCCCCCCAGGAGGGGGAGTCTTGTTCGAACTTGTTTTTCCTCACATATACACATCCACATGTACACACGCATGTACGCACACATATACACATCCTCATACACACACACATGTACGCACGCACATACGCACAGAAACGTACATATATTCACGTTCACGTATATACACTCACATTCATGTGCATGCACACACATGCTAACATGCGCACATGTACGCACACATGGGAAACGTCACTTCCCCTGAAAGGAAATCCAGACATGCGCAGTCAGAACACTGACCTCGGTATAAAAGTCAACAACAAACATTCAACTTCCTCTTTCTTCCCTTTTGCCTTGGTTTGTCAACCAGACAAGTTCACGTCCACAGGTCTTGACTTGAAGACTTTTCCACGTGGACGGCTGCTATCATGCTCACGCGGCTTTGCTGAGGCCAACACTCTCTCTCTCTTTCCCTTTCTACATGCGGGACTGCCATTTCTCATTCCTCTACTTCATTCCTGTCTTTTCCACACCCGTAGTCGTCAACAACTGAATGAACACGTGTTCCACCTAAACCCCTTTATTTTCGACAGAAAATAAATGACATTTTTATTTTATTCAGCAATTGAGTTTTGTTTCCTTCTTTCCATTCATTTCATTATTTTCTTTTGTAGTGAGTTAGGATTATTATATCCTGGTCCACAACAAATGTGAACCGACATCTTGCTGCTAAACTCGCTACATTGTATCCCTGGAACTTAGGTCCCTGATAGTAGCCCCTACATCAAAGTGGCAATGTGCCTTGTTTGAGGTGAAAATGTAATTTAAAAAAAAATGACAAAAATAAAAACATTTGCAGAGAGATTTTTTTTTTAAATCGAGACTAAAAAATTTTCAGTCTAAAATTTTACATTTAAATTATTAACTTGTTACGAATTTACAAATAAAGTAATTAGTCATAATTTCATCTTAAGTTTCTACAAAGTCTATAGAAATGATAAAATGTGGATCGAAACATTTAAGTTATCGTGATTAAATTTTGTTTTAAAAAATGCGGCACTGATGGATGGTTGTCTCATCACTGATCGGAGGAGAAAACTCTATTTTACTAAGAAATTAGCGTACAGTGAGCACTCACATTTTGGCTACTTATTCCATATGTTTGTTTTATTGGTACTTGTACAGTTTAATCAAGACATTAAAAAATGGAAATATCGAAAATAGGTTATATTGTACATATCCGTTTTGAACTGAAGATTTCCGAAAAATGTTTTCACTTAATTTGATCGAGTAGTTTTTTTTTTGTTTTTTTTTTACAGCAGGAAAACACGTTTTTATTTATGACAGCACGTTGAGGGCAGACATCTTTGAATTGTTTTAATTTTTGTTTGGATTTTAGAACCGCCACGGGGAGATAACTCAGTTTAAAGCACCGACAACACTCCTTCCCCATTTTTAATACTAGCTTTTCTTCCTAAAAATCGAGCCTTTTGCTCGGTATCATAACAAATTGTTTGTTTTTTTCGCTGTAAAACAAAAACTACTTGATGAAATACAGTGAATTTTTTTTTCAGAGAACTTCATTCCATAATGGATACATATAATTTAAAGTTTTTTTTCGATATTTTCATTTTTTTTAATGTTTTGATTAAAATATATAAGTACCGTTTTATCTTATACATTCCTGTAAAAAATATTTTAATTTTTTTTTTTAAAGAAACAAAAAATCGAATCGAATCCAAGATTCTTCAGGAAATGACACAAAAGGTTTTAGTATGATTCTTTAATTAAAAAAAACAACAAAAAAAAACCAAACAAACAAACTTTCTTTCATTTTCATTTTTTAAACAATTTAAAACTTCATTTTTTCATATGACATGTTGGGACCCTAAAACCAACACAAAAGATCTATCATTAAAAAAACATTGATAACATAAAAGAAACTGATATTTGGGCTTGACAATGAATTTCCAGAAAATTCATTGTCAAACCCAAACATCAGTTTCTTTTTTTATTTGTTTCTTTTAAATAAAAAATAAAAAAAAATTTCACAGTAGTTAATAAGAAAAAACAAACATACAAAATAGGGAGCTAAATAGACCAAAAATTGAGTGCTCACTGGACGCTAATGTCTTAGTATAATAGAGTTATCTGCTTCAGATCAGTGACGAGATATTCAACAGCGCCAAAAATGCAACCTCCAACAAAACGATATTTGGACAAGCAAAAGAAAAAGGTTTTTTTTTTCTTTAAAATTGATTAAATAAATAACTCGATTAAAAGAATTATGAACCTATACAGACATATAATATAAAAACAGCAGATTTAGATTAGAGAGATTGCAGTAAATACACTAACCGAAATATGGCAACACTATGCATCAATGAATGATGGTTTTATAGACCTAGATTACTGGCAGGTGTAAAAAGTCTTCTAGCTTGGTAAAGAGGGCCTACCTTTGTTTGCAGCAGACTTGGCAGTGACACTTTAAGAATATCATTGAATATTTTCTCTCTCTCTCTCTCTCTCTCTCTCTCTCTCTCTCTCTCTCTCTCTCTCTCTCTCTCTCTCTCTTGACTTACCGTCTTTGAGTTCTATCAAACTGCATGCAAGAAATTGCAAATTTCCCATGTGCTGAGCCAAATTGGGAAATAAATGTCCCGGTAAACAGGTCCCACACTTTCACCTCCTTTTATGTAAAAAAAAAATAAAAATAAATAAATAAATAAAGGAAAAAATAAATACATAAATATATTTTATGGTAAATTAGAAATCAGTGTGCAAGATGAACGATCATGATAAGCTACCCCCTCTTCCTTTCTTTGTTCTTTGCCTTACTTCTTTTTCTTCTTTCTTTTTCACTTCTTTTATTGTCATATTTTTCCACATGAATGCCAAAAAAACGCAAAAGGCTTTGATTGTTTTACCCTCTTTCTTTCAATTCCCAAAATCTAACAGCCTTTTAAGATGAAAGTGTTAAATCCAAGAATTTTTAACTCACTGGAAATATTTCCAAACATCAAAAAGTAACACCTATACGTGAATGTAGTAATCCAATGTGAAATTCTACAAGCCTATAAAACAGTGGCTTGATGAACAGAAATTCCTGGACACCACTATGCCTGCCTCCAACCTTCAAATGCCCATCCCAGGCACTGACATTCCTTTAAGCTTTCTCAATTTCCAGTGAGCACATGCCACCCAGAAGGTAAACTCTTTAACACACACACACACACACACACACACACACACACACACACACACACACACACACACACACACACACACACACGCACGCACGCGTGCACACGCACACACACACACACACACACACACACGCATGCACACGCGCGTGCACGCGCGCACACACACATACACACTCGATTAAAAAAATTATGAATTTATACAGATATATGATATAAAAACAGCAGATTCAGATTAATTTTTCTGTTATTTTAATGTAGTCGATCAATTTTTTCATTAAATGAATGCAGACTACAGCAGAAAATTAGAATTGACTAGGTCAAATAAAAGTAAAAAAAACTATTCATCTCCTTCCTTCGTTTTTTTTAACTTCTAAGCCCCTCCTCCTCCTCCTCCTCCTCCTCCTCCTCCTCCGAAATGAACTTTGTCAATTTCCTATTTATGAACTTTAAAACTGCTCAACAAATTTTGCTCTTTCAAAGTATATTCAACATTTCTGTAAAAATTGTTTATATATAAATATATTTTGTTCATTAATTAATGTTTTCAGACTTCGTTCCCAAAATCCCGTAGTCGAGTTAGCACTTGTTAACTGTTGATCCATTCATGTTTTTATCCATCTTTTAATTTGCCAATTTAACTACATATTTATTAATTGTTAGTGCTGTTCTTGGCACTTTCCAAATGCGCCAGCAAAATACACTATACATAGCGAATGCTAAAAAGCAATTTGCTTGAATGGCAACCCTTTTTCTTTCTCTGCTTTGCTTTGGGACACTTTGAAGCGAACTTTCTGATGCTCTTGTCTATTTCTTATTCAAGAACTTGGCAACAAACTTTATTCTTTTAAAGAATATTTCATATCTCTGTAAAATTGTTGACACAAATACGTTTTTTTCGGTAATTGTCCATAAGTCAGACCCTAACTTTCAAACACACCAGAAGCAGGCACCCGCATCTCTCATTTGATGTATGGAAGCAAAAAATGGATACAATTTTCAAATATATTCTATTCCCCCCTCCCTCTTATAATAAAAATATATAAAAATATGTAAATATTTTTTATCAATTAATTTTATTATTTTTTTGATTGCATATCTTTTCAAATAATTATATATACTTAAGTTAATATGTTATATGGTGACCCCGACGCGATCTGAACATGTAACCTTCTGACTCCAGAACTTATTTAGAAATGAAGATACATAGACATGTATAAGCTGAAATGGGAAAAGGGAAAAGCTGAAACTCAAGAATCCATCTCAACGTTTCTCCTAACCCTTTGGCAATTGCTAGATTGGTGTTTATTGCGTTTCAGATTCAAATTATTCATATATATCTTCTTTTTTCATCTTTGTTAATAATATATGTAGCAAAATTGGATGCTGGGTATGTAAAAACAAGGTTAATAATGTAAAAAAAAAAAATTCCAAATAACGTTAGTTTAAGCAAGAATATGGAATTTTCCCCTAGAAGTTTAGTAAGAATTAGACAGCTACATGTACAGGAAATTGTATTGTAGAAGGAACTATGCTGCAGATAATCTGGAAAGTTACAACCTCCTTACAAGTGTCCTCTTTTTGACGCAAACAATAAAGTGAGGCTAAAAAAAGAGTACTTGTGCTGTTTATGCACCACGCTATTTGTTAGATGTTCGGCATAGTCACGTTGACACACCAGTTCCTGCTGGATCACCAAAGTTAAGTAACATTGAATCTGGTCAGTAATAAATGGGTGACCATTTGGGCTTTCCAGGTGCTGTATGTGCTCTCTGCTTATCTCAGCATTGACTTCTTGAACTTCTCCTTGCCACTGGACTCAAACAGTGCTGATTCAGAAGAGGTGTGGTTGGGGAATGTGCAACCCTTGCCTCCCAATTACATGCGAAGCTGCCCCTACTGGGGGTATCCTTTGTCTTTTGAGACTGAACGGAGGCATCGATTTGTTAGATAGAGTTTGTTTAATTTAAATTCAATTTTCACGGAATCTCTCTCTCTCTCTCTCTCTCTCTCTCTATCTCTCTCTCTCTCTCTCTCTCTCTCTCTCTCTCTATATATATATATATATATATATATATATATATATATATATATATATTACTTATGCAAAATACTGACCATACTATTTATAGATAGAATTTTCAAGTTAAATTCAATTTTTACAGTATCTTCTGGTCATTAAATTGGCAGAATAATTTACAAGACCCCCCCTCTCCTGAGTCCCTCATGTTAAGTATGGCTTTATAAATAATGGTGTTATTATTTTAGATATATTTTTTACTAGCAGAACCAGTTAACCGGCGTTGCCCGGTGGTAGCATGCACCCCACCCTGCGTAAAATTTTCAAATACGGCTGTTATTTTTGTTGACCAAATATTAAATTACTAAAGTTACTTATGCAGAATACAGACCATGCTATTTATAGATAGAATTTTCAAGTTAAATTCAATTTTTACAGTATCTACTGGTTATTAAATTGAGAGAATAATTAATAAGAACCCCCCTCCCCAGTTCCTCATGTTAAGTATGGCTTTAAAAATAATGATGTTATTATTTTAGATATATATTTTATTTAGTTAAGCACAGTCCATAAATAGCACAAGTATCAAAGAAATGAGTTTACTTACTGATCCGTCTGATGCTGTAACAACATGGTTAAATAAACTGTTGTATTGAAGGTTCGAGACGGGATCGATGTGTGATAATGTCAATTCAATGCCAAACAAACAAGGTGGCCTAAAATAGCAAACAAGAGAAAAGAAAAAATATTGAGCAGGTTTTAAAAAAAATATCATGCATAAGTACATAAGATAGTATCGTTTATTTATTACTAGCGGGGGTACCCGACGTTGCCCCAGGTGTTTGGAGGTGTGTGTTGAACAATAAAAAAAAAAGTAGTAGTAGGCAGGCAGGCTCGAACCCGTACCAAAGCAAGAATATGGAATTTCCACAAAGGAGAAAAGAACGTGAAAAAAAAAAAGAGGATAGTGAATTAAATGAGTTGGTAATTAATTTTTGCCCGGGTGGAGGATATTGGCACAAAGACAAAATAAAAAAAAAAAAGATAGAGAGAAGGGGGATTGAACTCGAAAACATAGGGTAATTAGTCTTTCTTGCTAACCATTACGCCATAGCAGATAACGAAATCAATGAACTTAAGAATCATAGGAGTCGCCACGCATGCACAGAAATGAACGTTGCTTTTAAATCTGGCCTGAGGCCAATTAAGCTTCCCGCTTTCTACCATTTTATTTATTTGTTCCCCCACGAAAACAAATTAAGGTCTTTTTTAATATATATTTTAATTGGAATTCATTATTGAACGAACTGATGAAGGCCAGAGGAATAGTTGGCCGAAACGTCGTGAAACAACAACTAATAAGGATGAGAATAATAGTCTGCAATAAATTAATTAATATAAGGTCGTTTTTAATGTTGGGGAAAACCAGCTCTCCCCAAAAATGGGGCACTCTGACAGTATCCAAGTAAATAGTAATTGTCTCAGTATGAAGTACGTTTGTTTGATCAGTTTTGCTTTATTTATATGAAAAAGACAAACTAATACTCAAAACGAGGGAATTTTTTAAAACTAAAAAAAAAAAAAATAAAAGATAGAGACAATATCCGTTTGTGAATCTGGGATATTACGATCTAGGAAGTATAAGAAAACTTCTCCCAGAATCTAACTAATGCGAAAACCCTCAACCAAAAAGCCTTTTGGGGACATACACAAACGCTCGCGCCCATTTTGCCTTTTATATAATAGACTAGTGTAGGTGCCCGGCATTGCCCGAGTGACTGAGAGTGCGTGCGGAGGAAAAAAAAAGAGTTGATAGATAGGCAGGTTTGAACCCGTGACGTGAAGGCAGAAAACCCGATGTTATAACTGCTGTGCTATGGTGATAAAGGAAGTGAAATCTGTTTAAATTTAGTGATTAAAAAGTGAAGTGAATGAATTCACACAGGTGCATAAATTTAACGAGGTCAAACATCACGCCATAGGAGATGGAAATTACGCACTTAACTTTGGCTTCAAGGCAGTTAAGCTTTACGCTCCACAAGATGTTGGGGAAAAGTAGCTCTCGATAAGGCGATCAAAATAAATGTAGACGCGACGTGCGTGTGCAAATCGTAGATATTACAATTTAGACAGTATATAAAAAGTTCTAGGACATAGTGACCTCCCCGAGAATCCCCCCCCCCTTCCCGAAAAAACCTTTACCGGATATACAAAAAAATTGCACACACACAAACACACATTTTCGCTTTTATATTATTTTCACTTCTCTTATGAGAGTCTGGTGTTGGATTTTTACATCGAGATGCAATTCAGACGAATGCTAAAAATGAAATCGCTTGAATTGCAACCTTTTTTCATTCTCTGCTTCGTTGGAATAAAAATCTATGGAAGTCGCTCAAGACAAACATGAAGCCACTTAATATAGGGAGCTAACAAGAACGAAGGATGATAATTGCAAAGATAGAAGATGCCTATTGATCGTAGTCTTGTAAAGATCAAGAATATAGATAGGAGGACGAAAACAGTCAGCAGAAACAGAGTTCCACAACCTTGCAGTCCTTGGAAAGAAGCTGTTAGAATAGGAAACTGTATTACAATGAGGTACCAAAATAATCAAATTGATGGAGACCACTAGACCAAAGAGGAAAATGAGCTGTAAGAAAGGAAGCAGACAATTCTGAAGCATATATACCATAATAGAATTTAAAGAAAAGACTGAAACTAGTAACATTATGTTTACGAGAGAGGAGATGCAGAGAAGAAGAAAGGGTGGGGCGAACTAAATTACAGATACCAAGAACCCTCAAATAGAACAGAGATTCACTAGCCCAGAAAATCAACAGAGATTAGAGCATTCCTATAATGATCTGGTCCCTGTTGATTGCGGCAGAATGTTCTGCGCAGTTCTAGGGGTTCCACTTTCTCAGGCCTTGCCTTCTCTCTTTGATAAGGGGTTAGTTTATTGCTAATCGCCTGAGGCGCCTTAACGGGGGAATGCCGACGGGGCTGCCCAAGCACTTTTTGTAGGTCACTGACTTCTCAATCAATGGTGTCCCAGTTCTTGCAGTAGCCTTCACTAGCCTAGATATGACAACAGTACACCATACATGATCTAATAGCAGATTTGTAGAGATAGAGAATAGTCTCGGATGTGAAAAAGTGTTTCGAGCAATTGAGAGAACCGAATTGAAGACAAGCAATTTCTTTTTCTTTTCCTTTTTTTTTTTGTTCATCCCGATCAAGTCATATTGCAACTGATACATAATAGGCTACTGTGAATTAGGGGCCAGATTTATAGGTGAAGAGCTGTTGTGCAGCAAAATTTTTGTTCACATTACATTTAAATTTCTGCGAGTTGGTACAGTTGGGGAATCAAGAAGCAGGTAGGAAATTCCGAAGTCTAGTAGTTTGAGGAAAGAAGTTATTCGAGTAGAAAGGTTTTCGGCATCTATGGAACCTCTACAGTGAAGGAGTGGGATTTTGCTGCAAGTCAGATTCGTCAGGAGTATTTATGTTGGGTGGGAGTACAATCTATGGAAGTACTTGTACAGTTGGGGTATAATGGAACAAGGTGGGAATTCCACAGGTAAGCGGTGTGAGGATTAAAGCTATTCGATTAAAAAACTTATCTATATAAATAAAACAGTAGATATAATTGTGTGTGATGTTTGTCTGTGTGTAAATATTTAACCGATAAACTGTTAAACTACTGGTCACATAACACTGAAATTAACAGGAAATAGTAATCATGCACCAAGGATGGTTTCTTTGTTTGGATGGATGAATAATGCATACACATATATAGGCAAACTGAAATGCAATACCAGCTGACAGTGGACATTGGCTGTGTCTATTTGCGACTGGTTATGGTCTTGCTTGATGGTTTCTTTCCATGTCTTCTGGCTTTCTTTTTGCTGTTTAGTCTTAGGTCTTTGCAAGTGCCGATATACCCATTGCTTTTTTTCAACGTGTTTGAAGCAACAAAGACAATTTGTTTTTAACAGGACATTAAATTTACAGATGGCCAAAATCTTAAGTCACCTATGATGAGGAAGATATCATGCCTTGATTACATCTTGAAGTTGATTTTTTTTTGTTTTGTTTTTTTTACAAAGAAGTCACCACTTATCAAGGCCGGGAGGCCACTCACTCGAGGATAAGGGTGTACAGCTGATGGGATAATATAGTAATCGTTAGTAGTGGAAATTTGGTAAATCAGATTACTTAAGGGGAATGGCTCATCAAGACGACCATATTGTGGTCAGTTGGAAAGCAGGAAAACGAAACAAAGTTTCACAGATGTGCAGTTCTAAGAAAGAAGCTTTGTTCATGGAAACTATCCTTTTCATTGTTATTTTGATCATTAGTGAGACATAACATTGAATAAGAAGTGGTCAATCTCACTGTTATTGAGCGTTCATTAATAGGTGTCCATTCCTCAAGACCACTGCTGGAAGTTTTGTCCATGATGATTGCAACTCCGCCTTGATGAATCTCATCCTGTCGACCTGAGAATAAAATGGTGTTGTTCCCAGTTGTTTGGTTTCTGATATTCTAAAATTATGATTGGCATTGAACCAAAGTCCATATTATCTGATGAAAAACGAATCTGATGACTGCCACATCCGTTTATCTTACAAGAAATATTTTCAAATATAAATATCTATATTACTGAAAAAAAAACCCTTTAGTGGCACAATAAATTTCAAAATTGATCAGTGCAACTCTCCCTTCATGAATCCTATTTTGTCGACCTGAGAAAAGAATGGTGTTGTTCCCATGTATAAACTTCCCAGAATCAGTTCATCAATCTTTGCTTAGACCAAGGAAGTTTCAAATTGTAATTCTTCATTTCTTGGAGGATTTGGATGATTGATAGAGCGTCTTTACGTTTCAATAACCAATGTGCGTGATTTTTTTTTTTGGTTTTTGCAGAAAGAAGGGGACGTTGTTCTCCTTACTGAGGTTTTCATTGGCATCTGTCATATGATCGCTGGATGGAGACAACCAATGTTCTGACTGCCTTGAATTTGGCATACTTAGATCGTTTATATAGCAAGAATTTTTTACAGGGACAAGTCACTAATCTGAATCTAAACTAGTTATAACAGCAATAGAATACATACATCAAATCCATTGCCAAGGCTGCTGGAAAAATGGCAGGATCTTTCTACCGCTCCAGTAGATATCTCACTCCTAATGCAATTCTCTACCTATATAAAGGCTAACTGGGAAGTCATCAAAGATTTTATCAGAGATGCCCATGGGAAAATATTTTTTCTCTTCCTGCTGAACAGTGCGCAAATGAGACCACTAATGGTTTAAAACTGCAATTGAAGCACATGTCCCCATGTGGAAATTTTATAGCAAGTCCCACTCTGCTCAATGGTTTACTTCAACTTGCACAACTGCCATAGCTCAAAGGCAGCATGCATACCGCAGATTTAACTGACATAAGTCCAGTTCAAACAGACAGAAGTATATAGAAGCTAGAAGTAATGTTAAGAAAGAAATAGCGACAGCTAAAAGAGAATTTACTGAAACCATTAAAAAACGCATCAAAGCACAGAAATTAGGATCTCGTGACTTCTGGAAAATCTGCAACAGTGTAGTAAAGAATGGGCAATCAACAATTCCCCCACTAACCAACAATCACAAGGTTATTTGCTCAGCAACCGAGAAGGCTAACATGCTTGCCAGTCGGTTTGCCTCAAACTCCACACTGGACCCTCTCAACCACCCCCTACCTGACTTTCCTATGGAGACAGACGCCACGCTAAACGATCTGAAAATCACCCCTGCTCAGGTGCATGCTATCATAAAAAACCTTGACACTTCAAAAGCATGTGGACCCGATCTCATCCCAGCTGTGTTATTAAAAAAGTGCTTAGCTGAAGTTGCTCCAGTTCTCTCCAAACTCTACAACAAATGCCGTAATGAATCTTGCTTTCCGGGCTGTTGGAAAACTGCTTCTGTGGTACCAGTATTCAAGAATTCTGCCAAAAGAACGGACCCAGTAAATTATCGCCCCATTAGCCTCCTCCCACTTTTTTCCAAAATATTTGAGACCTTAATTAACTATGCTCTAATCCGTCACCTTACAGATACTAAACTTCTGACTGACCAACAATATGGATTTAGACAAGCCCGTTCCACAGCAGACATCCTAACTGTAATCTCTGAATGTATATACCACTCACTGGACAAAGCGAGGGAGGGTAGAGCAGTAGCTCTAGATATATCTAAGGCTTTTGGCAGGGTATGGCATGAGGGTCTCCTCAGGAAAATTAGATCATACAGTATCACTGGTAGAATACTAAACATAATTAAATCCTTCTTAGATAAGAGAAAAATCCAGGTTGTTCTTGACGGTCGTACATCTAAATAATATGATATAAATGTGGGAGTGCCCCAAGGGTCTATCCTTGGACCTCTTTTGTTCCTAATATTCATAAATGACCTCCCCGACAAAATTGCCTCTGAGATGGGTATATATGCTGATGACACTACACTCTATAATAAGCACAACAGGAAAACAAATGAAAACATATCTAAAGAAATGGCAGAAACACTAGAGGATAACCTCCAATCAGTAGTGGAATGGGGACAAAAATGGATGGTCACGTTCAATGCTGCCAAGACTAAACTGGTTTCCTTCAATAATTACAAGAAACCTTCTCTACCACCAATAGCAATGGTCAACGACGCTTTATCTGAGAGTACATCTTTTAAACTCCTTGGCTTAACATTCACAGGAAACATGAGTTGGAACAATTACATTGAAAACATTGCCAGGGCCGCTGCAAAGAAGGTAGGCTCTCTCTACCGTGCCAGAAAATTACTAACACCCGAAAGTATCCTGTACCTCTATAAGGCCACCATTCGCCCATGTATGGAGTATTGCTGTCATATTTGGGCTGGTGATTCTGCTACTAGTCTCTCGCTCCTAGACAAGTTCAAAAGAGAGTCGCCAATCTGACAGGCCCTAAACTGGCATCTAAGCTTCAGCCTCTGTCCCATCGACGAAACGTTGCATCCCTCTTCCTGTTCTACAAGTATTTTAATGGAGAATGCTCTGACGAACTGCAAGCATTTGTGCCCCCCATGACGTAAACATCCTCGACAAACCTGACAGGCAGCTAAATCCCACCACCACACAGTAGAGATCCCTAGATGTAAAAGATCTTTCTACTCCAGTAGTTTCTTCCCCAGAACCACTAGACTTTGGAATTCCATTCCAGGTCCCTGCTTCCCCAACTGTACTGACGTGCAAAAGTTCAAGTGTAACGTAAACAGACATCTTGCTGCCCAAATCCTCACATAGTACCCCAGTAGATGCTACCCCTGATAGTAGCCCCCTACACCAAAGTGGTAATGTGCCTTGTTTGGGGTGAAAATGTAATAAAAATTAAAAAAAAAAAAAGTCATGTATGGCTAATGATGGAGTACTGTTGACACATCTGGGCAGGAGCTACAAAAAGCAGCTTATCCTGCCTTGACAGAGTTCAAAATAGACTTCATAGCTTAGTGGAAGATGCCCTTTTTCTCCTCCCTTCAACCTCTTTCCCACAGAAGAGACATTGTCCTTTGTAAAAAACAAAAAAATGTTTTGTTTTCACAGTTATATGCAAATAAAACTTGGAATTTCAAAATCAGTAAAGAAAAGAAATTAAATGTTTGATTCCAAGTGCCTTAAAAAGATCCTAGGAATCAAATGGAGTGGTTGAACTACCAACTAAGAAGTCAGAGACTCCACTAACCAACCGGTAGTATGGTCAATAATCTGCAAATGACATCGAGGTTGGGTCGGACATGCCCTAAGATTGACCAAAAGAGAATATCCAACCAAGTTCTCCAATAGAAAAAGAAAGGAAAGACCAAAAATGAACTGGAAATGAACAACCAAGAGAGATTTGATTGCAATGAGAGGAAGCTGTGGATCTGGCCTCAGATCGCAAATCTGTTTGTTGATCTAGGAGCCATGTTTTGCTTTTTCATTATTTTGGCATGTTAGATGGATGCCAGCCTTTTCGTAATAAGGTATGGTTGAAATCTGTTACGAGATGCATCATCCCAGGTAGTACCTTCTCTTCTGTAAAGGATATGGTTAATTACCAATTAGTGTGACATCGCTACTTTCAATTACAACAGATCCTTCTCTGTTGGTTCTGGATATGACCTTAAACTATATCCGATGGTGAGGCGCCAGCTTGCAGGCTTTGGGGAGCGTTGAGCCACCCCTTAATTGCCATTGCTTCTTGGTCCCCTCTGACTCGGAGTGGTAGTACCTGTCAGGGTCCCAACTATGGATTAAATAGAAACCAACTTGAAAAAAACAAAACAAATATATTCTATTAAAATCTTTTTCTTCAAAATCGCTGGATTCGGCATTAAATAACCTGAAAAGGGTTGATATGCCGTAAAACAAAACCAACCAACCAACCTTCTCTGTTATTTTCTTTCTTCTGCGTCATTTTTTTTTTTCAAGTTAATCAATCTTTTGTCACATCTTGTTTTAGTTATTTCTATTAATAAAAGTAACATAAAACAGCAGCAGTAACGTATTTAATCTTGTTTTAGTGTTAATCTCATAAAATTACCTACCAGATTGCCTCATGTGCGGGAGTTCCTAAATTTAAGTAAAGTAAATTTCTTAAGTAGAACGTCTGAACTAATGCTCCAGCTTTACATTGTATATCCTCCTAATTATTTCTCTGTGTCGGGCAAATGAGACCTGGGTGAGAGTCCAACACTGATTGTTGTATAACATCACGCCTCTTATACAGTTATCATAAACTTTACAGCAGTTAATAATTAGGATGGCTTTCTATAATAAACTAAAGAAAATTGGCGGGGGATGGCATAGTAAGGTATCAAACGATGGTCTAAAACTTAAGAGGAACTGGAACAGCACTGACAAAACTGTGGAAAATGCTCTTAAAATTGTACTTCTTTCTGGTCCGTTCACATCCACCTCGATTTTCTTATTGTCGTGCCATCTCATCCTTTAAAACATGTCGGTGTTGCTTATGCGTGCACATGCAAGTCACTAACATTTACAAAAACTCACAAATTTGAGCATGCATTTATTCGATCAATGAAAAGAAAGAAAGACGTCATCAATCAGCACACATAACTGATGCAGATTACGCAGACGATATTGCTTTGTTCGCGAACAACACTGCTGATGCGCAAACACTGTTATGTAAACTAGAAAAGTCTGCAAATGACATTGGTCTCCACATAAATGCGGATAAGACAAAGTTTATGACTTTCAATGTGAAGGGAGAGATCAGGGCTTTGGTTGGATCAACACTGAAAGAAGTCGCTGAGTTTACGTATCTGGGCAGCAACATAGTTTCCACGGAGAGAGATATTGGAATTTGGTAGAGTCTGCCCTTGTTTACGGTGCTACAACTTGGACACTCATCAAAAGATTGGAAAGAAAACTAGACGGCACATACACCCGTATGCTAAGAACAATATTAAATATATCTTAGCAAAATCATCCCACAAAGCAGCAACTTTATGGCAATCTACCTGCCATAACTAATACCATCAGAGAAAGACGCCTACGATTTGCCGGTCATTGTCAGAGGAGCAAGCATGAATTGGTGAGTGATGTATTGCTATGAACTCCACGATACGGACGCGCAAGCAGAGGACAACCTACGTACATCCAACAAATAGCACATGACGCCAACTGTGAACCTGAAGATCTGAGGCAACTGATGCAAGACAGGAAACTCTGGAGAGGAAGAGTCACATTGGTCCGGGCAAGGAGCCCGTCATGATGATGATGATGATTTATTCGATCTGGCAAATGATCACTCAACAAGCATCATGAGGCACTTTGAAACACGTAATGTTTATCTCTTATCGTCACATTTATCAATAAGAATTTTTTTTTTTTTACATGGAGGTCACCACTTATCAAGGCTGGGAAGCCATTCAGGGATAAGAGTTATTGCTTGTACAGTAATCAATGGTATAGTATCGTAGTAATCGTTAGTATTGGAGATTTGATAAAGTGGCACACTTATGAGGGCGGTTCATCAGGAATTTGTTTATGTTGGACTTGAAGACATCCAAGTTATAGTCAGGTGAGAAACAGGCAAACGGAAGAGAGTTCTACAGGCGTGCACTTCTAAGAAAGAAGCTTTGTTCATGGAATCTATGTTTTAATTTAGGCACAGATAAAGAGTGGGGAAAATTAATGACAGTGGTTTCAGGTAGACGGGTATTTATCGTGAAAGATTGGCGAAGGGGGACCAGAGATTAGAGCTCAGACGAGCACCTGCCATGGAAATAACAATAAAACAAAGACAGGCTCGCAACGTCTCTTCTGTGGGAGAGAGGTTGCAGGGAAGAGAAAAGAGCATCCCCCACTAAACCACAAAGTCTATTTTGTACTCTGTCAAGGCAGGATAGGCTGTTTTTAGCAGCTCCCGCCCAGATGTGGTAGCAGTACTCCATCCTTGGACGCACTTGGCTTTTATATAGATAGAGAATTGCATCAGTACTGAGATATCTTCTGGAGTGGTAGAAGGATCCCACCATTTTCCCAGCAACCTAGGAAACAAACTTGATGTATGTGTTCCATTTCAGATCAGGATTAAAGGTCAAAACCAGAAGCTTGTCAAAACATGGAGACGAGAGCCAACCATTTTATTCCATTGAATAAAATTGAATATCAATTCATTTAATTAATTATTCAATCCATATTTATTTTGTAGCTACCATTACATTTATTTAATCAACTCAAGTAATTAAAAAAAAAATAATAATATTCTGTAGATGTTTTTTGGTAAATTTTTGTAAATTAATAAGAAGTAAAAATTTATTTAAGATTATGTTACTAGTCTTTTATTTTTTTATTTACCCTTTCACTTTTTTTTTTTTTTGCTTTCATAGTGCGTTGTTCAGCTTTTGTAGTAAGTATGTAGCAGGCAAGTGAGCGTGGACTAAATCGCAAAGTGATTCCAACAAATGGTTTCAATTGCTACCCTTCTTCTTTCTCCACTTGCTGGGATTCGTTTTCTTCGTCATTTCTAAAGTCAAGTAAGTTTTCACAGGAACATGTAAACTCAAAACATTTTTAACTAATGAAAATCGTTTCAAACCCCAAAAGTAATAAGTTTATGTGAAAATAATAAGTTGGTGCAAAATTAGAAACTTGTATAAAGCAGGGGTGGGGACAAAAAGCAACAAAGAGAAAGATAGGGAGAGAGATTTCAGCCTCATGAACAGGACTCCAAGACCGTACGCTTTCCTTTCCTATGACTCTGGTTGGGGGAGGAAAAGCAAGGAATTTTCAATGACTCACATACAAGCCTTCCTCATCTTGTATACATTCTTGCACACCAGCAACAGTCGGGTGAATAGAAACGAATTGCTATTCACAGCTGTATAAGCAGTAAGAAGAACCAGTTAAATTAACACACATACACAATACCATGCTGCCAAATACTCACATACACATATTACTTACAAGCGCATATTATTTGCTCTATGAACATTTTGACTTGTGACTGCTAATCCAATTTTCTTTATCAAACATAAGCTTGTATAAATGAACAGTTACCAATTGAAAATAACTTTTATAGTCTTATAAAATTGTAATATAAAATGTTTTGTTATAATGTTTCCATTTTTTTTTTTTTTTCTCAAATCTTCATTTACAAAATTCTGTTCACGTCTTTAATTAGCACTTGCTGACTGGTGACCCTTCACTACTCTTTCCTTTTTTCTTTTGCTGAAACATAACTTTTATAAACAATTTATATTAATTGTTGGTGTGGAAATACATAAAGACACTATTATCATCCAAAGATAGCCAGGAACCATACCACAAGGGAAAAAGAAAGTTTTTTACGCATCCATATTTTAAAATGGGTTCGTGTCCACACATGCAAATTACTTACATCTATAAAAAAAAAAAAATAAATAAAATAAAACTATGCTTTTATCCCTCTTCCAAACGGCTACTCTATAAGCAAGACATTGTGGGCACTTCAAATGCAGCAAGTGTTTATAACTATCGTCATAAATATAAGTTAACTAGACTACCCGTGACCCATTGGGTCAGTATGTTATATTAGTCATGGAATTCATGTATGAGCGTGACACTTGTGATGTAAAGAAAATAGGGTTTTTTTGACATAACAGAAACATTTCTATGAAAGTATATCAAAATGAAAAATCACAGACGGATCACTCAAACATGAAAAAAAAATCCTCCATATTCGTGTAAAGTTACCTATTTTTCCGAATAATCGCTCAAAAATTGAAAATTAAACATGATTTTCCTACAAATCGAATGCTGACAAAAGTCATTTAGCAGCAAAAATACACATGAACCTACCGATGAGAAATATAAGAATGAAAAACCGATATTGGAATCCTTCAACCAAGTTATAGAAACTTAAAATCTAAAAAAAAAAAATTAATAAAACCTGAAGCAAAAAAATAAAACCTAAATAAATAAAATAAAATAAAACTAATATAGAAACAGATTAGTAAATATGTCAACAAATTCACCGTTCTCACACAATTATTTTGTATCTAGAAATGTAAACAAAAAATAAAAAAGAAGGAAGGAAAAGGGAGGGATAGAGAGTAGTAGTAGTAGTAGTAGTAGTAGTAGTAGTAGTAGTAGTAGTCTTGGCTTTACTACAATCATTCTTATGTTTGTCAACGGGTTAAAGTTGTTTAGTTGTAAGAAAATAGCAACAGTATAGTTGTAATAAAGAATAGTTGCAAAACACCCCCACTCTTCCCATGTTAAATAATAATTTCGAAATAATAACGTTAATATTTCAGTGTGCAGGTCAGAATCTGCAAAAGAAGCGATTTGTGTTTATTTGTTTATGTTGTTATGGGTTAATGTTTATGTGCGCATGCGCAACTGGATGTCGTAAACTGGAAAGTGGGTTACATTACTTGTTACAAGGTCATTTGAGTTTTATAATTATGTAGATTTTCGATACTTGTGCAGAATACGGACCATGCCAAAAACAATAACGTTTGTATTTCGAAACCGATTTTAACACGGGGAGAAAGGAAGGACGCTTTGGTAACTATTCGGTAGTTTCACCTAACAATTCAATGAACAAAAGATACCTTAAACATTTGATTTAATTTGAAAAACCATATCTAAAAAATAGCATGGCTCATATTCTTCATAAGTACCTAATTTTCTATATAAATAAAACAATAGATGCATGTGTGTATCTGTATGCATGTAAATATTTAACCGATAAACTCTTAAACTATCGGTCACATAACACTGAAATTAACAGGAAATAGTAATCATACACCTAGGATGGTTTATAACAAGTAAAATCTTTGTTTGGATGGATGAATAACGCATACAGAAATATCAACAGGTGGAAATGCAAAATGTTTGTTTCAATCTGTCGACATATTTTTATTAGTTTTGCACATACGCAAATCCATTCATAGCTCGAAGTGGTTTAATTTTAAATCTTTCTTATCTCTCTGTCAACAGTTTAAACGGTAGGGAACACAGCTGGGGTGCTAAATGTTTTGGTTTCGATGCTAGCTGACGGCACTCCAAGTCATTTTTTTTTTTTAACTTTTAAAGTAGTACTATATATATATATATATATATATATATATATATATATATATATATATATATATATATATATATGTAGAAATATATGTAATTACAGAGCAATATAGAGAATAAATGACAAAAATCTATATTCCGAAATTCATGATGTTGACCATCTTATAATTTATTCCTTTAATTCAGTTGACTTTTACAATTCTTGAATTAAAGGAATAAATTATAAGACGGTCAATATCATGAATTTTGGAATATAGTTTTTTGTCATTTGTTTTCTCTCTCACACTCTCTCTCTCTCTATATATATATATATATAATATTCAATAGAAACTTGGTTCTGTAATAAATACTATATCTACATCCCCCCCCCCGGTAGTTATTTAAAAAAAATAAAAAATAAAATAAGAATTTCAAGAGCATGTTACTTGATGCTGAAATATGTCGGCAAGTTGAAATGCAGAATGTTTATTTCAAACTTTCCCACATGTTCCTATTAATTCTGTGCATGTGCAAATTCATTCAAAGCTTTAAGTGGTTTAATTTTTAATCTTCCTTATCTATCTAGCGATAGCTGAAATCGTAGAGAACACAGCTGGAGCACTAAATATTTGGGTTTCGAATCTAGCTGATGGCACCCAAATCATTTTTTTTTAACTTTTGAAATCAGTACTATATATATAAAATATTCAATAAAGAATTGGCTCGGTAATAATAAATACAAAACCTGCAAGAATTAAAATATCTTTAAGTGTATTTTCCGATTGAGCAAGGACAGGCGCCTACCGCTAGTCTTAAATAAATTGTGGATTTTTCTCACCCACATTATTGGCAACATGTTATCTATATTGTTCTTTCTTGTAACACAATTATTGCTGCAAACGTTATAAATATGGGTCAATTTCTAACAAGAAAAAAACTCAAGATTTCTGACTTACTTGAATCGTGTCTTCAGGCTAAGAGCTGCCATAACATTTGTAGTAAATGCCAAAGTTCTAGAAATAGGTGAATAATAAACAGCACTTAGTTCTCCACGGATTCTATGAGATTTCGGCCGAAGTGTATAGTAGCAGCTGAAGTCAGTGCCGTGCCAAACCTGGGGGGAAAAAATGGAAGTATTAATTAAGGAAATAAAATTAGTATGACAGAGTGACTTCCCCTTTAGCAAGGGAACAAAATAAGCAATAGACATTATCAATATCAGCATGAATCACTACACATATTAAGATAATTTCTTTGCAAGAAATTCAGACTTGTACAACTTTGTTCTACTGATTATTTTCTTCCATCCAAAATGTTTGGTCTTTTCAAGATTAAGGTCTGCTGTTCTTTTGTGATGATCACCTTTCAAGCTTTCCAAGGAAATAAGCTATTAGAATAGAAAACTCTTTCAGCACCTAAAGACTTCTTTAGAAAAGTGGTGTGATTTTGTTGGTTTCCTTAGACAGCTTGCTTTTTGGAATTCCCTCAGACAGGACGGGAAAATGAAACTCACAAAATCATCTGCGACGTGAGGGTAATAAACTCATCTAAGCATGAAGATTGGGTGTCATAATCTAAGAGACGTGGGAAAAACACCTAAACATGGCTGAGAAAAGGACACATGAATAGTGAAATGGAATCGTTACTGACAGCTGCACAGAACAATATGGTTTAACATGCCGACATGTATTGTATGGCGTTTGGAAAATAGACTCCCAAAATTTATCTTTTGTCAAATTTCTTTGATTGAGGCAAGCCTTTTATAGCCAGTGAGATGATGGAGACCAGTACTTTTATCGAGACATCATCTCTAGGTGATTGTGTTTCACTTACCCTTGTTGTTGTTGTTGTTGTTGATGATGATGATGATGATGATGATGATGATGATGATGATGATGATGATGATGATGATGATGATGATAGTGGTGGTGGTGGACATAATCATCATCATCATCATCTATATATCTATAAAAGTGAAATTGTCTGTATGTCTGTCTGTGTGTGAACATTTCCCTACCAAATTACTCTGTCAATTTTCAGTCTACAGACTCAAGATTTGACATAAGGGGTATTGGGATGTGGGAAAAAATTTTTCAATCGGTTTTCGGCCAAGGGGTATATATACGAGGTGCCTTAAATAAGCTTCCAGACTTTTTGTGTGCAGGCATTTAAAATTTAAAAGATTAGCTATTTTAAACATCTAAGACAGTTAGACAAGCCATTGCCGAGTTATGCAAATGTTTTTTGCAATCAATGGTAAATTCTCTGTTAAGAAATGTACGAATAACCTCCTTAATGGCTAGTTTATCATTTAGTCCTCACATTCCATTAATAATGTTTCTGACAAAGGAGAAAGAATGACTGTTTTCTGGGTTGGAATCTATTCATATAACATTTATTGTTGGCTAGTTTTTTTGTTTTTTTTTTACCTTGAAGTGGTATTTTTCTTTAGTTCTTTACATCAAGTGGTTTCATGCCTTGTCTGGAACGATTTCCATAATATCTATGTATCTATAAAAGTGAAATTGTCTGTGAGTGTACATTTCCCTACTAAATTACTCTGTCAATTTTCAGTCTACAGACTTGAGATTTTCAGTCTACAGACTCGAGATTTGACATAAGGAGTACTGAGATTTTGGAAAAATCTTTTTAATCAGTTTTCGGACAGAAATTTGACTGTCAAGGGATCAAAGTTCAACGATTTGACCTATGAAAACTCTACCAAACTCCTCCACCAATTTTCGGTCTAAACACTTGAAATGAAACGATGTTTATTTTATTGTACCTATTTACTATGCCTCCCCCACGGGACAGAGTTAGACACCAGGGTCGTTTTTTAACACGGAGAAAAAGTACAAAAATAAAAATTGTCTCAGTTGTGAAGGATTTCTCCTCCACCAAAAGAGAACAAGATATAGAAGTGCAGCATCTGAAGAACAGATACTACCGAAGGCCAGGTATTTATTTGCTCCCCCACCGAGCAAATTAGGCACAAGGCCGATTTTTAAAGTGAGGAGTGAAGGGGAAATGGGGACCAACTCCCCGAGGAGTAGGGGAGCTGGATAGTGACAATTGGTATATAGGGTTTCCCCTACATTGACCAAGGTCTTATATGTGGGGTTTCCCCCACATATGGTCTTTGCTTGCAGTATCTGCCGGAACAGATGGTATTTATTTGCTCCCCCACTGAGCAAATTAGGCACAAGGCCGATTTTTAATGTGAGGAGTTAAGGGGAAATGGGGACCAACTCCCCGCGGAGTAAGGGAGCTGGATAGTGACAATTGGTATGAAGGGTTGCCCCTACATTGACCAAGGTCTTATATATGGTCTTTGCTTGCAGTATCTGCCGGAACAGATGGTATTTATTTGCTCCCCCACTGAGCAAATTAGGCACAAGGCCGATTTTTAATGTGAGGAGTGAAGGGGAAATTGGGACCAGCTCCCCGGGGAGTAGGGGAGCTGGATAGTGACAATTGGTATGAAGGGTTGCCCCTACATTGACCAAGGTCTTATATGTGAGGTTGCCCACACATATGGTCTTTGCTTGCAGTATCTGCCGGAACAGATGGTATTTATTTGCTCCCCCACCGAGCAAATTAGGCACAAGGCCGATTTTTAATGTGAGGAGTGAAGGGGAAATGGGGACCAGCTCCCCGGGGAGTAGGGGAGCTGGATAGTGACAATTGGTATGAAGGGTTGCCCCTACATTGACCAAGGTCTTATATGTGGGGTCGCCCCCACATATGGTCTTTGCTTGCAGTATCTGCCGGAACAGATGGTATTTATTTGCTCCCCCACCGAGCAAATTAGGCACAAGGCCGATTTTTAATGTGAGGAATCAAGGGAGGGGGAAGGGAAAAAGGGGACCAGCTCCCGAGAGGTGGGAAATGGAAGCTGGTTAAAGGTCAGGCATGTGGGGTTGCCCCCACATCTGGTCTTTGCTAGTCATAGCTAGTCATAGCTTGCAGTATCTGCCGGAACATATGGTATTTATTTGCTCCCCCACCGAGCAAATTAGGCACAAGGCCAATTTTTAATGTGAGGAGTGAAGGGAGGGGGAAGGGAAAAAGGGGACAAGCTCCCGAGAGGTGGGAAATGGGAGCTGGTTAATGGTCAGGCATGTGGGGTTGCCCCCACATCTGGTCTTTGCTAGTCATAGCTAGTCATAGCTTGCAGTATCTGCCGGAACAGATGGTATTTATTTGCTCCCCCACCGAGCAAATTAGGCACAAGGCCGATTTTTAATGTGAGGAGTGAAGGGAGGGGGAAGGGAAAAAAGGGGACCAGCTCCCGAGAGGTGGGAAATGGGAGCTGGTTAATGGTCAGGCATGTGGGGTTGCCCCCACATCTGGTCTTTGCTAGTCATAGCTAGTCATAGCTAATCATAGCTTGCAGTATCTGCCGGAACAGATACTACACTTTGATCTTGTCCCGAAGGCCAATGTAGAAATATTGTAATTGACAATAAGTATTAACAATAATTTGACAAAAGTTTTGCCCTTTCAACATAGTTTCCTCTTCAGCAAAAATGGGGGGGGGGGTAAAGACTCCAAAATAAAACTAGCATTTTAGTTGTGAGTAAGACAGATATTCCTGGAAATATTTAAAAACAAAATAAAGAAAACGAAGTTATTAATTTTATATCGATAAATAAAATAAAATAGAAAATTAGGAATAAGGTTAAAAGAAAAATTATTTATATAAACTCTAAGTAATTGTTTCAACCATTCGGAGACAAGATATAACAGCATGCCAAAAGATAGAGTGATTGAAGCTTAAAACAAATTTTATAATGGTGCTAAATAAGGTATATATATATATATATATATATATATATATATATATATATATATATATATATATATATATATATATATATATATATAATAAAATAAAAATTACAATTAAATTTACCAAAATGATCCAAGATGGTAAAATTAAAGTATATTATAAATATTAAAGAATTAATATTTATGAAATTATCTCAGCCAGATGTAAAAGCTCGATAAAAACAAATAGGAAATAGAGCTTATAATATGAACAAACAGTTAATAAAATATGTTAAAAAACACTTTGAAATGAGTTAAAAACATATTTAATCTGAAAAGGAAACACTAGATAAATGGATAGACCTTAATCCGCAGAGTTTCGAAGAAATACTTTCCTTCTCATCAGAGGGTAGGAATTAGCAAAATGTGGGATCGGATTTTGCATACAGAAGTATTTGATGAAACAAAAAGTAAGTCAAAGATCTTACTTGTAAACAAAAAAAGTGAAGCAGAGGGAATATGGTGAAGAAAAGGGTGATTACACATGAATGGATAGTCTGGTGGAAGATAAAAAATCCAGTGACGGTAAAATCCAAATGTAAAACTTCAAGAAAGTTAAAAGACTTTCCATTTGTACAAGTAAAATCCAAGGAAATCCCGTAATTGGAAGAAGATGGTCCATAATAATCCAAAGGCAGAAATCTATGAAATAATTCACAAAAATGTGTACAAAGAAAAAAGAAAAGATTCCAATAATATTAATAAAAGAAAAATAAGATATGCTTTTCACTCTACTTCCGAGACATAAATATAAATAAGAAAGATCAGGGAAGAGAAAGAGGAGAGAGAAATATATATATATATATATATATATATATATATATATATATATATATATATATATATATATATATATATATATATATATATATATATATAGTGATGATCATATTTATTGGCACGGTAAAATAAAAGTTAAATTTTGTCTAATAAATTCTAAAAAAGGGATTAAATTAAAGAAAATAACAAAGTATATTATGTATTTTTAACTGGCCTTTCCGATGCAGCAATCGGATTTTAGAAAAAAATAAATAACAAAGGAACAACAAACATAATTGCAAAAAACCCTTGTTCAAAATTATTGGCACGATTTATTTAATAATCAATTGTATAGCCTTTGGCCTTGATTACCTTCCTCAGTCGCTTTTCATAGTTTACAACCAAGTTGTTGCACTCTTCAGTAGTAATTTTAGCCCACTCTTCCTGACAATAATCCTCCAATTGAATAAGATTCTTAGGCTTCCTTTGCATTACCCTCAATTTTAATGTTCTCCATAAATTTTCAATTGGATTAAGGTCTGGGCTTTGTGATGGCCACTCCAAAACATTAATATGATTGTCCTCAAGCCATTTCTTAGTCAGTTTAGCCGAATGCTTTGGGTCATTATCTTGCATGAACCACCAACGACGACCAAGTGAGAGCTCTTTAGCAGAGTCTTTCAGATTTTCATCCAATATTTTAACATAATCTTCCTTTTTTATGCTACCTGTGACCTTAACAAGTCGCCCTGGTCCAGAGGCAGCAAAGGATCTCCAAAACATCAAACTGCCTCCACCGTGCTTCACTGTGGGTATGGTGTTCTTAGGCAGGAAAGCTTCGCCAGATTTTCTGTAAATATAAGACACTTTATTATGGCCAAATAACTCTATTTTCGTTTCGTCAGTCCATAGAACACGTTTCCAGAATGCAACATCTTTATCAATATGACGTTTTGCAAAGGCTAGCCTTGCTTTCAGGTGCATAGGCTTCAATAAGGGAGTCTTTCTCGGACGACATGCTTTTAAACCAGCTCTCTTCAAAACTCTACCAACTGTATGTCGAGATACATTCACTCCAGAGGTGCTCTGTTCATCAACAATCTCCCAAACAGAGATCCTTGGGTTTTGTTTTACTTGTCGAACAATTTTCCGTTCATCTCTTGAGGAAAGAATCCTTTTTCTCCCTCTACCCTCTAAACTCATAACGTGGCCTTGCGATTTGAACTTGTTTATTATGGCTCTAACAGTGGATTTGGGAAGGTTTAGCTTCTTTGAAATCTTATCATAGCCCTCCCCATTGGTATGGCATGCTACAACAAGCTTCCTGACGTCTTCGCTGTGTTCCTTAGTTTTAACCATGGCGATTGAAAATTATAATTTAGTCACTTATAATAGTTTAAATAAATCGCTATCTAAAAATTATCTGAAAAAAATTATTAACTGAATTAGCGTTAAACAAGCATAATATGGCTATAAAAAAGTTCAGAAAGCACGTAAACCGGAAATTGATTGATATTATACTGATACTAAAAGAAAAACAAAGCCGTGCCAATAATTTTGAACAAGGGTTTTTTGCAATTATGTTTGTTGTTCCTTTGTTATTTATTTTTTCTAAAATCCGATTGCTGCATCGGAAAGGCCAGTTAAAAATACATAATATACTTTGTTATTTTCTTTAATTTAATCCCTTTTTTAGAATTTATTAGACAAAATTTAACTTTTATTTTACCGTACCAATAAATATGATCATCACTGTATATATATATATATATATATATATATATATATATATATATATATATATATATATATATATATATATATATATATAATCAGTTTTCTTTTAACCTAATTCCTAATTTATTTCCTCGTTCTTTTATTATCACAGTGATCGTACCCTCTGGATTGTCATCCAGGCCTCTCATGTGACCTCAAACGTTATTCCCGTTTCTAATGTGATCTTTTCAAAGTCTGTATTTTTTTCTGAAAGTGACGCCATTTCACATGCATTTGCATACGCACGTCCATGCTATGTTGTAGTCTTCCTTAATCTATTTTATTTGTCTATTCTACTCGTAGCTAGAATCATTGCAGTCACCATGATACCACATATACTCTAGAAGCCATCCTATTCAAAACATTCCGAAAGTGTTGCAAAAATATAAATTTTATTCATAAATATATGTTTATAAAAATTCATTAGAACTGGACAGTAGGACAATAAAAGACAAAAGCTGGTTTCTAAAAAATAGACCTGCCACTGTTTCTAAAAAATAGACCTCCCACTGTTTCTAAAAAATAGACCTCCCACTGTTTCTAAAAAAAATAGACCTCCCACTGTTTCTAAAAAAATAGACCTCCCACTGTTTCTAAAAAATAGACCTCCCACTGTTTCTAAAAGATAGACCTCCCACTGTTTCTAAAAAATAGACCTCCTACTGTTTCTAAAAAATAGACCTCCCACTGTTTCTAAAAAATAGACCTCCCACTGTTTCTAAAAAATAGACCTCCCACTGTTTTCTGCTTTGTTTAGCGAAAACAAGTAGGAGTAGGGCTTATATGGGAGAAAAAGGAAATGGGGCGGAGCTTGGAAGTAGGCAGTGCCCTTCCTTCCAAGATGAATTTAATTTTGTGAGGTCAAGGTCAAGGTAGGTGTGGGAAGTGGACATCTTACATGTAGGGCTGGTGTCTGATAGGAGTAGGAACCGCATGTACCATGCTCATACAAGGAACATATACTCATACTCGACTCCTTTTTTATGTACATACAAGCTAACAACTTATATCCAGCTTTTTTTTTTTTTGCAAATCCTAGGAAATGTAATAATGTTTTATTTTGATTTTCAGCTAGAGTTTGACAAATGCAATCAGATTCTGGTCAGAGACAGATTCAAACTTTCAAACTTCTTTCAACTTGTATTCATCTTTTTTTCGAATTTGGAGGAATGTAATCTTTTTCTATCACGTCTGATCTTGAACGTAAGCTGGTGCTTGAAGAACGCGATCAGATCCTGATCAGCAAAAGATTAAAACTTTTTGGCTTCTTTCAACTTGTATCCATCTTTTGTTATATATCGTATTTTGAAGAATGTAATCTTTTCCTATCACGTCTGATCTTGAACTTAAGGTGGAGCTTAAATAACACAATCAGACCCTGATCAGCGAAAGATTCAACTCCTCAAGATTTCACACTACTATTTGAACAATGATCAGGATTTCAAGAAGCACCATTCTCTCTCTCTCTCTCTCTCTCTCTCCCCCCCCTCTCTCTCTCTCTCTCTCTCTCTCTCTCTCTCTCTATCTATCTATCTCTCATTGTCCTGTGTCAATTCAATGTTGTTAATTAAAAATTAGACCTTTATTTTCTCTTTTCAAATTAGACCTTTATTTTCTTTTTTCAAATTAGACCTTTATTTTCCATTTTCAAATTAGACCTTTATTTTCTCTTTTCAAATTAGACCTTTATTTTCTCTTTTCAAATTAGACCTTTATTTTCCCTTTTCAAATTAGACCTTTATTTTCTTTTTTCAAATTAGACCTTTATTTTCCATTTTCAAATTAGACCTTTATTTTCTCTTTTCAAATTAGACCTTTATTTTCTCTTTTCAAATTAGACCTTTATTTTCCCTTTTCAAATTAGACCTTTATTTTCTCTTTTTAAATTAAACCTTTATTTTCTCTTTTCAAATTAGACCTTTATTTTCTCATCTTCGTCTTACCTTGATGCATTTATCAGAGGACATGCTAAGCATCCAATTATCTTCCCCTCTATAATGGACATAAAATATTGGAGAATCATGTCCATGCAATATATCCGTTGGTTTTCTGTTGAAAATAAAGGAAAATGTACCTGAGGTTTTATTGTTTAAACATGATTTAATTATTTGGATGTCATTGGCACAACGTTTTGGTCGGAGAAACCTACAACCTTCGTCAGGTGTACAATCCATGTTTTGCTTTTTTTGGTTTTTGGTTTTTTCAACTAAGGAAGAAGCAACGACGAAGGTTGTAGGCTTCAACAACTGCAAACGTTGTGCCAATAACATTCAAGATGAGAATAATTGTCCAAATAATCAAACTAATGCTGATCATGGGTTTAAATCCTGTCATAGTTAGCCATGCTGATGAATATTAGTGACGACGAAACATGTGTCCAAATAATCAAAATAATACAAATATTCATACCTCATCTACAAAATTCAGAATTGAATTATTTGAATATATTTGAAATATTCAAAATCAAAACTTAATGGAAACTTTTACAGCCACAGATAAAAATAATGCTATGCATGTTATTAATATTTATACGTCTCATATTAATATATACTAACAGAACCCGTGGAAATTCCACGGTAGTTGAAAATTTAAAAAAACACACATCAGTAAGAAACATCTTATCACATAATCAAACAACTACATTGGGGTTAGACCATGTACCATTAAAGACTTAACTAAATCACAAAGCTCTGGATTTTTTTCTGTGTGACACAATAACACAAGATTGCTTCCCAACTGACTGCAGCATAGTCGTTTTCAAGTCCAATGTTAACAAATTCTTATTAAATTATTCTTTTTAATTATCAAATTCTGCCCAGATCCAATCATCAGTCTTACAATCCTCATGGTACTTGTCTCGTTTTACATAAACTATTAACTTTTTTCCTTGAGTGGCTTTTGTACCTTGATGAGTGATGAATCATTAATGAAAAAATTGTTTTAAATTTTCTCAAGCCCACAGCAAGGTATATCTATCATCCGACATGGCGTTTCTAACTAATCTCCATTTCCTAAAAAAAAAAAAAAGAAAATATGCAAATCAAAAAGCCAGGTTTCATCCTTCTAACTTCACACTGCGGTCAATTTCTTGTACACGGCCCTCATGGCCCAGATAACAAGATCAAAGTGTAGTATCTGTTCCAGCAGATGCTGCAATCAAAGACCATTGCCCTTCTGGCAATCAGTTGCTAGTCCATGTAGGGGCAACCCTATATACCAAGAGGCAGCACTACCAGCCCCCCCCACCTTCGGGGGAGATGGTCCTTCTTCCCCTTCCCCACATTAAAAAACGGCTTCATGCCTAATTTGCTCTCGTGGAGAAGCAAATAAATACCATAAACTTCAGTTGCAGTCGATGAAATATTTATTGCTGATGGAACATTTCTTGTCGCATAATGATCCTGTTCACACGACACAGATACAAATGCACAATTTACAACAACAATGAAACAACGTTAATAGCAACAGTAATAACTATCGCCCTTACGATAGCAACAAAACACTACATTTATTTCTTCTTTATGACATCAAATCTGTTGCCAAGGTCGCTGGAAAAATAATGCGATCATTCAACCACTCCAGTAGATATCTCACTGCTGATGCAATTCTCTACCTGTATGAGAGCCAAGTACGTCCAAGGATGGAGTATTGTTGCCACATCTGGGCAGAAGCTGTTAGAAAGACCTTATCCTGCCTTGACAGAGTTCAAAATAGAATTAATAGTCTAGTGGCGATGCCCTTTCTCTTCCGTACAACCTCTTTCCCACAGAAGAGACGTTGCAAGCCTGTCTCTGCTTTATCGTTACTTTCACCGTAAGTGCTCGTCTGCGCTCCAATCTATGGTCCCCCTTCGCCAAACTTTCATGAAAAAGTCATCTAGCTATCAATAATTTCCCCCACTTTTTATCTGTGCCTAAACCTAAATGTAGATTCCATGAACAAAGCATCGTTCATAGAATAAGAACTGCTGCCATCTTTAACGCGTGACTGGCAACAAATCACTTTGAGTTAAGCTCAACCAATAATGTGCATATGCTTCAGAGCCACGATGGAAAAATGGGACATCATCATCTTAATGAAGTACATTTGCAGAAAAGGTGACTGAATAATCTAAAAAAATTTTGATGTTTTCGTTTTCTTATATATATACATATATATATATATATATATATATATAACTACTTCATTTACTCACATAAAATTAATATACGAAAGTATAAATTTATGCGTAAACTTTAAGTATTTATTTCAAAAGTGCTCAATACGTAGGTAAAGCTAGTTAGTAAGTTATAAAATATATATGGCGATTAAGCTACACTGAATATTCTGCGTTTCATCCGCTTTAGGACTCTTCAGGCTTATGCGCATAAGCCTGAAGAATCCTAAAGTGGATGAAACGCGGAATATTCAGTGTAGCTTAATCACCATATATATTTTATAACTTTCTCTCTCTCTCTCTCTCTCTCTCTCTCTCTCTCTCTATATATATATATATATATATATATATATATATATATATATATATATATATATAGTAAATGTTTCAATTTAAAAAAAAGAAAACATTTTTAATCTCATAAAAGAATGGTCCATAAAAATCCAATCATTTGCGGTCCCTAATGCTGCTCTGTGACTTTTAGTTTCAGAAGTGATACAGTTTGAAAATATGGAGACAGATAGATAGACAGACAGACATAGTGAATTTTATGAATTAGATTTTCAAGTTAATTCTTTCAATTTAAAAACATCAAATTCAATATATTTTTACAGAGGCTTCATTAGTGAATTTTTTTACTATCAGAATTAAGCCATAAAAGAAAATGTGCAATTGTTAACATTCAAAATTGTTATTTTAACTTATTTGGCCCTGTTTTTATACATAGATAAGTGTTTCAATATATATATATATATATATATATATATATATATATATATATATATATATATATATATATATATATATATATATATAAGTACTTAATTTACTCACATAAAATTAATATACGGAAGTATAGATTTACGCGTAAACTTTAAGTATTTACTTCAAAAGTGCTCAATACATAGGTAGAGCTAGTTAGTAATTTATAAAATATATATGGCGATTAAGCTATACTGAATATTCCGCGTTTCATCCACTCTAGGTCTCCTCAGGCTTACCTGAGGAGTCCTAGAGTGGATGAAACGCGGAATATTCAGTGTAGCTTAATCGCCATATATATTTTATAAATTACTACTATATATATATATATATATATATATATATATATATATATATATATATATATATGAACACATGTTTCGCCGTCACTAATATTCACCAGAATGGCTAACTATGACAGGATCTAAACCCATGATCAGCACTAGTTTATGAGTTAAAATAATAGTTTAACTATTGAAGAAAACATAGACGAAATATTTCAATAGAAATTCAAAATTACATAAAAATAGCGGTACTTATGCAGTTTTATGAACCATGCTATTTTTCGATAGGACTAGAGGGCTTTGCCTGGTCGTAAAATACGCTTAAATATGATATTTTAATTTATCTAGATTTTGTATATATTATTATAAAGTCGTGATTTCAAAAGGAAAAAAAAAATGTATTTGGGTGCCATCAGCTAGAATCGAAATTAAAAGCAAAACCGTAGCATTCAAAGCTGGTAATGTTACCACTGTACCAACATAACACGCATATGAACTGATTAAAAATAAACTAAGACGAATGTAAAAAATGTATAATAATTTTTTCAATTTTGACACATTTTTGATCCCTTAAAAACTATTTTAACTAGCTAAAGACCCATAAAAGAATGGTCCATAAAAATCCAATCATTTGAGGTCCCTAATACTGCTCTGTGACTTTTAGTTTCAGAAGTGATACAGTTTGAAAATATGGAGACAGATACATAGACAGACAGACAGACATAGTGAATTTTATCAATTAGATTTTCAAGTTAAATTCAATTTTTACAGTATCTTTTGTTTATTTTAAATTGTTAATAATACATAATAATGTTATTAAATAGGTCACACACTATCGACCAAACTTCAACCTCTGTCCCATCGCCACACTGTGCCTGTTTTACAAGTACTTTTATGGAATGTTCTTTAATGAGCTCATAGCACTCGTGCCCCATGGACGTAACCTAACAGCAAAATCTCACCTCGCACTGTTGAGATCTCTATATGCTGGAAAGCTTTTTACCATTATAGTTTCTTCCAGATTGCTAGATTTTAGAATTCCCTTTGTGTTTCTTGTCTCCCCGACTGTACTAACATGCAAAAGTTTAAATGTAATGTGAGCAGACATCTTGCTACACAACTCCCTACAGTCCCCTATTAGACACACTCCCAATTATTAGCCCCTTACGTTCCAATAGGCAATACAACTTGTTTGGGATAAAAATTGAATAGATATATGCATTATTTCAACATGGTCCATAATCTGCATAAGTACTGAAATGCCAAGTGAAGAGTTTTTTTCTTTTACTTTTTCTTTTTTTTCTTTCTAAATTTGTATCTATTTTACACAATAAAAACAAATATATGTAATAGAAAACTCACCCAGGTACATAGGTATTCCATATTCTAATCAGTTTATCCGTACCTGAGAAAGAGAATGACAATAGAGATGCTTACATTTGAGTTTTTTACTTAAAATCATTCATTTTTTTTTATTTATGGTCTATCATATCACGATGGTCACCACTTATCAAAGACATGTGACCATTTCCAGGATAAGGATTAAAGATATAATCAGTTGGACAATGATTGTCAACACAAGAAGAATGCAAACAATAGGTGCAATGGGCAGAGGATTACTTACGAGGAATTGATTATCCAAGATGACCACTAAACAAGTATTTATTTGCATTAGACTTGAAGACGACTATGCTGCAGTCGGTTGGGAAGTAGCCTTGCTATATTTTGTTCCACTGATGAGATGTTCTAGGAAAGAAACTTAATTCATGGAAGTAGTAGTGGTGGTGGTGATGGTGATGTAGAAGTTAAGAGACTTTTTTTTATTTTTAGTTATACAGGGTGGAACGATAAAATTGTCATCCTAGAAAAGACAAAATGGTTCCATTTTCATTTGATGAAAATCGGTTTTCTTTTTTTTTTTGGATGCAGACCATCTATCAGTTGGCCAGTTGTGTAACAAATCCCAAGTGCGATAGGAGCCTTCTATCATGTCTGAAAGTGACACAATGTTCAACAAGTGAGATCAGAGATGTAATGCTGTACATCCTATGCTTACTACCAATCCAAGTTATGACAACAGGACCATTGCCAACACCCTCAAAATGCAAACCCGGATGGTTCAAGACTTGAGGGCACAACAGTTGTGATCTTTGGTGTGGTTTCAATTGAGGGCCACATCATGCCACCTCACATGTTCAAGTCGGCTTGAAAGTCAACAACAAAGTGTACCTGGGTGTATTGAAGAGTGTGGTGATCCACTGGTGCAACCAAGTGGCTACTGGCAGACCCTTGGTGTGGCAGCAGGACGAAAAAGACCAAAGAGACCGAGGCTTGGCTTCAGAAGAAGTACTACAACTCTGGCCCCCTCCTCCCCTGACCTGAACCTACTGGACTACTTCGTTTGGTTATACGTCGAGAACATTACAAACATGATCTCCCACAACACCAAAGCCAGCCTGATCACCGCCATCTGCCGAGTATTCGCTGAGCTCCCACCTGCACTAGTGTAAAAGGCATGCTTCCAGTTCTGAACCTGTAATGAGGCGGTGATTGAGGCTGAAGGCGGATACATTGAATAGATGTCAGCTCTACTACATCATAATCAAGTTATCTGAATTGATTTTTTTCAATAAAAGTGTAAAAATAAAGCTGTAGTGTTGCTTTCTTTAGGGCGATACTTTTATCGTTACACACTGTAGAATACACAGTGGCAGTTGTTGTGACCCAATGATATATAAATACCAGACTTTTTAGCTTGTGAATAACGGGGAGAAAGTCATAACCCGTTGATTTAGAATGAGTGCTTTATGACAAATTAATGGTTGAATAAGGTTTAATTTATATATTAAATACTAATCCCTATTAATCCCTAACTGTGCATCGAACAGATACCATGATACTTAGTTTGCTGCACCCTATCATAGAAAAGGTCCATACAAACTTTCAGCCGGCTCAGTTCAGTAGTTTCTGAGAAAAGGTGGGACTGACAGACGGAGAGACAGACAGAAAAAGAATTGAGATTCCACTGAAACATGTATGCACATATGTAACTAATAATGTTTGTATAATAAACATGCTATATATACTTGCTTTGTCCCCAATCGAGCACTCTTTAATAAACACAGAAGTTTCAGTAGATTCTACATCTCGAAAACTAAACTGTACAACCATTACATATGCTTCCTGTCTTGGATTGAGCATATTGGGAAGTGATATACAAACTGCCATCAACGTATTAAGTGACGCTCTTTGTGTAAACACATTGAGCGTAGGTAAGAAGCCTTGACTGTCATTTGGGCGGTCGGGTTTCATTCCTGGCTTGTGGTAGTTATCTATTCCGCACTAATGAGCTGTGATACAGCGAAACAGTACTGTATGTGGATGACTATATATATATACTAGCAGGGGTGCCCAGCGTTGCTCGGGTGTTTGGAGGTGTATGCTGGGCAAAAAAAGCAAAAAAAACAAAAAAAATGGTTAATTTTTTAAAACTTTGACCCCTATTATGACCCCTTAAAATTTATAGTTTCGGGCTCAAATCACTTTATTAAGTTAGATCCAGGTTCAAGGAATCTATATCTAAAATTTCAAGTGTCTAGACCCAAAATTGTCGGAGGAGTTTGGTAGAGTTCTTAACGGTCAAATCGTTGAAATTTGACCCCTTAACAGCCAAATTTCTGGCTGACACCCGTCACATTGATTTTCCCAAATCTCAGTACCCGGTATTTCAAATTTCGAGTCTATAGACTAAAAATTGACAGAGTTATTGCGTAGGGAAATGTACACAGACAGACAGACACACAGACACACAGACAGACAGACAGACAGACAGACACGTTCACTTTTATAGATAGATATATATATATATATATATATATACGAATAACAAAAAAACCTTATAACTCTTTAAAAATGCTAAGATAGCAAAATAAATAAATAACAGTGTTTCGAAGCTGTTAATGTCGCTAAAACAACAACAACAGATTATATATATATATATATATATATATATATATATATATATATATAAAACAAATCTTGCTTACCTCCAGTTATTAAAAGATTTTTCTTCTTACTAAAGTCAAAACATTTCACACCTTTGTCGACTTTAAAGATAGTCTGATCTTGTTCAGCTCTTGTAATATCATTATTAATTGGGACTGTACCCGCTCGTGACATATTTCTCATTTCCTTGGCTGATTTCATTTGAGGCTTAACAACAACGCTGCTCACAGTACAACCTTATAGCAAAACAAAAAAAAATTAAATTAAAATAAAAGGGTATACAGATAGTGATATTAATCTACCCCGGGTTACGCCGGCATATTGAAAATTGTGATTTTGCTATGAAGGTTAGTTAGTACAAAAAGAGTTCAAGGATTAATGTCAAACTTTGTAGTTGAGGTCGAGGATAGCACCTGAAATAGGTCATTCAAGTTTGTGTGAAAGAGAACGTGGAAAGAAAGAAAGAGTGAGAGTATGAAAGTGTTGCGGGCTGGTGGTACATAAGGAAATGCGTGTTCATTTCACGTCGGGTCACCAATTTGTAGTGAACTGGTGGATATATTATACATATCCCCCCAGTCGTATAAAATATGAAAAATGAATTGTCTTGAGAAAGAAAAAATGAATTGCTTTGAGGAAGGAGCGAACAACGCGTTTATTTGAAATAAACAAACTAGAATTTATTTCGTGAAGAAACAAATGAAAGAAAAGGGTAAAGCACGTGTTTAGTTTGGCGTGCGTCTCTCGCTGTTAACTGGTGAGAAGGAAGGTCTATTGTTGTAGAGAGAGAGAGAAAGAGAAATTAGCAGGTGACGTGAGGCGCGCGGGCGCGCGCGCCCTGAAAGGGGCCGGTTGGTCCATTGACCTCCCAAGTCGGAAGCCGAATTGAAAAAAAGAGAAACAGCTTATGTCTCTTGCTTTTATAGTTGTTTCCGGTGGTCTTTTGCGCATGTGTGGATTTCCTTTAAAGAGGAAGTGACGTTGCCCATGTGTGCATACGTGGGTGTATAGTGTGCATACATGTGTGTATGTTAGCGTGTGTGTGTATGCACATGAATGTATGTGTATGTACATGAACGTGAATATATGTATGTGTGTGTATGTGTGCGCGTATGTGTATGACAAGAAAAATGGCTTGAGATGTGAACGCGTGTTTTCGTGCGAGATTAGAAGGGCTCGTACAATAGTTAGTTTGGCGTGCGTCTCTCGCTGTTAACTGGTGAGAAGGAAAGTCTATTGTTGTAGAGAGAGAGAGAGAGAAAGAGAAAATTAATCCAGGCCATGGAGATAGAAAGCGTGTAAAGTGTACGTACTGTCTGTTGACTCTTGCCCCATGCATAGTAGCAGGTTATGTGAGGCGCGTGGGCACACGTACCCCGAAAGGGGCCGGTTGGTCCGTCGACCTCTCAGGTCGGAAGCCGAATTGAAAAAAAGAGAAACATCTTATGCCTCTTGCTTTTATAGTTGTTTCCGGTGGTCTTTTGCGCATGTGTGGATTTCCTTTAAAGGGGAAGTGACGTTGCCCATCTGTGCGTTCGTGTGCGTATAGTGTGCGTACATGTGTGTATGTTAGCGTGTGTGTGCATGCACATGAATGTGAGTGTATGTACGTGAATGTGAATATATGTACGTGTGTGTATGTGTGCGCATATGTTTGTGTGCGTGTATGTGTATGACAAGAAAAATGGCTTGAAATGTGAACGCGTGTGTTTGTGCAAGACTAGAAGGGCTCGTACAAAAGAAAGAGAAGAAGATATCTTTTTTCTTGAATGCAAGCCCAGACTGGTTTCTGATTTTGGCCGGAACAGACGCAAAAATGCGTCGGAAAAGAAACACAAAGAAACTTGAATCAACAATGCAAAGGGCTCCCCAATTCACTTGTAGATGACATAAAATAATCCATGCTAGGAAATCGGCGTTATGTTTTCGTCTTATGTTCTTTACAGCTCATCGACCAGTGACAGGAAGAATTGATCCCAGAGAAGACCAAAATAACAGAAAAAAGGTATGGTGAACTTTATCACATATATATATGCACAGACACACACTTGGTGTATCATGATTACATATATAGACACAAAGCGACACACATAGTATGATATACATACAACAGACAAACTCCCCCCCCCAGAATGTTACAATAGTTCTTAATTCATGCATTGCTTATCTAAAATGTCATCAATAGTGCAATCTAGTTGACAGAGGTAAAAAGATGTTGAAGAAAACAAATTTACAACAAATAACTTTTACCAAATGCAAGAAAATTTAATATTCTATCGGTCTGTGTAGCTTTTCAGTTTTTGAGCTTTTTTAAGGTTTTGGGGTTTTTTTTCAGATTTTCTAGCGTAGTCTCGAAGGCTTTGAAAAACAAAATGTCAGCCATGCAAGAGCAAATGGTTTGGTATAACACAAAATATTTTTGTTCAAAGACAAACTAATGAAACATCCGTATGATGTATATATCTGTGACAAAACGAAAATATCATATTAAAAAAATCACCTACATTGATCAAGTAGTTTTATTTAAAAAAAAAATACTTTAAGCGATTAATGAGAATTTGTAAGTATTACAACATAAATATAATATCATTATTGAGTTATCTTGCTTATCTCTTTGGATATTTTTCAAAATGGTAGACGAGATAGTCACTTTTCAGATAATCATAAAATTTGATTTTCTAATTTAAAAAATAATCAATTTCTATGATTTTGGGAATGTGATATTTTCGTTTAATCACAAGAACGTACATCATACATATTTTTTGTTTGTTTTTTTTATATGGGGAGGGGATTCTGGGCAAGAACCAAAATGAAATGAAGAACTTAAAACAGTTTCAGTAAATTAAAAATATACAGATCGCTTGAAAAGTAAATATTTATATTTAATTTTGGATTTTTCACTTGCTAAACATATGACAGTGAAGCATCACATCAGTCAGCCATTTTGATTTTTTTTTCAAATCTTTGAGACATGATAAAAAATCAGAACCCCCCCCCCCCAAAAAAAAAATCCAGTTTGCAAGCGATCGAGGAAGAAAGATTATTTCAAAGTATTAAAGTTAGTTTTCAATTAGAGATGGAGGAACTGGTATAACACCGTGAAAAATTTGTAATGGCAGAAATATGTAACCATTGTATAACCTTTCATAGTTATGACTAAAAATACATTACCTGAAAGTACTTCATTCAAGCTCCTCGGCTTAACGTTCACAGAAAACATGAGCTGGAATAGATACATCAAGAGCATTGTGCAGCTGTTGCAAGGGAGGTGGACTCTCTCTACCGCTCAGTGATCTGGTGTGGAAGTCAGTATTAGCCAGTGGTAGACCGGTGAAATTGTAGTTCTTCTCATATCTTGGTTTTAGTCGAGACCCGTGGGTTAAAATTGGTTGCTCTCCTTGGGTTTGAAATTGAGTTCTCAACTGACAGGGATTCATGTGGCGTGCACCGGGCTCTATCAAACCAGTCTCCCTCCATCAGCTGAGCTCCTCTCTATTTAAATGTAAACATAGCAGGTGCCCGGCTCTGAAGGCAAGTCATTTCTGATTGGTCAAAGTTGGATTTTTACAGCCAATCAAATTGTTGGAAATTAACCAATCAGAATTGAGCATTTTGGTATTTTGTAAAGATTTGTAAATATTGTTGTTTTTAGCTGCTGCTGCTGCTGCTGCTGCTGCTATTATTTGTCATGGTTGGGGCTGTTCCTTCTAATTTCTAATGTATTTGCTGCTCCTGCTAATTTGTTGTTTTCTTTGCGAGAAAGCTTCATAAATCGAAATGAGATCTTGCACTCAACTTCGTAACACCCAGAACGGCTAGACTCTGAAATTCCCTTCCAGGTTCCTGCTTCCCCAACTGTACTGACATGCAGAAGTTCAAGTGTAATGTGAACAGATATCTTGCTGCTCAACTCACTTCATAGTATTCCCGCAACTTATGTCCCTGATAGTAGACCCCTACATCAAAGTGGCATTTTGGGGTGAAAATGTCAGTAAAAAAAATTTTGCATTTTTAATCTTTAATTTACTTTTTTCATTTTTCATTTTTTTTTCCTTCCTTTCATGAACTCTTTGCACTAGCGTTGTTTGCATAAATTCATATAATGCAGTTTCAATTTATGTCAGTACTATCAAATTCATAGCTTCACTTTAATATTCATTTGCTAATATTTTTCCTCTGATGAAAAGAATGCATTCTTTGAAACTCCGCGGATTAAGGAAATCTTAATATTTCTTTTTTAGTATCCTGTCGAACAATAAATTCTTGTAAATTATAATTTACAGTCTTTGATTGTGTTCTTTTATGACAAGCTATATTTCCTATTTTGGCTGTACTGAGCTTTTTTATTTTATGGGGATTGCTTATATAAATATTATTATTTATATTCTTTTTAAGTTTACAGAAGCTTTTGGCTTGTAAACAAGTTTTACTTTTGATTTTGTCTATGCTCCTTCTTAGTTGAGTTTTACGATCCCCTCCAGATATGTTCGACAGGGAATACCTCCCACTCTCTGCTAAAAACATCCCCATCCCTACTAGACAGGCATACACACATAAATTTGTTCAGACCTTAAACACTTTCCTGAAAAACGTAAGATGGACAGCTTACTATTGCGATCTGAACTCCAATAATAAATTTAAAGCTTCTATTTCTACGGATGCTCCATCACACCCAGAATCCCTAAAAGATGCACTCCCAATTAATTCACAGATGGGAACAAAAGTGGATCGAGAGGAGAGCGGCTGATTTCTATGGACTAAAAACATCACACTTCAATCACAATCCTCACCGTAATGACTTTGAAAACTCTATGATAGGTCATATGGTAGTGGGAGACCGCTAGAAAGCTATATGTTTTAGGGTACAATATAATAATCAATAGAGATTTGGTTCTATAATAATAAATACAACCGGCCAACTCCAGGTGGCCTGCTCATATGAAATAAGTTCAATTAAGGATAATCTTTTTTATCTTTATTATTTATTTATTTATAAAAATGTTAATTTATGTATTATATAAATATGCATGGAAGTAAATACACCAAATTTATTTGTCTACTGAAACTATTTTTAAAAAAAACAAAAAAGAAAACGGGAATTCTAACCGCAAGCAGTATGAAGAAAGAAGCTATTAAAGTAAAATTTTTGGAGCATCTAGGGATCCCAACAGTGAAGGGATGCTGTTAATGGAGTAGATCAAAGGAATTTTTGGTGTAGAGGGGTACAAGTGTATTGAGTTTATTGGAACTGTTGCAGTATTTTTGAGTTATAATGGGGTATACTCCCTAAAAGTTGGGAGATTCTATTTATAAATGCTGCCGATAGAAACTGACGAATCACATTAATTCACGTTCTGTTATCAACCAATCAGAAACCAGAATTGCTTGATAAAAATTGAATCTTTTAGCATTCCAGCACATAATTTTTTCGTGTCAACACGAGAAGGATCTTTTGCTCTTTGCTTGCAAAATTATCAAGTCCAGTGTCTGTACAGAACAGCAACCCTCTGAAAATTCTTTGTATCCGGGATTTGTGTAGATTAGCTACCCATCAGGAACTCTTCTGAAATTAAACATGGCCTCCAATTCAAGAGGAACGCATTTCATGGAAGTACTTGTAGAACCAGCCAACAAAAATGACAATTAGTAAAAGGATTTATTAATACATACCCATAACAAGGGCTGTATTGGGATCATTGCAGCAGGATATCACTTGCATGGTATCGGGACAATATTTTACCTATGAAAAAAAAATTTTAAGTAAAAAGAAATTAAAGATCAAATTGTTCTTGACGCATGGATTCTGTAACACAAAGTCATCATCATCATCATCATTGTACATCATCATCATCGTCGTCGTCATCATCATCATCAGCATCATCATCAGCATCTTCATCATCATCATCGTCATTACTACCGTCATCATCCTCATTACAATCATCATTACCTTCATCATCATCAGCAGCAGCAGCATCTTCATCATCGTCATCGTTATTATCATCATCAGCATCTTCATCATCATCGTCATCACTACCATCATTATCCTCATTATAATCATCATTACAATCATCATTATCATCGTCATCGTTATCATCATCATCATCATCATCATCATCATCATCATCATCATCATCGTAATCGCTATTATCATCATCAGCATCTTCATCATCATCGTCATTGTCATCACTACCGTCATCATCCTCATTATAATCATCATTACAATCATCATTATCATCGTCATCGTCATCATCATCATCATCATCATCATCATCGTCATCGTCATCGTCATCATCGTCATCCTCATCATCATCATTGTCATCATTATTGTTGTCTTCGTCATCATCATTGGTTTAACATCGGCTTTGCATGCTGGTATGCATTGGACGACTTTAAGAAATTAACTTTCAAACTAACCTGTCTATGGCCAGATCTTTATCCCTCTGCCTCTCAAGTCTATCTTTATCACATTCTCTCATGTTTCCTTGACCTTCCTCTGTGAACTAGACCCACTACCTTTACTGTTCTACATCTACTAATCCAGTCTTTCAACTTGGCTTCACCATTTGAATTTTCTGCTATGCACACATCTCCCTGTGCAATCTAAACTTAATCTTCCTCTTTAAGATGATAAACAAATTTATCTTTCAAAATCCTATTAGAAAAACGACATCCATTGTAGATCTGAATATTAGTTTATTATTATTTATAAATTACTACTTATGTAGAATAAGGACCGTGCTATCTTCACAATTTTTGTCAAAGACTAAAAGGTGCCAAACAAAAGTTTTGTGAACTGTTTTTTTTTTCACAAATGTTAGCCAATTTGTTTTTTTTTTTTGGTTTTTTGTTTTTTTTTTCTTGAAAAATATATCATTTTCTGTTATCGTGGCGAGTGATGTTTACACTTCGGCATTCAAAATGAAAATTTCTGTGCAAAACAAATAATATCTTTTGAACAATCAGAGGATTTTCTGAATTTATTCAAAATGGTCTTTCTGAAGTCACATCAGTTCGGCATCACTCTGTTGGGCCTTGGAGCTGCTGCTATATCTCAACTCATGTGTACAGTCATAAGCATACACATGCAGACATTAGCGAACGCACAGATACTCAACACTTAACTCTTCCATTATTGTCTGCTTATTTAAAACCAACTTATTCATTGAAATATGCATAACCTTTCTAATGGAACATTCTTTCTAAGATGAAACCAAATGAATATTGACCCTTATAAATAACTTTTAATGAAATATAATTGTATAATTGAGAGAAGATTTGATTATGATTTTTAGATGTGTGGATAATGTGACCGTCTCAGAGGGACGGTTGAGCTCCCAAAAGAAGGGGGCGAAAACTCAAAATACACTGGAGAAAAACGGGCAGATGTGACTTTTTATGAATATTGGTGTGCCCGGGTGACAGCAAAAATCTTGCTGAGAAAAAGAATAATAATATACGATTTTATTTAAAAAATCGACAAACAATGTCATCTTGAGAGCTATATAAAAACATATTTTGTAAGGAGGTGCAACAGAGTGATGACTTAAGGTTTAGAGAAGAGATATTTAGATTTTGAGTACAGTTAATTCGATCTGAGGTTACAGACGTGACTGAAGGGTCATGAGAAAACCGCTTGCAGGTTCACAGGTGCAACTCATGGTAGAATCCCCACTTTCTGAAGGGCCTAATCGAAATATGCCAGAAGTTGACACTGTTGTGGGTGATTGGTTACAGAAACTACCCAACCTACTTCACCCCAATATATATATAAAATAGCAGACTGTGTATAGAATTCTTGAGCTGAAGACTCAGTCAAATTATCAACAAGTAAATCGCTCCCCCTCTCCATGACTCCCCGTTTTGCCACGACCTCAACACTAAAAAGAAAAGAGAGTGTAAGATTAAATTACAGACTAAAGAGAAATCGTGAATTGTAAGGACTTGTTTAAACACTGTATTTGTAAAGAAAATTTGTGTATATATATATATATATATATATATATATATAGCCAGTAGAGTTTAGTTTCCTAGAAGTACATCCAATGAAACAACATGTGTCTACCAAAATAGTGCTCAATGAGTGAACAGAGCAGGTATATTAATTTTATTTATACAAACATTAATGGCTACATATGTGCATACATGTTTCTGTAATCACCCATGTTGGGGGATTACGTCTTCAGGCCAAGAATTACCGTCGAAAGTGATATTTCCACCAAATACATTTTCCTATTTCGTTTATCAAGTTAGAATGCAACCTGGGTGGGAGTCATAAAAAACGGTAAGAGGACGAGTGAGGTCTTTGAAGATAATAAACATCTTTTTCATTTCCCTTACGCCCATCCAAGCTAACTTTTGGTTTTTATGGCATAAGGTACTTGAGAATTTAGTTTTCTTGTAGCCATTAATGTTTGTATAAATAAAATTAACATATATATATATATATATATATATATATATATATATATATATATATATATATATATATATATATATATATATATATATTACTTAAGTAGTGTAGAAACAAAAACGAAGTTTGTCTTTTTTTGTGAACAGATGGCGATCTGTTGTGTTACTGTTTTTCAGCATACGATCGACCTGTAAAACAAATGGCATATCAACTTTTGACTCAAGGAGAACTGAGAAACCCCCAACATGATTGAAGACTGACCGGGTGTGACCAGGGAAGCGATCAGACTGGGTTCTGCTACATTTTTTTTTCTATTTACATGGTAGTCACCATTTATCAAGGCCCGGAAGCCACTCGGGGATAAGGGTTATTGTGTGTACAGTAATCAATGGGATAATATTGTAGTACTCGTTAGTAATGGAGATTTGATAAAGTGTCTTACTTAAGGGGGTGGCTCCAGGAATTTGTTTATGTTGGACTTGAAAACATTCAAGTTGTAGTCAGGTGGGAAACAGGCAAACGGAAGAGAGTTCCAAAGGTGTGCACTTCTAAGAAAGAAGCTTTGTTAATGGACCTATGTTTTGATTTAGGCAGAGATAAAGAGTGGGGAAAATTATTGACAGTGGTTTCAGCTAGACGGGTATTTTTCGTGAAAGATTGGCGAGGGGGGGGGGGACCAGGGATTTGAGCTCAGACGAACACTTGCCATGGAAATAACAATAATAAAAAATTGAAATAGAAATACGGCTTGCAACGGCTCTTCTGTGGGAGAGAGGTTGCAGGGAAGAGAAAAGGGCATTCCCCACTAAGCTACGAAGTCTATTTTGTACTCTGTCAAGGCAGTATAGGCTGTTTTTAGCAGTTCCTGCCCAGATGTGACAGCAATACTCCATCCTTGGACGTACTTGACTTTTATATAGATAGAGAATTGCATCAGTAGTGAGATATCTACTGGAGCGGTAGAAGGATCCCACTATTTTTCCAGCGACCTTGGCAACAGACCTGATGTACGTGTTCCATTTCAGATCAGGAGTAAAAGTCATTCCCAGAAGCTTGTCAAAACATGGAGCCTCCCCAAGACGAGGGCCATCCATTTCAATTGATGCCAGATGGGGATCAGAGCGTTGCTGATGTAAAGATAGGAGCTTGGTTTTAGATGCATTAAAAGTAACCAGCCACCTGTTCCCCCATTGTACCATATGCTCAAGATCAGAGGAGAGAGAATCAGAGAGAACTTTGTCATTTACGGCCTTTGATGTGTTGCCATAGATGGTCATGTCATCAGCATAGATGTCAACGAATGATTTAAGTATGTGTTTTACAAGATCATTGATGTAGATCAAGAAAAAAGTTGGGCTCAGTATAGACCCCTGAGGGACTCCAGCATTAATACTGTGGGCTTCTGATTTCTGCCCATCAACCACAACTCTTATGAGCCTATCAGAGAGAAATGATGTAATAATTGGAAAAACATTTCCAGTTATACCGTAGCTGGAAATCTTGTGAAGTAGACTTTTATGTCATACCTTATTGAAGGCCTTTGATATGTCAAGAGCAATTAATTGCAGTAGCAAGGAAGCCTTTGTTGAGAGATTCACTAATCCTATGAGATATAACCGTTAGCACGTCTGCTGTGGATTTAGCAGAATGGAAACCATATTGCATGTCACTAAGAAGGTTATTTCTGCTGAGGTGGTTGACTACTGCTTTATTTAATATGGATTCCAGCAACTTACTCATGACACACAGGAGACTTATTGATCTATACTGAGAGGTAGATGACTTTTCACCTAAATGTTTTAATACAGAGCATACTGATGAGGTTTTCTAGGGTGCTGGGAAGCACTTCTTAAGACAATGCTTAAACAGTTTGGTAAGTATGGCGCCAAGTTCTGATTGAAGTTTTTCCAACACTATAATTGGAATGCCGTCAGGGCCAGTTGGTTTACTGGAATCAAGGTTCTTAATTAGCTTGGTGACCTCACGCACAGATATTTATATGTTGCATAGCGTGTTGTCTGTTATAGAAGGAAATATGGGGAGTTGATGGCCTTGTTCGCATAGGGTAGAATTAGCTGCAAAGTTCTTGGCAAATAGTTTAGCCTTGTCTGATGCTGACGAGATGACCTCGGGTCCATTGACGATAGTTGGGATAGAACACATGCTTCTGTTCAGGATCCTGTTTGCTATTTGCCAAAATTGGTGGGAACCAAGCCACTGTTCAGCTACTTTGGATTTAACAAACTGAGCATATAGCTTGCATTTTTTATTACTCTTTTACAGTGGTTGCTGGCAGTCCTGAAAGCAGCTTCAATCTCAGTACATCTATTATGTTGGTAGCTATGGAAAAAAAGTGATTTCTTTGCGCGATGGCAGCAGCACATTCAGGGGAGAACCTGTTAAGCTTTTGCTGGAACTTTTTTGATGGTATGAATCGATCTATACCTACAATTAACCATTCGGTCAGGTCTGATACTATAGAGGACACATCCTTTTTAAACATGGAATGCAGAGGTAGATCAAATATAAATGTACGGAAGCTATCCCAGTCAGCCATAGAGTATCAATATACTGTACTACATGAGGAGGTCACAATAATTCATGGCCTTTGCATTATCAATTCAGATTTCTTTGATATCTCAACTAAAGAATCTTCTTTTGTTTTACGGAGACTCCAAAAATATTAACAAACATTCTATGTTTTCTTATTTATGTACTCTTCCATTTTAAATATATATAAAATATCTCTTTTGTGAAATTATGCCTCCGACCTCGTTATTTTTTTTTCTTGTGTTTATCGATAACATGGCTCTGGCTTTCTCACGTTTCATTATAAACCTAAAAACGTTTTTCACTGAAAATATTTCTCTGAAACTGGCTCATCCCAAAAATATCTCACCCACATTGGAACCCATAAAAAACATTAAAAACAGGTAACTCTAAAAATGGGATCATACAAATTGTTATCAGGTTGACAATAAACTTCTTGCCGATTTTAACTTAAATTCAGATGAACATATCTCGGCTCAAACCAAAATTTATTGATCCAAATAAGCGTCATCAGAATCAACACACTTCTTTTGGTTGTTGTTCAATTCATGAGACACCCATTTATCAATGTTTGTTTTTTTTGTCTTTCCACTCTCTCTTAAGCAGTGGAAAATCGTCGTATATGTTACGTCGAATTCAAAAGCAAGTTTTCAAACAGTTGTTTGTGGATTGTCTTCGACTAAGGCTCTTAATTGATTGTTATCAACATCTGATAGCCGAGCACTATATTTATCATCTTCAAGACTCTCGTCGTCTCCACAAAATTTCTTAAACCACCATTGTGCTGTGCGTTCAATAGTGATCCCCGAGCCAAATGCTTTGTTGATATCGCGAGCTGTTTCAGCAGCTTTTCGGCCCAGCTTGAATTGAAATAAGAAAATTGTGCGAATTTGCTTTTTTTCAATCTTGTATTCAACGTTCCGAAAAGATGGAATAATTTCTTTAAAACGATTGTAATTTAAACGATTACATAGGGTGGAAAACGCTCTTTAAAATGATATATAAAGTAAAGGTATTATAATGAAAACTTATTTGAAAATATATCATTTGAAATCAAAATTAAAAATTCCGAAGTAACCTTCTTGCTAACCTAATACAAAGATTATTCAATGAAAAATTAATTGAAAAACGCAAACAATATTCTTTTTTTGTTGTTACAAACGAAAATGCAATGAATAATTATTGGATTTTTTTTTCCCTGAAAATTTAAGAAAATCAAAATTAAAAAAAAATACTTATTATAAAATACTGGTAGGAAACAAGAAAATGTTTTTGATTTTTTTTTATGTGATTTTTTTTTCTGAGATTTTGTTTTCTGTTCAAATCAAGATAAATATTTATTTTTTTATAAACCAATGATAGGAAATAAATGTTTTTTTTATAAACAAATGATAACAAATAAATGTTTTAAATAATAAAAACCAATAATAGCAAATAAACCAATGATAGCAAATAAATGTTTTCTTAAATGACATTAGCTGCTGCGATTTCACTGAATCATCATTTTGGCACCTGTCAGCGTTTTATGTCAACTGCCCTCAAAATTCTGACTTTTCTGCATAGGTACCTTAACTTTTAGATTAATTTTTGTCTTCCTTCAGATCTGAATATTAGCATCTGATTATTTATAAAATTAAAGCATAATAATATCGAAAGTATTTTTGTAATTTAAATTTCAACATTCTTTAAGAAGTTCGATCGATTTTCATTACAAAAACAATTTTTTATTTTGACTTATATATAGTCATCCATTGAATTACTTGCGCCCACCTTCCCCCAAATGCAAATAATTTCTCATGAGAAATTAAGAGAGACACACAAAAAGCAAATGGGAAAAGGGAGTAATGAAAGAAATTAGAATAAAAATATTTCTGGGGCGACACCAAGGCGGACACAGCTAGTGAACCATCATTTACAATTCACTAACAAAGCGAACCATCTATTACTAAGATTTTCCCTATCATTCTCCATCTCTGTTCACTGCAAGAAAATGTGATACAAGATCAGAAGGTGGAGAGAATCAAGTTAGCACCCCTAAAGAAGGAGCACTCTGTCTTAGCAAAAATTGCCTGGGCAGCCCCAACAGCATTTTCTGGTTAGGGTACTCAAGTAGTAAGCAGTAAGAGTGTGTGGAGTGGGAGCAAAGCCTGGAAGGGTGGACCTCCTAGAAATACTCAGCAACAATACCACAGCCCGACAGATAAAAGGTCACCGAAATCGCTCAATTGGATCTTCAGAGTCTCTAAGCAATTGAAGCTGTAAAGATCACTGTTTGCTGCTTGTCTTACCATCTCCACTATTAATTTACAGTCTTTCATTCCACTTTTTCTTCCGTGTCTCCTCCTCTCTATATTAATAAAAAGTAAAAATAAATAAACCCGGTAAACATGCATATTAACTTATTCAAGCTTGGTCTATGTAAATGGAAGGCCATTACACTAAAGTCACGTGACCTGTTGACGTCGCAGGATAAAGGTTAGGCAACAGACGACTATTACGAGGATAGTTATTTTCTGTTTCAATTCTCATAGAAAAGAAAAAGAACTTTCTCTCTAAATTCTGCCTTAACAGCATCTAGTCTAGTAAAATAATAATTTCAAATATTATTCTTTTTTTATTGAACTTAAAAAACAAAAACGACACCCAAACAAAAGCTGTCATTATAAGATTTCTGTTTCGCCACTTCGGGGGAGTTACTAGATTCTCATGTGCATGAATTGAATTTTCTTTCAGGGCTAAAATTTCTAAGCAGGTAAAATAGATTGGAAATTGTTTTTGTTTTTTATAAATTCTTTTTATCATTCTTCGTTAACTGTTTTTTTTTTTTTTTTTTTTTTAATATTTTTCTTTTGAGGTTTTTAAGTACTTAGAAATTATCAATGATCCTATTAAATTGTACAACGACACGCCCTTTATATACTGTGTTGTTAAAAAAAACAAACACTTATTTTAAGATTCAGAGTTGACCAGCCATTTTAATTTTTTAGGGGTGTTCACTATGGTCAGAATGTTATTCTATTTATTTTGAAAATACAGTAGACATAATTTCCTTTTTAAAATCTATGAAAATAAAATGTTTATCAATCGGCCTTCAATTGTACTTCTCAGCTGCGATTCATGAAATCATTACTTATCCGGATCCAAAAGGAAACATTTTTCTGAAGGATTAATGAAAAGATCAACTCACCTGTTGAACCCAGTCATTGTGGACATTCCATCGTTGGAATTTTACATTTGGATTTGCCAGGGCTGATTTTAAAGTAATGCTTGCAATGAAATTTTCATGCTTCGGCATCTTCTCCCATAATCTGAAATAAAGTAAAAATATTCTGTTGCATAATTAAGATATATATATATATATATATATATATATATATATATATATATATATATATATATATATATATATATATATATATATATATATATATATATATATATATATATATATGTGTGTGTGTTTTTTGTTTTTGTTTTTGCGATACGTTTTGAATGAATTCAATTATTTATGAAAATGCATTTGTACCTAAATGCGAATTCGGAATAATTTTCCCTTTAACTAATTTGGTGCCCCCATATGGGGAGCGGCATATATATTGTTTTTAAAATATAATTATCCACTGACACATGTTTCACTCATGAAAATATATTTTAAAAACAATATATCTATAATATAAAGCTGAACGTCTGTGTGTGTGTCTGGTCACGAATAGGCTTCTATATGGTTGACTATTATAGAAAACTGATCACATATAATGATAGAAGATGTATCGAGACACAGGAGTGGGTATTTTGATCTAGCATAATGATGATTCATTAAAATTGTGGGGTCTGTGTACGCGCCTGGTCCACAAAGTATGGAAATAAAAAATTAAAAAAAAAAACGTTTACAAGTGTTTTTGATATAGATGTACATAATAATACTTTGATAAGTATGTTTTAACTTAAATAGAGATGGTATAATAAAATTGTGGGGTCTGCGTTCGCGCCTGGCCTCCATAGAATGGAAATAGGCACAAACTTTAATAAAGACTTTTCATATCTATCTGCGTAAGTATACTTTGATAATTATGTTTCAGCTTGAAGAAATATGGTATAATAAAATTATGGAGTGTTCGTTCGCGCCTGACCTCCATAGAATGGAAATATGTCACAAAGTTTAACAAGGTTTTTTTAATATAGATCCACAGAATATTGTGATGAGTGTTTCAGTGTTAACAGGTATGGTATAATAAATTATGGGGTTTATCTATTTTATTTTTACTTTCATCATATTTTGCTTTGGTTTTGATACCCACCAAATTCGAAGCTATCTCTTTACAACCCTTTCTTTTCATAACCTATCATTCTTTCATAAATCAGAGTCCATTTTCTGTAGGCTGTTTTTGAACCCAGTCAACGACGGGTACTTTTACTAGTATATATATATATATATATATATATATATATATATATATATATATATATATATATATATATATATATATATATATATATAAGAGAAAAGAAATTAAAACTGTGAGTTCAAATTTACAATCAAACTGATGAGAAAAATAGCAAGAATAGTATTCTTTGAAACTCCATGGAATAAGGACTTTGTAAATTGTTTTTGGGGTATTTAATCAAACAATAAATTTGATTGTTTTAATTTCTTTCCCCTTATTATTATACGTATTATTATTATTATTATATTATTATATGTACTCTGTATTGTGTGTGTATTGAGATTTTTATTTGGTTAGGATTAAAATATCTATATTTAAATACTGGTATTTATACTAGATTAAAGTTTACCATTGTTTACATCAGGTAAACACTGCATCTTTTTTATTTCATTATCTCTCTCTCTCTCTCTCTCTCTCTCTCTCTCTCACTGTATATATATATATATATATATATATATATATATATATATATATATATATATATATATATATATAAAACATAGTCTCTATACTGAACATCTAATGTTTCGGACAATAGGTTGGCAGGAACCAAAAGTCCTCGTCAGGTGACGTAATAAAGTTTATGTGCCACTGAAGGCATCTGGTTCTCAAATGGAAGAAATGAAATATATTTTTTTTTATTTATAAAAATAAAATGCTAAAATGCTAAATTTAAATGGGAGGGTGGTAAGTTAAGTGACATTTTAGACTCAAAACAACGGAAAACGGCAGGAGGAAAGAGAACGTCAAGACTTAACAGGATGAAGAGGAGGAATAAAAAGGAAAACGAAAAAGAAACAGAAAATATAGAAAGAACAGAGAAACAGGAGAAGGAAAAAGGGGTCAACATGATTACACTGCCACAAGGAATGAGAGGGGAGTGAAAACATTTGAAATCATTTTTGGTTAAGGGTTAACCTGTCAAAAACACGAGTTTTGGATACCAGGAAACAGAAAGAAAGAAACAAAGAAAGAAGTCGGCTCAAGGGGGCGTGGACAAAGACAAATTAGCACATAGGGTATCCGGTACGGTAGATACACGCACACACTTATGTGCGTATCACACACACACACACACACACACACACACACACACACACACACACACACACACACACACACACACACACACACAAATACATATATTATAAAATTTTATTTTGTATTCTTTATTTTTTAATTTTTTTTTTTTTAATTAGGATCCAATGAGATTTCTATGTGTCGATCTATATAAGTAAAATAAAGAATAAAGGATAAAAAAGTGTGCGAAAGAAGAAAAATACAACAAATAAACGTAAAAAAAAAAATAAGGTAAATTGAAAAAAAAAGTATATAATTTGTATACGAGAAGTGAAAAGTGAAAAAGGATGCTGACTAGTGTTTTGGTACTGGTGGGATATATTCTACTAAAGACAGTCAAATATTTATGACCAATCAAAGCACGACACCTGCTCCTGCTCATTCTCTAATCGTGTGATGTATAGGTATGGCAAATTTAGGTATCATAAATTGCTCTTGCTGTTTTTTGTTTGTTTGTTTGTTTGTTTTTTGTTTTTTTTTTGTTTTTTGTTTTTTTTTTGTTTTTTGTTTGTTTTGTTTTTTTTTTTGTTAAAAATCTTTGTAAAAATAAACAAGACTTTTTTTTTTAGATTTGGGGTATATAAAAAAAAAAAAATGAGTCAAACATAAAAAGAAAACGTTTTTCCCCCTAAGTTAAAACGGGAAAAATATTTAATTGCTTTTTTAAAATCGTAATTTTTTTTTTTTACTAATAAATGTTTACCAAAAAAAAAAAAACAGAAAAAAATGACAATGAAAAGTAAATATATCAACAAATTAAATTACTTAATTCTCCAAATCTAAGTCCGTCAATCTGAAAAAATAAGAAAACTTTTGGTTAAAAATATTTTCAGTAAAAAAAAAAAAAAAAAAAAAAAACAGCATGCCAGTCCGTCTAATTTAAAATCGGTTGCTTCTTATTGTTCTTGACATAAGAATTCCAGGTTGCTTGAATGACGTGCCTAAATATCATGCGAATAGATAATCAGCATGAGTAGGTGTCGTGCATTTGATGAGCCTTAAATTGTCGTAGATAATTAATAAGACCCACACATTTCATTTCACACACAGTAGAACACAATTAGAGTATTTAAATGTAGTTAACAGAACTAAAAAGTATGTTTGAATGTAGTTAAATGAAGGAAAAAAGGAGCGAAGAAACCAAATCAAATATACAACAAATAAATGTTACCAAAGGCACTCTTACTCTTCTACCTACTTCGATAAGTTTTTGTGTGTGTGTTTTAACTTATTAGCAAAAAGTAGGAAAATGCAGCAAACCATGCAAAAGGACAGAAGATATTGCATCTATATACTGCCTGTATTTTTGTCCCAGGCAATTCTAAACCTTGATATGGTAGGCATCATCATGATCTCCTCAGGCAGGCTGTTCTAGGGAGCAGAACCACGGACACAGAATTCTCCTGTGACTAGATGTTGAAATGACAAACTCCTCTAATTCTAGATTTACATTCCTGCTGATTTGCGGTATGCAAATTAGGACCCATCTCACCCTTTGCTGCTCAAGTGAAAGATATTGTCTTTGATGCCGTTCTTTTGTAGGTAAGTGTGTGCAACTAATGACTTTTGGGATCAGTAGTGTAGCTCTTGGCTGTGGATAGTGTAGTTATCGTGATAGTAACGTTTTCAAAAGTGCCAAAAACAGATCTAGCAGTTTATATACATGGAGTTATATAGGCAAATGAAAAAGATGGATAAAAACATAGATGTTACGAATGGGTCACCAGTTGGTAAGTGCTAACTTAACAACGGGATTTTTGGAATGAAAACGAGGAAACAGGAATTAACAAAACAAAATATATTTTTCTGTCAGCAATTTTTACAGAGATGTAAAATATACTTTGAAAGATCAAAAGTTTATTGCGAAGTTTTAAAGTTCTCAAATAAGGAGTAGGTAGAAGCGAGACACACTGGAGGTGTTACCAGGAAGAATTCTGAACTCATTGATCAATTCTTTGTTTTATTAGAGACTTGACTAAGTTCAGACAGGATTGTTACTTTGTAAGTTTAAAACGATTTTTATTGGTTGTAAAATACTTTGAGTTCACACATTTCTGTAAAAAGTTACTTGTCTTTGAATTGATGAAGAAAACGAATCCCAATCAAGTGGATAAAGAAAAAGGGTAGTAATTCAAGCCATTTGCTTTTTGGCATTCATTCGAATCGTATTTGATGTAAAAATGTAAAAATACACATTGTATATTTATTTATAAGATTCCTAACACTATGTGTTATTGTATTTCTGCTATGTTTAAAAGAACGACGATAAACTGACATATAAAAATTACAATGATATATCTTTATTGCCAATAGCATTGAAAAAGCAGGGATTAACAAGAAAGAAGGAAGCACAAGAACTGACGGAATTATTTTCTCCCTGATAACTAATTGGCAACCAATATCAATTTCAGGTTAAATTATATAATTTGTGACACCCATGCACACACCGGTAAATGTCTATTTTGAGATTTTGTTTATGCTGTCAAGCGCTAGGGTATTTATTTAGTGATCGAGTATTTCCGTCTGCAGCTAATCTTTTTTGGATAGCATAACCTTTGCAGGTGGTATTTAATACAATCAACAATTATTTTATTTTCGACAGTTGATTATATTTTGTTTCTTCTGATCATCAACTGGGGTTTGTTTCCTCCGGCCAGGTGTGTCTATGTCGAATACATTTTTTTTTCTGTCAAGTGACATTTCCAGCACGCTTGGCTTGGATATTCCCTGGTTTGTGCGTTTGTGGGGATGCATAGCAAGCGAGATTATTATTATTATTATTATTATTTATTATTATTTTTTTTTTTTGCAAAGGAGTCACCACTTATAAAGGCCTGGAGGCCACTCGAGGATAAGGGTTAATGGGTATACATTAGTCAATAGGATTATGAGGAGTGGAAATTTTATAAAATTGGATTACTTAGGGGGACGGTTCATCAAGAACTTGTTTACGTTGGACTTGAAGCCAGTCAAATTGTAGTTAGCTGGAAACCAGGCAAACGGAAGAGAGTTCCACAGGCATGCAGTTCTAAGAAAGAAGCTTTGTTCATGGAATCTATGTTTAGGTTTAGGCACAGATAAGGAGTGTGGCAAATTATTGATAGTGGTTTTGGCTAGACGAGTGTTTTTCGTGAAAGTTTGGTGAGGGGGGGGGCCATAGATTGAAGCTCAGAAGATAGCAAAAAATGTGTAACTACCAATGCAAAATTATTATATAAGTAAAATTGTAATCTTATTAAAAGGAAGGCTAATCTACTTACCGTAAACATTCTCTTACAGATTTAATAGTCAAGATGTTAATCTGTCCTTCCATGTCTCCGAATATTATAGTGCATTCATCTTCTCCAGTTATGCTGCAACAAATAAAATATGATACCAGAAAAGATTAAAACATTAATTGTGATGTTATTGTCAAAATGTTTTTGACTCCTAATGGGGGTATATATTTAAATGCTGCCCACATCAGCATTATGTGGCACAAGGCCAGAAAGTGGGAACCCCGCAGGCTCCCCTAAAGAAGGGGCACTCCTGCAATTTTAAAAATTGCCTGAGTAACCCCGTCAACATTCCCCGATCGGGGCGCCTCAGGCAGCAAGCAATAAACTTGCCCCACCGGAAAGCCCGGTGGCAAGGCCTGGGAGGGTGGACCTCTTAGGTATTACTCAGGCGGCGTACCTCAGTCCAACAGGTGCTGGGCCGGTTCCTGGTCCCTCACCTGTTGGGCTGAGTGTCAAGTGACGAATCCTTGACTTGTACTACCCTGTCTCTCTGCAGCCGAAGCCGCTAGGAGACACATCCCATCACAATGGACTTCTAATGAGGGTATGACTCTAATGATTTCGACGATCGTTTTTATAACCACAAGTTATAACAATCAACCAGTCAGAAGCTTCAAAAGTTATAAAAAATGTTGAATTTTGGATTCAATCCGTTCGCCATCAGCTTCTGTCTCAAAACGACTCAAGATCGGGACTGCATTGATTCTTCAACACCATCTTTGTTACTAGAAATTACTTAACACTCGAAATCGTGACTGTATTGATTTTTCGCCGATTTGATTTAATGGCGCAATCTTTGTTCAACATAATGTCTCAACACTTAACAGCTATTTTCATAAATATAAGTACCGGATTACAGTTAACTATTAGTGCTCCTTTACATGTAAATAGGTTTTCTGCCTAGTGTGACCCACTGGGATGACAAAACCTACTTATTGGACAGATTTTCTCCTTGTTGATTATTATTCTGAAAAAAAGTTTGTTAAGATCAACCTAAGAAAACAGTTATTTCCCTTGGATGGAAAAAGGGTGACTGCCCTTGGTTGGAGAGGTAAAGGGAGTCTGTAATGACCGATATTTACCTCTCTCCTACCGTGAGAGGGTGTGACACAAGTTCGGAAGATTGGAAAATGAGTCAGTGCTCCAAGAGGAGAACCTCGGCTCTGCAAAAAGATATGCCTGAGTAGCCCTGTCGGCATTCTCCAGTGAGGGCGCCTCAGGTAACAATCGATAAACTTGCTCCTTCCAAAACCTAGGAGGTAAGGTCTAGAAGGGTGGACCTCCGAGGGTTACACAAAACATTTTACATCAGTCCGACAGCAAAAAAAGCTTTTGACATGGCCAAGTTTCTGTTGGACCGATTTTCGAGGTTGGAACCTCGACCTACGTGTACTGCGAAAGTACACAGACGCCTTCAGACACTTTGAGACACAGACACGAGGCTATAACCCGAGAGACTATCATTGCACATCCAGTGGTCTAAATTATCATAATTTCTGTCATCACTTGTTCCTATTTACTTGCCTCCCCACGAGGGCAGGGTTAGACACAAGGTCGGTTTTTAATGTGGGGGAAATTCAGCTCCCCAAAAAGGGACATTCTGGATTGGAACAAAAATTAAAATTGTCTCAGTCTAGAAGGATTTCTCCTCCACTGATCGAGGTCAGAAAAGGTGAAGTGTAGTACCAGAACAGATACTACATTTTGTTCCTAGCCAAAAGGCCAAGTATTCACTTGTTAAATAAATCTGTAAAACGTTTCACTTTGTTGTTGCGTCATTTTTACGTGGTCATTTGCACAGACGCCTATTTTTAAACAGGTAAGAAAGTTATAGGAGAAAAAAAAATGGAAAAAGAGCGAAATAAAACAAGTCTAAAATTCAAATAAGGAAAAGGGAAAGAACATAGATTAACAATTGCAAAAAAAAAAAAATAAATAAATAAAAAAAGAAAAAGAGGAGAAAACGGAAACGAGGCTAAAAATCAAATTAAAAAATAAAAGCAGTTAGAAAGGGATATCTTATTTTATAAGGAAATTTTAAATGTATTCCAGGAAAGAAGAAAAGTTTATTTTTTTTTTATTATTATCATTATTTATTCTTACAAATTTAAAGTTATTTTCAAGGATAGTCACCGTTGATCTTTAAAAAGATTTACAAAATAAAAATGTTACAGAAAGTTTGAATTTTTCAATGAAAAATATTTGATAAAGTTTAAATATTTAAAGATGTTTTCTAAAATTAAATATTGTAATTTTTATTTTTCTTCATTCCAATTTGTCTAACATTAATGCTCTATCTATAACATTGAGCATCATTATATATATATATATATATATATATATATATATATATATAAGTAACCTTGACTGCTTGCCTGTCTGTCTGTCTGTCTGTCTGTCTGTATGAGGAACGGTCTCTTACCAAATTACTCTGTCAATATTTTGGTCTACAGATTTGAAACTTGATATAATATTCGATTTGGTTTTTAGCCAATAAAAATAGCTGCTAAGTAGCCAAAATTGAAAAATAAAAAAATGGAACTTGGCAGGCATAAATCAAGTAAATGTGTTATTTCTATGTATGAGCAAGTATACATTTATATATTTAACAACGTTATTTTTTTTTAAAAGTTTTTATATACCTATAAACTTAGATCAGACGGTTACAAATAAGGCTGGAGAGCAAAATGTTTTGGTTTCCGTTCTAGCTAGTGGCACCCAAGACATTTTTTTTTTTACTTTTAAAATAACTACTATATATTAGGTACAATATAATAATCAATAGAGTACTTACTCTATATTAATAAATATGAAATATGCATGAATTAAAATATCATATTTAAGCGAATTTTATGACCAGGCAACGCCGGGCAATATGCTAAAAGGTAATTGCAACTTCTCTTCACATTTTTCGGATTTTGTAATTGTGGTGGTCTAGGGTATAAAAGGAAATGCGTGTTCCTCTCGCGTTCGGGTGTCACCAATTTGTAGCGGACTGGTGGATATATTATACATCCACCAGTCGTACAAAATATGTAAAATGATTTGAATTGGGAAATGAAAAATGAATTGCTTTGAGGAAGGAACGAACAACGCGTTTACTTGAATTAAACGAACTAGGATTTATTTCATGAAGAAACACATGAAAGAAAAGGGTACAACACGTGTTCATGTCCGCGTTCATCTCTCGCTGTTTACTAGAGAGAGAAAATGAGAAAAAGTCAATCGAGGCCATGGAGAGAGAAAGCATATAAAGTGTACATACTGTCTGTTAGCTCGTGCCCCATACATAGTCGCAGGGGACGTGACGTGCACCGGCACGCGCCTCCCAAAAGGGAGGCGGCTCGTTACCTGAACCTCTCAGCTCGAGATCTGGTCCGAAAAAAAGGGCTGGAAACAGCTTGTCTCTTGTTTTTATAATTGTTTCCGGTGGTCTTTTGCGCATGTGTGGATTTCCTCTGAAAGGGAAGTGACGTCGTCCATCTGTGCGTACATGTGCGTACGTTATCGCGTGTGTGTATACACGTGAATGTGAGTGTATGTACGTGAACGTGAATATATCTACGTGTGTGTACATGTACGCATATATGGGCGTATATGTGAGTACATATGTGTACGTTAGCGTGTGTGTGTATACACGTGAATGTGAGTGTATATACGTGAACGTGAATATATGTACGTGTGTGGACGTGCGTGCGTTTGTTTGTGTGCACGTAGTATATGACAAGTAATATAGCTTGAGATGTGAATGCGTGTTTTTGTGTGAGACTAGAAAAGGCTCCCACATAATCATGCCAAACTACATTTTATTTTCTTTTAATTGATTGATAATTGCTATTTCTTCTGAAGAGTTAAGGGCAGAATAGATTCATTCATTAATATAATAATTAAATGAATGATTTTGTGCTACGAAACAGTTGCTGTCAGGAATTGTGAATGCCAACATAATTAAAGGAATAAATTGTAAGATGGTCAATATCATGAAATTTAGAATATAGACTTTTGTCATTTGTTTCTTATATGCTCTGTATTTACATTGAGCTTCATAAATTAAGGATTAGTATATAAAAAAGGTGAAATATAATTTTTAAAAATCATATTTCCACAGAAATATATATATATATATATATATATATATATATATATATATATATATATATATATATATAAAAGAGGAAAGGCCCATCACAGAACAGGCGGAGACCAAAAGACTATTCAGGAAGGCCACACAACAAAATTCAACAGACCATCAACACGACATACCGACCTTCACCTGTGACATCTGCAACCAACAATGTTGATCGAAGATAAGCTTATTTAGCCACAGAAGACAGAGTTCAACCACCTCCACAGGCGCAACCCCGTAGTCTTCCAGACTGACGAATGCCAACATATATATATATATATATATATATATATATATATATATATATATATATATATATATATATATATAAAATAAGAATTACCGTTAAGTTTACCAAAATGATCCAAGATGGCAAAACTAAAGTAAATTATAAATATTAAAGAATTAATATTTATAAAGTAATCTCAACCAAATGCAAAAGCTCGATAAAACCAAATAGGATATAGAGCTTATAATAAGAACAAGTTGTTAATAAAACATGTTAAAAAACACTTTGAAAAAGAGTTAAAAACATATTTAATTTTACTCCGCGGATTAAGGACTATCCATTTATTTAGTGTTTTCTTTTTAAAATTAAATATGTTTTTAACTCTTTTTCAAAGTATTTTTTAACATGTTTTATTAACTACTTGTTATATATATATATATATATATATATATATATATATATATATATATATATATATATATATATATATATATATATAGTTTTAAATAAAATACTAGGCGGAAGTTTCTCGAGAGCTCTTTCGGCTATCATCTCGTCAGGAGTAAATCGATAGCAATCTAAATAATATTGTAACGAAAATAAAGAGTTCTATTGGGGAACTTATTTAATGCGCCAACGTTCGGGGACATTAATTAAATTTATTTACGTTTAAAAACGATTAAAAATGTTGGCACAACGAGGGAGAAAAAAAAAAAAAAGCGGGAGAAAAAATTCAAAGTTCCCCAAAGAGAAACAATGCGTTTGATGTTTCTTTTTGCCGGCACAAAGAAGGTTGACGCACCGCGATAGAGACGGCCTCCAAAATCTTTAAATGGTTTTTGGAGTCCGCTCTATGTAGCACCTCGAACCAATCTATTTTATATCTATCGGCACAGCACGGGTTGTCAACCAAATGCTGGCCAATAGCAGAGTCCAAGGCTGCAGAAGGAGGGAGACCACCGAACCCCATCCTCCCTTGTCTGATCTTCGATGGAACATGCTGGTTTATACGAGTCAAAAGGTGCCAGGATGTTCGCCCAACATAACCAGCATCGCACTGACATCTAAACTGATATACAATATTACTATTTTGGATGTAAGGCAAACTATCCTTGCGGAAAGACGGGAAAGCAGGTCTCATAGTATATACCACACGCAAGGTCACCGAATTGAAGCATTCATAAATACTTCTTCGAATCTGTTTTGAAATTCTATTACTCCCCTCCCCTATCCACGGTAATTTAATATATATATATATATATATATATATATATATATATATAATGTTAAAGTCCACGTATGCTTCTAGGATAGTGATTTAAAGGTTATGAACGTTTTTTGAAGCATGAAAAACGATGTAACATTTTTATATATAATATTTTTTATTGTTATTTTTTATATTTCAAGCGGACCTCCGCTCTTGGTCACAAAAAAGTATCGAAATGAAAAAGAAAAAGAAAACCGTTGAAAAAACTGGAGATTTGTAGCGTGGACAGCGTTCATTCCTAGCAATCATGTTCGAAAAAGTTCATATGAATCAATTTAGCCGTTTGTGGAAGAAGATCTTGAGCGCATGGTACAATGCGGGAAGAGATGGCTGGTTACTTTTAATGCATCCAAAACCAAGCTTCTATCTTTACATCATCAACGCCCTGGTCCCCATCTGGCATCAATTGAAATGAATGGCTCTCGTCTTGGGGAGGCTCCATGTTTTGACAAGCTTCTGGGTTTGACCTTTACTCCTGATCTGAAATGGAACACGTACATCAAGTCTGTTGCCAGGGACGCTGGGAAAATGGTGGGATCCTTTTACCGCTCCAGAAGATATCTCACTACCGATGCAATTCTCTATCTGTATAAAAGCCAAGTACGTCTAAGGATGGAGTACTACTGCCACATCTGGGCAGAAGCTGCTAAAAGCAGCCTATCCTGCCTTTATAGAGTACAAAATAGACTTCGTGGTTTAGTGGGGGATGCCCTTTTCTCTTCCCTGCAACCTCTCTCCCACAGAAGAGACATTGTGAGCCGTCTTTGTTTTATCGCTATTTCCATGGCAGATGCTAGTCTGAGCTCCAATCCCTCGTCCCCCCTCGCCAATCTTTCACGAGAAACACCTGTCTGGCTGAAACTACTGTCAATAATTTTCCCCACTCTTTATCTGTGCCTAAATCCAAATGCAGATTCCATGAGCAAAGCTTCTTTCTTAGAACTTCATGCCAGTGGAACTCTCTGCCGCTTGCCTGTTTCCCACCTGACTACAACTTGGACGTCTTCAAGTCCAACATAAACAAACTCCTGACAAACTGCCCTCTTAAGTAAGAAACTCTATCAAAACCCCCAATACTAATGATTACTACAATACTATTTCATTGATTACTGTACACGAAATAACCCTTATCCCTGAGTGGCCTTCGGGCCTTGATAAGTGGTGACCCCCCCATATAAAAAAAAAAAAAGATTCTGTTTTTTTTTAATATTTGTTAATGTTGCAACATAAAAATATAAATATAAAAATATATATATCGAGTCTGCCTGCCTACTACCACTTTTTTTTTTTTTTTTTATTCAACACCCAGGCTGAAGGCAAAATGGGCGCAAGCATTTGTGTATGTCAGCGAAAGGTATTTTGCACCGGGGTTCTTGCGCCGGACATTGTCTCTATCTTATTTTTTGATCGAGTTTTAAATATTCCCTCGTTTCGAGTCTATGTTTGTTTTTTTCGTATAAATAAAGCAAAACTAACTGAACACAACCGCCAACTCCCAGCCTTCGCCTGGGTAGTATCTGTCCTGTAATTGGTCCTTGGTCAATGTAAACCCTTCATACTGAGACAATTACTATTTATTTAGATACTACCAGAGTACCCCCTTTTTTGAGGGGAGCTGTTTTTCCTCCACATTAAAAACGACCTTTGTAGGAAGTTTAAAAGGAACGCCATTTCTGCAAGTCATCTTTTTGATTGACTATGTTTAATTTGAACGCTTTATACTTTCAGTTGCGTCATGACGTAGCGGTAAGACGTCAGGTTTTCTTTCACTTTCTTTTCTGCCTTTACGTCACAGGTCCGAGACTGCCTTTTTTTTTTACATCTACAAACACCCGGGCAACACCAGGCACCCAGGCACCCAGGCACCCAGGCTAGTAAAAACTAAAATGGAAGAAAAAAAAAATCACAAAACAAGTAACTTACATTAAATCAAGTTTCCACCAGAAAAATATAGATATTTATGTCTCATTCATGCAACCATCCCTTTTTATATATATATACATGCATATACATGTACATATGCATATGCCTACATACATACATACATACATACATACATACATACATACATATATACATACATATATACATACATACATACATACATATAATGAGACAGTACTTACCTATATTCTAGACGCAGAGGAATACTATCAAAATGACTTATTTGACAATGTGGATCACAAGATTTTATTTCAAAAAAACAAATTTCTTGGTTTCTGAAAAAGAAATGGACAAATCAGAATAAAATATTAAAATGAATAAAACAAAATTAATTAAAAAAATTGTGACAAACAAGAAGATAATCCTCCAAAATGATTTCAAGTCTTTTGTGCAATATCTCGTTAATGAAGTTGTTGTCGTCGTCGTCGTCGTCATCGTCATCATCATCATCATCATCATCATGCAAAGTGGAGACGTAAGTCCATCCATTGTAAACCCCGCTGCAGCTCATGATAAAAAAAAGAAAAGAAGTTGGGTATCACAAAGAAGAGCTTGCTTATAGTTTCTCTTCATAAGATGACCCTTGCTGATAACTGGCTATCCCTAAAGCAAACATTGTTGATAACTGGCTATCCCTAAAGCAAACATTGTTGATAAGCTACCTATCCCCAAAGCAAACCTTGTTGATAGCTGGCTACCCTTAAGACGAACTTTGTTGATAGTTGGCTATCCCTAGAACGCCCTTGCTCATAGGTGAACCTTGTTGATAGCTGGTTATCCCTAAGGCGAACCTTGTTGATAGCTGGCTACTCTTAAGGCGAACCTTGTTGATAGCTGGCTACTCTTAAGGCGAACTTTGTTGATAACTGGTTATACTTGAGGCGAACCTTGTTGATAGCTACCTATCCCTAAGGTGAACCTTGTTGATAGCTGGCTATTCTTAAGGCGAACTTTGTTGATAGTTTGCTATTCTTAAGGCGAACCTTGTTGATAACTGGTTATACCTAAGGCGAACCTTGTTGATAACTGGTTATACCTAAGGCGAACCTTGTTGATAGCTGGCTATTCTTAAGACGAACTTTGTTTATAGCTTGCTATTCCTAAGGCGAATCTTGTTGATAACTGGTTATACCTAAGGCGAACCTTGTTGATAGCTGGTTATATCTAAGGCGAACCTTGTTGATAGCTACCTATTCCTAAGACGAACCTTGTTGATAGCTGGCTATTCTTAAGGTGAACTTTGTTGATAGTTTGCTATTCATAAGGCGAACCTTGTTGATAACTGGTTATACCTAAGGCGAACCTCGTTGATGGCTACCTACCCCTAAGGCGACCTTTGCTGATAGCTGGTCATTCCTAAAAAGTCCCTTTCTGCCAGTTAATATCCCTAACATGTAATGTCTATCTTTTACACCTTTTTTTATTAGTAGTATATTAGCTCCTTTCATCAAATGTCTCCATGCCTTTTCCGGGCTGACTTTTATAAAATAAATAAACAAACATTTTATTTTTAAATCATCATAGAGTCAAGCCACATCTGATTTTAATGAAATTATCTTCAATAAATTTGACACTTGATAAAGAATATTGATTTTAAAATTTGACAACTGTGAGATTTAAAACAAAAATTGTTTGGGCCACATTAGCACACATACACTGAAACATTATTTTTATATAGGTTGCTACTGTTAAAAACGGCTCTATATAAATTTTCGATATATTTTAAGCAACTGGATAAAACTAAAACTAACAAGCCCTCTCAAATGCTATTAAAACTATAATTTCCAGAACTATCCAAGGATTTTTATGCATCCTGTCCTCCCTGATAGGAATAAGAGGTGAAAATTGTTGATAACTGGTTATACCTAAGGCGAACCTCGTTGATAGCTACCTATCCCTAAGGCGACCTTTGCTGATAGCTGGTCATTCCTAAAAAGTCCCTTTCTGCCAGTTAATACCTAATGATAGCGCTAGCTTTATATATAAAAATGAATTTTTTCAAGTTGCAATCTGCCGTTCTTAAATGCCAATGATCTAATAATCATAAGATACAGAGTGATCCTGTAAAAATGCCATTTATGGGATCCCTAATAAAATTCAGTTTTTTCTACAATCTAACTATATCCTTGTTTTGGAGACGCCCACTAATCAACATAGGTGGGTGAGTGAGATATAAAGGTATCAATCGCCAATACAACGACCGCCAAAAAGGCAAGACACCTATGTTGCCTCCAGTAAGACATGCAACACGTCACCTGCCGGAATATCTCCAACTGAAGTATATCTGAAGACATGTATATATGTATATAACTTCTCTTCCTAATATATTATTGTTATACCTTTACTTTCCATGTTCTTGTTAATTATTTGTGCAGACACAACAATCCTGTAAAAATAAACTTTTATGAATGCCATCAAGTTTCACTAATAAATGTCGAACAGTCCTTGTTTTCTTCTTCTTTTTTGTTTTGCCGATGTGAAAATTTTTTAATAAAGCGACTAACACTTATGTATAAAAATATAATGGTACATGCAAAGGTAATTTATAGAATGCAGAGGTGTAACGGATTGACAAAGCAAATCAAGACATATAACGGTGGAACGAGCTATGTAAATTCACCTTTCATTAATACAATATACAATATATATATATATATATATATATATATATATATATATATATATATATATATATATATATATATGTATATATGTATGTATGTATTTTTAAAATACTTTTATAACATTGTATTGTGTTCTTACGTGCGTCAGTGTGGTCTGATGGAAACTCCGTATGATAATATTTTGGGAAAATTTCTCTTCTTCAGGTATATGTTCGACTTTAGTTCAATAATGGTACATTTTTATTTTTTGGTTGTGGAGAATGAATGGAGCGAGGAGGGATGGGGAGAGTACAGAAATTGACTCCTTGAATTTGATAGCCAGTTAATATATCATTTTTGGACACCGACAACTTCAACACTCATTCCAGAATCTTGTCTCTGCACTTCATGCATACAGCCCCCTCACGAGACGTGGCTTATATTTATTTTATTGTTGTAGTGAATAAAATATTATAGTAATATGATACAACAAATGAAAATTGACTAGTAAGAAACAAGGTTTGATTTGTTAGCTTAAATGCTATTTGAGTTTGACTTTAAAAAATCTGATGAGATATGTTAGGTATATTATTATTATACACTGTAGATATGTAGTTTCAATGAATACAAATGAAGTTAATCACATACTGAATTAAATATCTCATATCTTATATTTGCAGTTTTTTTTATCATCTACCTGTGGGCGCATTTGGAAATAAAGCTGTATACCAAGGTCCAACAAATTTCCTCAGGTAAGATTCTATGTAATATGCAATGGAGGTATTTTATATTAGAGTTGTATATTGTTGCTGTGCTTAAATGAAGAGTGAGAAACACTTATGTATAAAAAATACAATGTTATATCAATGAAGTATGTCATTTTAACTGGTCATTCTGACTGGTCTTTAAACCGTTATATTTTTCAACTTTCAAATGTATTCAAACAGTGGAAATACTTTCATTCATAAATCACACGTGCATGCAAAAACAATTGCACTTAAAGGGGCGGTCAGAATCTTGAAAAGATCTCTCGGTTGGAATATCTTAATTTAAAAAGAAAAGTATTGTTTGTATTTTCTTGGTGAATACTTTTATATAGGTCGACAATTAGAATTTTTAAAAAGAAATGTTTATTTAAAAATATATACATTTTGACACTAAAGCGTTATATTTTATATAATGGTATAATTTTATTACTTGGTTTCGGTGAACGAGTATAGACAAAGAAAGTAGAAGAAGGAGTTGATGGAAATTAATCTTTTGTATTCAACCTCAATTAATATAGCATTTTTGGGCACCCATCTATCCACAACTGCAATGCCCATTCCGCGATTTTGTTCATGCACTCAACATAGTCATGCCTTCCTAAGAAACGTGGTATCTATGGCCTCAGTATTTATGAAAGAATTAGGGGGAGGAAAGGATGCCACAGAGGCCACAACAAAGAATACATAAAATAAACAACGTTGGAAGTGTGTAGATTCTGACTCCATATAATTAAAAACAGACGAATATTGAAGGTTGAGAACCGATTTTATTTACTACCAACAACTTGTATTAGGAGAGGCAAAGTGTTCTTAGGATGGAATGTGATTTAACAAAGGAGATGAATGTTCGTAAAATGTTTGTAGGTATGTATGAATTGACAAGGAATGAATGTTCGTAAAATGTTTGTAGGTATGTATGAATTGACAAGGAATGAATGTTCGTAAACTGTTTGTAGGTATGTATGAATTGACAAGGAATGAATGTTCATAAAATGTAACTTATCTTTTGGACGATGGAGAGAGTAAGGATAGGCCGGTCATCCTGCTGTCGGTGATGCATGTCCTGGCTTGTAACTGGAAAGCGAGTGACTTTTTCATCAGCAGCTAGCAGCCCGGCGTCTTTGTCTTCCTTTTCCTCCTCTCTCCTGGTTCCCTAAAAACCCTCGTTTTATAGTGGCAAACTGGCTCCTAGTGACTATGATATTTGAGGTGTTTATTTTAGGCGCGGAGCTCTGCCATTGGGCGATAATTATTTTGTGGTTATCTTATTTTTTTCTTCCCAAGCGGAAGCGATGCGTGGAGCCATGTGTAAAAGACGATTTTTCATTTTGTCTCTCATGGTGGATGCGTTAACATCCGGTTCGCTGCTAATTCTCATCATGTTCCCACACATCTATCCATTTTATTGGGGTTTTTTGTTTAGCAACAGGTGTATTTCCCTCTGTAGATGACCTTTACAGGTGATCTTTGCAATGATTTTTGCATCAAATTACCGGACATTTATTTTCCAGCCAGGTGTATGTCTGCACTAATCAGCTGGATCTTAAGTTGTATGTGCTGTAGTTCAGACGCAATATTCAGTGATTGTACTCACAATTACATCGGTGTCTTCCAACTACCCCATCAAAAACTGATACCTCATTTCTACTTGCTTTTTAAAATGTCCAAATTAAATTGTTAGCATTGAATATAAAGTTGTTACAACTGGCTCAGTTGATATCGGTTACTAATAACCTTTTTGATGTCCACTACGATTTGGTCTAATAATTGGATAAAAAAAATTTTGATTTGTTCTATTTACCCTGTGCCGATCATTAATTTATTATATTTGGGCATCACCAGAAAATCTGTTATCCATTTCGGGGTGCGTCTCTCTAAACTCTCGCCCTGTAAGAAAAAGTATATATATATATACACATATATAGATAAGTTTTCAGATTAAATATAAGTTTGGGGGCACCGGGTAAATTGAAAGAATGGCTGGATGAGAAACAAGATGATAATAGTCTTAAAGAGACAATATCTAATGTAATAATTTTCTTTTGTTTTTTAATTAATTAGATCAGTATAATACACTTTTGATTGAATTTTTTTTTTAAATGTGAGGGATGTGGGAATAGATAATTGTAGGAGAGTAAAAATCTCTGCAACCTTTTTTTATGGAATATGTAGTTAGAAGAAGCAGCTATTCCAGAATGAATGCAAGAAAAGGTGCTTGTGCAAAACTTGAACCAAACGTAACTAACCGTCTGTTCGGAACATCAGTCAGGCGCTTCGATTTGTCTATAATCTGACATAGGACACCAATCAGCAAATTAATGCGCTTCAAAGGAACAGACGATCTTCGAGGAAAATATTAAAAGGAAAAAAAAATCAATAAATTAAGTAAACAACACACCCTCCAACGCCCGTTCCCAACAACTTTATACAAGATGAATATCCCCACCTTGAATCAACAGTTGCAGACGCCGGTTGTTTCACAAGAAGCAGATGTGGAAGGAAGCCAAACAACAGAATAAAAAAGAATGCTGGACTAACCAGGGGTTCCTCGAAGTTATCTTTTTGAGTTTATGTGGAGACAGAAACTTGGAAATGATACTTCTGTTTCCAAGGGAATATCTTAATTTAATTTAATTTTAATATAAAAATTTAATTAATTTAATTAAAAAAAAAAAAAGAAAAGAAAAACTGGTTGCCTAGTCTCACCCCACAGGAAAAATTTGTTCATGAAAAGAAAGAAATAACAAAAAAAAAAGTTTACTTTACATTAGTTACAATTTTTTTTAATGCAAAAATAAAAAAATGCACGAAAAATACATAAAAAGTTCTTTTTTTTTTTTTTTTTTACTTTTGGGTAAAAAAAATATATGAAAAACACAAAAAAATTTTTTTATTAATTTTGTTCAAATTTTTTTTTTTTTACCTCCACCCCCACCCCCACTCCCGAAAAGAATGGTTGAAAAAAAATTCAACTAGTTTATTTTTTCACTTAAAATAAATTTGTTACAAAAATAAAACAGAAATTATTATGGTAGGTCGCTGTTTCCATTGTTATCTTTTCTGGTGATTTTATTATATTTAAGTGTTTTCTTCAGTATTTTTCTTGAGTTGTGTTGTTATGCTTTGATAATCAGCAATGCTCGGCAAAAGCCGGCAGTTGACGTTATGCTCCAAGCAAAGCCGAACAAAGCCGAGCGGCCAGTTAGTTACATCTGGTTAAAATTCTGCACAAGTACCCAGGAAATTTTGAAAGAAGACGAAATGTACATATATTTTCTTAAAACACAAATTAGGAAATGCCCTGAGTGAATAGTGAAATATAAAGTTTCTGGTTGAAAATAGTCAAAGCAGTAGGAGAAACATCAACTTTACTTTATTATAGAGAAAAGAGAAGAAGAAGAAGAAGAAGAAGAAGAAGAAGAAGAAGATCCTATATCTTTACAAAACCACAGTTCACCCATGCATGAATTATTGTTGCCACATCTAGGCTGCTGCATCCATTACTAGTCTTTCACTCTTAGGGTCCAAAAAGAATCTCAAATCTAATAGGTCCCATAATATCGATCAAGCTCTAACCTCTGCTTCATCGCCACAGTATTGTATCTCTGTGCCTGCTTTACAAATACTTAAATGGAATGCGCTCTGATGAACTCACAGCATTTGTGGCCCCTCCCCTTGACGCACAGGTCCTGGATATGACCTAAAACTATATCCGATGGTGAGGCCCCACCTTGCGGGCTTTGGGGAGTGTGGAGCCACCCTTTAATTGCCATTGCTCCCAGGTCCACTCTGACCCGGAGTGGTAGTACCTGTTAGGGTCCCAACTATGGGTTAAATAGAATCTGACTTAAAAAAAAAAAATATACTCCATTAAAAATCGTTCCTCAAAATAACTAGATTCGGTATTAAATAACCTGAAAAAGGTTGATATGCCGTAAAACAAAAACAACCAACCAACCAACCAACCTTGACGCACATAATCCTGACTAACCTGACACGCAGTAAAATGCCACCCCTTTACTATCAAGGTCCCTAGATGCTAATAGTTTCTTCCCTCAGATTGCTAAACTTTGGAATTCCCTCCCTGTTTCCTGCTTCCCTGGCTGTATCAGCCTGCAGAAGTTTAAATATAATGTGAACAGACATCTTGCTGCTCAACTTCCCAGAGTTCCCTGTTAGACACAATCCCAAGTAATAGTCTCTTGCATTCCAAGTAACAATATGGCTTGTTTGGGGTGAAAAAGAGTTAAAAAAAATAAAGAAAGAAAGAAATTTGTGTAATCAATTTGAATCAATTTCTATCGTTATTTTCAGTCCAAGTGCTCGACTGAACTCCAATATATGGTTCCCTCTTGCCAAACTTTCACAAAACACACTCGACTAGCTACAAACGATTTCCCCAACTCTCTATCAGTACCTAAATCTAAACGCAGATTCCATGAACAAAGCTTCTTTCCCAGAACTGCCCGCTTGTGGAACATTGTTCTGCTGGCTTGCTTCCCAGTTTAATACAACATGGTAGTCTTCAAATTCAATGTAAACAAGTTCTGGTTGAGCCGGCCCCATAAATAATCAAATTCTGCTCAATTTACACCATTAACGATTACTACACTATCATCTTACATTCATTAACCCTTATCCTTGATTGGCCTTCAGGTCTTGATAAGCAGTAACTTCCATGTAAAAAAAAAAAATTTGAATGAAACTTTTACTTACCATTCTCTTTTTGTTTAGCAACCTTAATTTTGGTGTCCAGAAACAAAACATTCCTTGCTGAGAAATGAAATAAAACAAAAGGTTAACATTAATATGCATTTTTTTTTTTTTTTATATCCTGTTTTGTTTAAATCTATGCCAGTATTTGTTAAAGCAGAAAGTGAGGTGGAGATGAGAAGTGGGGGAAGGGGGACTGTGCATCCTTTGGAATGATGATGTAAAAATTTCACAAGAACACATGAAAGCCAACAAGAAAAAAATATACATTTTTCTTCTTTTTTTTAAACCCCTCCCCCAGCAACACATTTTTTTTATATCATTTTGAACAGCCTGTCTCTGCTCTATAATTATTTTCATAGTAAGTGCTCGTCTGAGCTCAAATATGTGGTCCTCCTTTCAAAACTTTTACGAAAATCACTCCTCTAGCTGAAACCACTAGCAATAATTTCCCCTACTCTTTATCTGTGCCTAAACATAAACATGAATTCCATGGACAAAGTTTCTTTCTTAGAACTTGTGGAACTCTGTTCTATTTGCATGCTTTCGAGCTGACTGCAATATGGTCGTCTTCAAGTCCAACGTAAACAAATTATTGATGATCCGTCCCCTTGAATAATCCAATTTATCAAATTTCCACAACTAACAATTACTACACTATTATCCCAATGACTATCGTACACTCATTAACCCTTATACTCGAGTGGACCCTAGACCTTGATAAGAAGTGGCTCCTTTGTGAAAAAAATAAATAAATAAATATGAAAAATAAAAGAACAAAAAACAACAACAAAAGCAACAAAAAAAACCTAAAAGAACAAAAAAAAAAAAAAAAATTCAAAATAAGAACAGCACAAAAAAAGCCTTCAGATCTCTGCAAAATTTCAAAACAAATTAGATATCAAAGAGAACTTACATTTCCCTTGCTCTAGCATTTAACCACCATGCACAAAATAACTGGTAGCTTAGAGCTAATATATCATAACATCTAATATATAATATATACCACTAATATATTTTTAATTGTTTACTAGCAAAGACGCAGACGCCTCGCCCAGTCGTAAAATACGCTTAAATATAATATTTTAATTTATGCAAATTTCATATGTATTATTATAGAGTAAATTCTTTATCGATTATTATATATTATATTGTACTCAATGTATAGTAGTGTCCTCAGCCAACTAAGCCCAGTATTTTTATCATCGGCCCAAAAATCAACAGAGATCAGACCATTCCTGTAATGATCTGTGCTCTGTTGATTTTCTTATTTAAAAATAAAACTACTTGATCAATTTATGTGATTTTAGGAATATGATATTTTCGTTTCGTCACGGGCGTGTACATCATACAGATTTTTCTTTAATTTTTATTATGGGAAAATTCTGGACAATAACCATATAGCTTGCTAGTTTATAAATATTTGAAAATACCAAGAAATTGAAGCTAACACTTCTATCAAAGTTCAACATTAAATGACCCCCAAAAGTGTTGATATGCCATAAAACAAAGCTACCAAACCAAACATTGATAATTCCATTGTGTCCAAAATTCCCTCTATAGATATGCTGCATGAGAAATCATAAGAGAATAATATAAGGGATGTGTAATGTGAGCCCTAAAAGTCTTAAAGACAGGTTTAATTCTTATAACCTCAGAGGAAAATTAAATCTGGACAGTTTGTGCAGAACAAGGAGACTTCATAGGAATTTTTATCCTCGACCCCAAAATCAAGAGATTAGAGCATTCATGTAATGATATGGTCTCTGTTGGTTGTGATGTGATGCTGGTTCTGTGTAGTTCTAGGAGGTCCACCCTCCAAGGTTTTGCTTTCTCTCTTTGAGAAGGTATACAGTAAGAGACAATGAAATGGAGTTTCATTTTATATTAAAAAAAACAACTTTAATGTCATCTTTGTTAGTAGCATGTACAAGAGAGAAACGGCTTAGTAGCTGGAAGTGTTCTTGTGTGTAAAGATAGATTTAATATTATGCCGGCTTGTTGACGGAGAGAATAGTTCGGTTTACACGTGTTTGTAGTCAATAGTAGTTGGAATAAAGAATTAGACAGTTCTGCAACATAAATAAGCTAAGCTAAGCTAGTTAATGGAGAAAGAAAGGGAAAGGTATTAAGTGTATATCTAGTCTATGTATTGACGTGAGTAGTCCTATAGTTTGAAAAGAAAGTTTGTGCGTATACCATGTGTTGTGGACAAAGGATTAAAGAGTCCTGTGATGTAGATTAGATATCTGACAAGCTTATAGAAAGAGAAAGAAAAGTGTTCAGTGTATACGTGTTGTAGGAGCATGCATCCAATAGTAGAGACAGGGGCAAAGGGTTAGTGGCTTGTGGTAGGAAAGAGTATGTATGTGAAGTGCACATGGAAGCAAGTTTTGACAATAGCCATGTTGGCTTGTGGTACTCATGTTAGCCTCGGCCCAAAACCCCAGGCGGTGTTTGCTGCCAGCCAGCAGAGAGAAAACGAGGAGGAGTGTTGCTGATTTCAAGTTTTACATATTCGGTCACGTGACTGGGACCTGGCTTGTGATTAGGCAAGCTAGGAAGAAAATGGATTTCAAATCTCCAGCCGTGAGAATTAACTCCTGCAACTATGCTTGTTGCAAGTTTGTCTGCTACAAAAGGGTTAGTTTATTGCTAATCGTCTGAGGCGCCCTGCTGGGAATCCTGATGGAACTGCACAGGCATCTTTTGCAGATGGCTCCTTCTCTGGAGCACTGACTTTTTCAATCTGTCTCCAGTTTCTGTCTGCACTATTTGTCTGCATGTTCAAAATGCAGTCATTTGCAGAGGTTCCGGTATACTGCTTTCACCGTGCAGTTGTATCTGTAGCTCTTCTATTTTTTGGGGGGGGGAGGGGGGGATAGTTTGCAGCATTTACCATTTCGTCTCTTTGTCAACAGAGTCCTCACTTACTGTTTTCCTGGGTTTTATCTATTTTACCTTTAATGTGGTTAGTTCTTTTTTTTTTTTTTTACATGGAGTTCACCACTTATCAAGGCCCAATGGCCACTCAGGGATAAGGGTTATTGTGTGTACAGTAATCAAAGGGATAGTGTAGCAATAGTATTGGAGAACTAATAAGGTGTCATTACTTGGGGGGGGGTCATCAGGAATTTGTTTGTGTTGGACTTGAAGACATCCAGGTTGAAGTCGGGAGGGAAACAGGCAAGCGGAACAGAGTTCCACAGGCGTGCAGTTCTAAGAAAGAAGCTTTGTTCATGTTATCTACGTTTTGATTTAGGCACAGATAGGGAGTGGGGAAAATTATTGATAGTGGTTTCAGCTAGTCGGGTGTTTTTTGAGAAAGATTGGCGAGGAGGGACCAAAGAATGGAGCTCAGACGAGCACCTGCCATGGAAGTAACGATAAAACAAGGACAGGCTCGCAACGTCTCTTCTGTGGGAAAGAGGTTGCAGGGAAGAGAAAAGGGTATCCCCCACCAAGCCAAAGAGTCTATTTTGCACTCCGTCAAGGCAGGATAGGCTGTTTTTTGCAGCCCCCGCCCAGATGTGGCAACAGTACTCCATCTTTGGACGTACTTGGCTCTTATATAGAGAATTGCATCAGTACTGAGATATCTTCTGGAGCGGTAGAAGGATCCCACCATTTTCCCAGCGACCTTGGCCACAGACTTGATGTATGTGTTCCATTTAAGATCAGGTGTAAAGGTCAAACCCAGGAGCTTATCAAATCCTGGGGCCTCCCTTAGACGAGAGCCATCCATTTCAATTGATGCCAGATGGGGATCAGAGCGTTTATGATGTAGAGATAGGAGCTTGGTCTTAGATGCATTAAAGGTAACCAGCCACCTCTTTCCCCACTGTACCACATGCTCAAGAACTCTGCACAGCTGTCAGTAGCTGTTGAAGTGTCCTTTTCTTAGCCATATCCAGGTGTTTTCATGATTTTCTTCTCTTCTTATGAAACGTGCACATGGCTATTTCTCTTTTTATTTTTATTTTCTTGTCTTTTTGTTTTTGGTTTTGCTGCTTCTTCATTTTGACAGTATCTTTTGCTGTGGTGATCAGCCTTTCAGGAAGTTCATGATTTTTGAGAGAGTGATAGATCTGTTCTCTTAGTTGTACCATAATTGGTAAACAGAATATTGATCGGTGCTTATTTGAGATTCTTACCATTTTGTCATTCTTCCTTTGGCCATCCACTCTGGCACATTTATTTTGTAGACACATTTTTTTCAGTTTTTGTGTCAGTCTTTCATGTAGACTCATAGAATCATGTTTTTTTTGTTTGTTTTTTTTATCAGCATCCATGTGTTCCATTGTGGCCTGGGGCTTTCCAGTTTGTCATATTTCTTAGGGTTGTCATAAATATTTTTTTCATTAATTATTTCCTGTTCTTCATCAGTTTTCCTCAAAGGAAACAGAGTAAAAGAGAACCTTCTCCTCCTAAGACAGAGATAATGGGTCTAGTGGGGATCGGGCAGTCACAGATTGCTTTGCTGGATTCTTGTCACAATATAATCAGCTACAATTTTTTCTTTTGTTTTACAAAAGGATCGCCACATATTAATGCCCAGAAGCCACTCAAGGATAAGGATTAATGTGAGTGTATGGAAGTCATTAGAACAGTAGCGTAGTAATCGTTTGTGAGGGAAATTTCATATAATCAGATTATTTACGAGAACGGTTCAATAAGAACTTGTTTACATTGGAGTTGAAGATGACAGACAATATTGTAGTCAGCTGGAAAGCAGAGCAGTGGAACAGAGTTCCACAGGTGGGAACTTCTAGGAAAGAGGCTTTGTTCATGGAATCTACATTTAGGTTTGGGCACTGATAGAGAGTGGGGGAAATTATTGATAGTGATTTTGGCTAGACGGGTATTTTTTGTGAAAGATTGGCGAAGGGATTGGAGCTCAATTGAATACTTATCATGAAAATGATGGTAGAGCAGAGACAGGCTCGCAACGTCTCTTCTGTGGGAAAGCAGAGAGAAGAAAAAAGGGCATCACCTAGTAGATTTGTAACCAAGTGATTCCTTTTTGCTCACCAACTGCCTACCAGACGTAAGAGTAATTAATTGTTATTTATTTCTTTATGCTTGAAAATGATCTTTGCTCCTCAGTGGTATAATTTTGATGATCAATTTTGGACGGTTCCTCTCTTTGATCTTCCACAACATGGGGAGAGCGGTAATATGACGGACCTGAAACCTTCGACGTCTGCGATCTTCATCAGAGCAGCAATCTCTTTTTGCAAGCAGGTATCAAGCGACCAATTGAAACTCAGGAATTGACCAATTTGCTGACATCATGAGGAGTAATGTAAGTCAGTATCATCCTTTGGCGAAGTGTGTTGTGCAACAGTGATGTGCAAAGAACTTTTTCAGGTCAGGTGCTCAAGTGAAAAAAAATAGCAAAAATATAGCGAGGAACACCGTGTCGGTAGGGTACAAAGGTGTAATACATTTCTTTGAAAAGGACAATTTTAAAACAGGAGTAACAGGGGCAGGTGCTTGGGTACCCCAAGCATAGCCCCCCCCCCCTGCTCTTTGCGTCTCTGCACGTTCCTGTTGTGCAAATTCATTAACTTTATTCGAATTCTTCTTTCTTTCCAGTTTATGGAAAGTACAAAATGTATTTCGAGTGTTTTTTTTTTTTACACTCCTCTTTACTCCTCTTTACTCCTCTTTACTCCTCATGTATGACTTTTAGTCCCAAGTTCTTTGCACCAATTTATCTCTTTTGCTTTTTCTTCATTTTATTCCAGAATGCCCAGGTATTTGTAGTCATTTACTAATGCTGGGACGATTCAAATATTCTTTTTTTCAGCCTCCCTAACAATTACCAATTCTGATTCTTTTTAAATTTCTAAATATGTGTTGTTGTCCGTGGATCAACACACGTTGTGTCCAGATTTAGTCAAAAAGGAGACCAAGAACAGGAAAGAACTCCAACTCACTTTTTCCTTTGTAACAATGACACTTATTTCCGCATTGTTACAGCCGTGACGTCACCCACGTGATTTCGAGCGTGATCTCATTCCGTGCTCCTCGTCTCTCACATAATCAGTTTCTTTCTTTTTTTTTTTTATAATCTTTTTTCTGTACTGGTGAAGTCCTTTCGCATGTATTTACATATGCACATCCACACTACGTTACAAATGTAGTGTTTTTTTTTGTTTTTTTTTTGTGAAGAGGAATTGGATTAACGTCAAAACCCATGTGATAACTGCATATATTTTCGCAAGCATAAAAATACAATTATGAGATGGGTGAGCTTTTGATTTTCGTTTTATTGATAGTTAAAAATCAATAAATATTTATCATTTCAACATTAAATATGAGCCATGCAAAATTAAATTTTGAGCACAAACAAATAAAAAACACTCAAAAAATATTTGCACATATTTGCTGATTCTGATACCCCCAAAAGTTCCAATATTTTTGATTCCCAATTGTGATACCGATTAATGGTCCCAGCAATATTATTTACGTTCAACAAATGTCCTCATCATGTCTCAGTTAGGTAGTTCTGTGTGTTTTACTGTTTTCGGTCTTTTTCTCATCACAAGATGACAGTAGTCAAATGGTTAATGACATGGACTGACGACCTGGGTGTTCCAAGTTCAAATTCACTTTGTTCCATAAAACTCACTTGGCAACCCTCATATGGTCCCTCCCATAAGTACCTGATGACTTTCTAGAATTATTCTGACTAGAAAAATATCAGGGAAACCAATGCCAACAATAGAATCTCCGGGTTCATGTGATATGATGATGATGATCTTTGATATTTGGGATATTATCAGTTAAACCCTAAATTTTCGGAATATAGCAGACTTTTTTTAATCAAATTTAGTTATTAATCTTTTTATGTAAGTTTGATATAAACTTTTGGAATATTAACAGACTTTTTTTAATCAAATTTAGTTATTACTTTTTCTGTGTAAGTTTGACATAAACTTTCAGAATATAACAGACTTTTTTTAAATCAAATTTAGTTATTACTTTTTTGATGTAAGTTTGACATAAACTGATCCTTTTGGTTTCAAAGTTTTTCTCTCAAGGTTTTCATCCTCTAAATATTTTTTAAAGATTTGTTTTTGTGTGAGCTAGGGAAGGGGGTATACATTGTAAACATTCACCAAATAGTTTTTATAAAAACTCAACTTTTCACATAAATTAAATTGTAAAAATAAAAACTGAAAAAAAACTGGGGGTGGGTAGGAATGATAAACTGGACATTCTACAAGGTGATCCTAATGTATGGACAGGTGGGTTTGGTTTGATTTAGTTTGATTTGGTTTGGTTGTTTTGTTTTTCAGAATATCAACCCTTTCTGATTTATTTAATATTGAATCCGGTAATTTTAGAAAAAAGGTTTTATGCTTCAAGTTTTTTTTTTTATATCTTAAAATAATTGTTCATGATGTTTGGTTTGATTGCTTCTTTTCAAGGAATGTTGTTTTTTCTTTTGAGCTTTGCAGAACATGATTCAATCATATTATTTGGATTCTTCAGACTACTGTTCTCATCTTGAGTATCATTTTCATAACGTTTCAGTTGATATAACCTATGACCTTCTTCAGGTGTATCTTGTCAAACTCGGGAATGTTTCTGTCAAACTCTGAAATTTGGATGGAATTTGGAGCGGAACCTTTTATTTATAGCATGTTTATGTTCCATCAGCCATGACTGGATAGAGGTCCTCGCTGAGAATTGAATATTCAACCTTTTTTTTTTTTTTTTTTTTTTTTTTTACACAGTGATCACCACTTATCAAGGCCCGGAAGCCACTCAGGAGAATATCACTTTCACGATTGATTTTTCCAAGTAGTCTAACCACTGCGCCACGGGTCCTTGTTATTCACAGTGTGCTACAGCTTTTCAACGTTCTTCTAACCATCCTTTTAATGAACGACACGTCTCACCTTTATATAGTTTTCCACATTTACATATGGGCGACCGAAAGAATACAAATGCGAATTACTGAGGACCTCTAACCAGTCATGGCTGATGGAACAAGAGCATGCTACCCCTGTTAAGTAAATAAAGGGTTTCATTCAAAATTCTGTCCTAATTCCCGAGTTCAACAGACATTCCCAAGTTCGACAAAATACACCTGAAGAAGGCAGAGGTTATATCGATAGAAATGTGAAAATGACACTAAGGATGAGAACAGTAGTCCAATGGATCCAAACAATATGAATAACCAGTCCTCATCTCCAAAAATTCAGAAACGTGATAACATTAATGTTTAGTGCATGTTAGGTCAGGAGGCCGATATCTTCGGACAGCCTGATCTTGTAGCAACGGGGACACATAAGTTAATTAGATATTTGTCAGCTGCCGTTACTAACCTTGGTTCATTTTGGTATCATTGTTGCAACCTATCCCGTCGTCAACAGACATTGCTTCCCTTTCTTGAAATGAGGTATGGTCAAGCTCTATCCTAGGGGGTTAATCCTTCCAAGCATTACCGGCCACTTTGATGACGGGAGGGGGCTTATTGCCAATCAGCTACCAGGGAATGCCAATAAGTTTGTTCTCTGCTAGTAACCACTCATACGACCCAGTTTTCTATATTACCCTTCTTGAGCGTCCAATATGTAAACCCTTCCACCTAACAGTCACGGGCGATATGGATTGGAATTAATACATAGAAGACGGTGGCAAGTCTGCTGCAAAAAAAGATAGGCTCCTTCTAATAGGCTAGAAAACTTCTCACACCTGTGAGTATCTTATATCTCAACGAAGCCATTATTCAGCAATGCATGGGAGTAGGAAGAAAATTGAGATTATGGTTAAAAAAAAATGTAGTAATAGTAGTAGTATGAGGAGGAGGCAGAGGAGGAGATATGTTTTATATTTTTTTTATATTTTTGCTGTCACATGTACACTAGCGGGCAACTGTTGAGAATGAGATCTCAGAAGGATTTAATTGCTATTGCTCCCAGGTCCACTCTGACCTGGAGTGGTAGTACCTGTTAGGGTCCCAACTATGGGTTAAATAGAATCCGACTTAAAAAAACAAATATACCCCATTAAAAAATCGTTCCTCAAAATCACTAGATTCGGCATTAAATAATCTGAAAAAGGGTTGATATGCCGTAAAACAAAAACAACCAACCAGCCAACTCAGAAGAATTTGTTCGTAATATCTCATTGTTTTGAGTAACAGCACTTTGTTTTGAGGGGTTGATGGTTTATAGTGGTATCAACCATTATTACAAGGTGATCAGCATTCCCAAGTGGGCTACGATGGGCATATGTCACTCGTCTCGAACAGTGTTGTGAGAATAAGTCGAGAAGTTAGGTTAGCTGGTCCTCACAATTCTTGAGGGATAATTTTAATAATCTCCTATATTTTAAAATCATCTCTGCAATGCAAGAATTGAGGGCCAACACATTACAGAAGAAAAAGAAAAAAGAAGATGATATGTCCTGCGAAAGGGATGTATGTGTTTAAAGTAGCTGAGTGGTGTTGGTGGCAATATTCGAGTAATAATCTAGTAAGTTGCCTTAATAAAAGAGCATTTGCGGTCGGAGCTGGTAATATCCTTAAGCATGCGGCTTTCAGTGTATCTTTTGCCATCTCTTAAGCTGGTCTACCAGCCAATCATGCGAGGAACATTCAAAAAGTAATGCTTCTTATTGTTCTTATTGCACCCGAATGGATCAGAGGAAATTGCAAATTACATCTTTATAATGACTGAACTTGCGCATTCATGACCTGAAAGCTTCATCTCTCTGTTGCAGATATTGACGGTGTGAGACTCTAAGAAAGCAACCCCTGTCATGGACATGCATCAAAAGCGAAGATGCGTCATTGAATTCCTCCATGCAGAAAAAATTGAACTGATCAACATTCACCAGCGCTTGTTAAATGTTTATGAAGCCGATGCAGTTTATGTTAGCAGAGTTAGGAGATGGGTTCGTCGATTTCAGAGTGCCAACAGTGATGTGAGTGACAAAGTGTGCTCCAGATTTTTACAACTGATGCATCAAAAGAGGCTGGCAAAAGTGCATTGAAAATGGTTTTGACTATGTAGAAAAATAAATTCTGGAGCACAAAAGGCCGCTCGTTTTAATGGAATCATTCCCGTCTTCGTAGCTCTTCAATGTTTTAGTTTTAGTGAGGAGGAACCCGAATGTGCTCATATTCCATGCATCAGAAAAAGAAGAAGTGGAATATACTTCAAACTCACCTCACTACAAGTAATGAGAATCCCGTTTAAATTCTCAGACATCTTGCAAACTGATTCCACATGGGGTAGTTTTTCAGACGTTGCAGGCAACACAAATTCATCAATCTTTGGTAAAATCTTGGCATGGCAGAGAAGAATGTATGTGCAAAACTGATCCAAAGTTATTATGCCGAAAGCGTGGAAGTCAATTTTCTTGAAAAGGTCATCGATCTCATCATCCTGTGAATAAAATAATAGTTGCTATTAAATATTATCCTTACTTTAAACCTAAATAAATTAATGCATGCATGGAATTATGAGTAGATTTACATTTGGAATATTAATGTGATACTATCGATATCACCCCCACCCCCGCACAAAGTGTTAGGAAGTAAAAATCAAAAGAACAAAGGTATAGAAAGTAAGGCAAACATATCTGTCCCAGTTACTGTCACACCTTGATTAACAATCCCATTTCAACTTTCTTTTGTGTGCATTGATGAACCACTTCTCTTTATCTTTCATCTAACTTTATATATATATATATATATATATATATAGTCATCCACATACAGTACTGTTTTGCTGTTTCACAGCTCATCAGTGCGGCTAGACAGGCAACTGCCTCAAGCCAGGATCGAAACATGACCTCCCAAATGACAGTCAAGGATTTATTTATTTTCAGAATTTTAGATAAGATAAGTCGTTGATAACGTCGGTTTTAAACTTGACAATAAGGAACCGTTTTGGTTCCCAATATCAAGTTCTCTTCATCAGAAATGAGGTAGATCGAATATCGAGAGCTTGATATTGGGTACTAAAATGGTTCCCTACTATCAGGTTTGAAACCAGCCGTACTGATGGGCTATCTTATCTAAACTTGTGAAAATAAAATATAAATATTACGTTCTTATTTTGCAATTTTTTCCCTTAAAATAAAGCACTCTGCTGGAATTCTTTTCCCCAAAACTATAATTAAGTGTATATATATATATATATATATATTCTAATTATTCTAAGTTATATTCCAACTGAAACCAATTTCCCTCTTTCCTCATTCGATTCTTAGCTTTTAATTTATCATTCTGACGTTTCCTCTTAGAGGGTCAGACGATAAGGCCTTAAGGAAATTTTAACAATTCCACCTGCCGGTTTTTTTTTGTTTCTTTGATCTTTTTATTTAAATTAAATTATGTTTCCTCTGAAATTTCTCCTTCCATTTTGCTGTACCAAGAATTTACTTATTTAATTATTATAGTAAAAAATAATTATATATATATATATATATATATATATATATATATATATATATATATATATATATATATATATATATATATAGTGGTAATTTTTGTTATCATTATGATATTACATTTGGGCAATTTATTTGGATTATTTTGATTTACTACTTCCAGTTTATTTAACTTTATATGCTAATAATATATTTTATTTGATACAGTAATCTCTATAAATAAAAATTAAATTTTTCATGCTTTGTTAATTTAATTTAACTTAATCTATGTTTCTAATCAGGTTTTAGTCGAGACAATATATACTTAGATCTATGTAAACAGTTTCGAATTACTTCCTGGCGTTTATTAAGAAGGTTAACTTTAGATATTATTATGTGATAAGATTCTTGATTGCAAAGGTTACATCGGCCAGACTTATTCGGAGATTATTTATTAGCACTTCCTAGTATCGACCATTTCAATTTGCATTCAATTTTATTTATTCTTAATTCCCTAATTCAATTTATTAATGATGTTTTTAAAGTTCAAAATGGCATATGTAAGCAAATAATAAGGTAATTGCAGCTTCTCTTCCAATTTATGGATTTTTTAATCATGCCCAAAGGCATTTTATTTCCTTTTGGTGGATTGATAGTTGTTATTTCTTCTGATGAGTTAAGGGCAAAATAGATTCATTGATTGATATAATAATAATTAATTGAATGATTTTGTGCTACGAAACAGATACTGTCAAGAATTGTAAATGTCAACTGAATTAAAGGAATAAATTGTAAGATGGTAAACATCATGAAATTTTGAATATAGACATTTGTCATTTATTCATAATATGCTCCGTAATTACATTTATTTATAAAAAGGAAATATAAGTGAATAAAAATATTTCCACAGAATATATATATATATATATATATATATATATATATATATATATATATATATATATATACAACTTTCAATTATTATATGTATATCTTCACATAACTGATGTCAAACGATATTTTGACCTTTTCATTTCTGCACTGCTAACTTCGTATGCTGAATAGAAATGGAAGAACGGTTCGGTTATTTATAAAGTGACAAAGATAGCAGCTCAATCAGACTAAAACATCTCCTTTCCCAACAAAGCATATTTGCGTTTCAGTTTGGTAACTTGAGAAAAAACAAACAAACAAGCAGCATCAGCATAACAGAAAGATATGGTGGAAACAAGTGACAACAAGATCATCATGAATGAAAAGAACAGCAGCATCAGCAGGAAGGTGATGGCGGCTGACAACCTTGATGTACCAAGTTCAAATCCAGTTCGTTCCACAGAAACACTTTCACTTAAGAATGTTGGCAACCTTCATGTGGTCCCTCCAGTAATTACCTGATATCTTTCCAGAAAGAATTCCTAATAGAAAGATATCGGGGAAACGAATGGCAACAAAAATTATCATCATCATTAATGATGATCAACAAACAAACAAACAAGTAGCAGCAGCAGCTTAATCAATCTCCTCAGCTTTCAAGGTCAGCGTTAAGGGGTAATGTTAAGAGTGCAGCAGCAGCATCAGCAGCAGCAGCATCAACAGCTTATACTCGAGACTTAAGATTTTGAATCTTTGTTTTATAACATCGTTGCTGATTGCTTGTAGCAGACAACTTCCTTTCTGTCTTGTCCAATCAAAGACCATCATTCAGGCAAGTTGACCACATGACTAAATTTATAAAAGATTAAAACCACTGCAAATTCCCGTTTTTCTTCTTGGCTCTTGCTTGACCACACACTCTGCTGTTAAGGTGCAACTAAGCCCGGGTCTTTGGCCCTGGGTTGACAAGAAGGCAAGCAAGCCAACATGGCTAATGCTGCACACGGACTTGAATGTGGTGCACACACAAACTGGTTTATCTTCTCATGGGATTCTCTAATGTTTCATGACGCACGCTTCTACTAACTTCAACATGCATCCATGAACTCTCTCTTTCATCAACGTCCAAATATAACTCTTTGCATGACTAATCCTCTTCTCTTTTTCTTGACAATCATACTGATGCGTTCCCCAGCACTCTCTGGCCAAAAACAGATGCGAAACAACTTATAGAAAAATAAACGTCTTTATTCTTTTTTCAAAATGCTGCAACTACTAAAATCACTGTTTGCATATAGTACGAGAAAAACTTAGCGACGACGTGGAACAGAGGTGAGGGGCAGTTGACGGTGGTCGAAACAATCGAGCGGCGTTTCAACAACCAGGTGCGTGTCTGTCTTTTTCTCCTTCTGCCGACAAACTGCCCGCTTTTGTTTATATCAGAGTCGAGTTTCTCAATGCACCTGCAATGTCAACGACTTTAACCTGTGATTCCATCAACGAGTCCATCCGGCCTCTGCTACCGTTGACAAGTCAACACCTGCAAGTGTTTCCGCACAGTGCATTGTGCGACAATACTAACAAAGATAATCAATGAAGTTGTGATTAAATATTAGAATGATACTCTTAATTCTACAAGGGTAAAAATTAAGTGAGTATGACTGATGGAAACAGCCAGTAATAGGAGATGCTATGTCAACATCTAGAAACAAAGATTTACTTACATTCGTTGTAGAACCCAATAAATTTCGTAAAATGGACCGGAATTCTTCTAATCTGATTTCCAAAACCGGTTTCGTTTTTGACAACTTGAATCCTTTGCCGAGTTCTTGCACAATTTTTTTAGTCAACCGACTTTCAATCTGCAAATTGAATAAAAGGCAAAATCATATTTTTTAAAGCATTAAATTAATTGATAATTTTTTTTTTTTATTAATTTTTATATTTTTAATAACTGTTAATGATAAAAATAGTTAATAAAAATGGATTTGCTATAATAAATTAATTTTTTATGTTTTTAATTAAAAATAATTTCATTTTTAATTGTTCTAGATTTAATTACATAATTATATAATAACTAAATTAAAAACGGGCAAAAGTTATAGGTCGTTGGCTTGGTATGAGTACTTTATGTCAAACTTCTAGAGTAAATGTGGTATTGTGGTGTCTACTCCCTCTTAACCCTATTAGTCCCTTACTGGGCATTGAACGGATACCATAATACTTAGTTTGCTGCACACAAAGGTCCATATAATACTTCAGTCATATTAGCCTAGCAGTTTCTATGAAAAGGTGAAACGGACATACAGATAAACAAAGAGAAATCTATATATATAAAAGCGAAAATGTATGTATGTATGTATGTGTGTATGCCAGGATCAAAACCCCACCACCCGTACGACAGTCAAGGCTTTGACACATTACGCCAATCAGCAGCTGCTGTGCGAGCAGTGAATTAACGATGTTTTGACATCGTCCGAATACCTAAGCTTGATTTGTTTACACAAAAAGCATCGCTTAATACGCTAATGGTATATCATGTATCACTTTCCAATATGCTCAACTCAAGATAAGGAGTGTTATAGTCATCCACATACAGTACTGTTTCGCTGTATCACAGCTCGTCAATGCGGGTAGACAGGCAACTACCTCATGCCAGGATCGAAACCCGATATATATGATGAATCCTAGCGTGGATGAAACGTGGAATATTCTGTGTAGCTTAATTGCCATATATATTTTATAATTTACTATATATAAAAAAAAAAAAAATCCAAGCATCTGTAAATCATATTAATTGGACTGTTGTTTTTCGTCGATTCGTACGTTGAGTTATTTGGAAAATCATGTGTGAATTTGTCAACATCATCATAATCATTATCATGTACTGCATATGTGTGAGTCTAAAACAAAGTTTTTATTAAAAAAAAGTCCAAGCGTCTGTAAATCATATTAATTGGACTGTTGTTTTTCGTCGATTCGTATGTTGAGTTATTTGGAAAATTATGTGTGAATTTGTCAACATGATCATAATCATTATCATGTACTGCATATGTGTGAGTCTAAAACAAACTTTTAATTTAAGAAAAAAAGAAAGGAGGAAAAAGATCAGGAAGGAAAAGGGACAAAAACGGTCCAGCCGCTGATCACTTAATATGTATGACTTTTGGAATGTTCCTGCATGTGTATTTTACATGTATATATGTGTGTACGTATGTATAGACATATGTATGTATGTGTGTATATGTGTGCCTCTACATGATTATGGTTGCATGTGTGTGCACATGCATGCATATGTTGGCGTACATCTGTATGTACGCATGTGTTTATTGTCATGTGTATGTGGGGTGGAGAGGGCTCCTGTAAGCCGTGGTGAAGGCCACCCCTCTAGGAGAAGCAAATCTTGGATTAAAAAAAAAACAAAAAAACATAAAGCGGGCGACCAGTACCCGCATTAAGCTGGTCTGCAGTTTGACTTGTTGTTGGCTATCTTGCTCTTGCTGGTTGCTGGATGTCAACATTTTGAACTGAGAGAGAGATTTAGCTGTCGTACAAAAAACTCTGTAACATCATCTGTGTATAGATACTCCCTCAGCCATGGAAAAGTTGTGATGCGTGTAGGCCTGAAATGCTGGAAGCATGTATTAATTGATCTGCCATCATTATATGTATATATGTATGTATAGGTGTATGTATGTTCATGTACAGGTGTATGTATATGTGTGTATATCTATATGTATATGTATGTATATGTGTATATGTATATATGTATGTGTGTATGTATATACGTATATATATATTGCTTGTATGTATGTGTATATATGCATGTGTGTGTATGTGCATATGTGCATGTGTGTGTATGTGTATATATGCATGTGTGCATGTATGTATATGTATGCATGCATATGTGTATGCATGCATATGTGTATGTATGTATGTGCATGTTTCTGTATGTGTGCATGTATATGTAGGTAAGTGTATGTATATATATATGTGCATATGTGTACATATGTGTATATGTATATATATGTGTGTATGTATTTGTATATGTGTGTGTGTATTTATATGTATGTACATGTGTATGTATGCGTGTGTATGTATATGTATGTATGTGTATTATACATTGTGTATGTATATATGCTTACAGATAAGTATGTGTGTATGTATATATATATGTATATTTGCATTTATATATAGATATGTATGTATGCCATTGACCGTCTTGTGTAGGTTTATGTATGTATATGTATGTGTATTATGTATTGTGTATGTATGTATGCATATATGTGCATTATATGTATGTGTGTATGTGTATATGTGTATATATGTATGTATGCATGCATGTATGTATACTAATGACCATCTTCAGTGTCATGTTTGTTTGAGCGTGTGAATTTTGCCAGCAGGACTAAAGTCATTTTCGGCTCATGGACTTTCAGTGCCTGAGGGAGTGGCACTCGTCTGACAAGACGTTGCAATCATCATATATATATATTTGTAGTCATCGACATACAGTCCTGTTTTGTTGTATCACAACTCATCAGTGCCGCTAGACTAGCACCTCTCCCAAGCCGAGGATTGAACCCAGAATCATCGCGTTGACAGTCAGCAGTTCTACCAATCGACCTACGGGAGCAGCCCCGTAAATAATCTCGCCAAATGTCTATTTAAACAAACATCCGTCCACCACTTGTACAGTGCTCTAATCACTTTATTTATAAACAAAGAGCAAGCGTCGCATTTTTTTCAGCCAATTAAGTAGCGGGTGAGTTAACTTACGACAGTGCTCTACCCAAAGAGGGGGGGGCTTTAAATATTTATAGTCATCGACATACAGTCCTGTTTCGTTGTATCACAACTCATCAGTACCGCTAGACTAGCACCTCTCCCAAGCCAAGGATTAAACCATATATATATATATATATATATATATATATATATATATATATATATATATATATATATATATATAAATGTAACTCTTGGTTCGTTCATAATTAATAGTCTAAATAATCACTGGAAAGACTGCTTCGGCATTTTAGTATCATATGTTTACTGTACCCATGCGGGTTTTTATATATCTCTTTTTAATTATAACATTATACTTATTTTTTCTATAATAAATAGGTGGTTTTCTTTGTATGTATGGGCCATTTTTTTTTATTTGAGTACAATTATTTCACACCGCATGCCATCACATGACATCACTAAACGGAACTTTTATATACCAAACTGACATTTTTCATTTAAAAATGGAATTATTTCTCTTTCGTTAATATATATATATATATATATATATTTTTTTTAAATATTTCGTGTTTTATATATAAGGTACAATTGTTGAATGTTAATCTTTTGATTGTATTTGTTTGGGAGAAGCACAATTAAAAAAAAAGATTAAAACAGATTAAATTTCACTTAATTTCATCAAGTAGTGTTTTTTTTGTTTTTTTTACAGCGGAAAAAACACGTTTTTATGAGAGCGTGTTGAAGGCAGCCATCTGGGATTTAAAAAAAATTGTTTGAATTTTACAAATGCCAAAGGGAGATAACTCCAGTTAAAGAGCTGACACCCCTCCCCATTTGGTCTTTGCTCCTTTAATTGAAAAAAAAATTGGGGTTTGAATTATATTTTCAAGTAGTTATAAGCTTAAAAAAATAGTAAGTTGAATTATTAAGGTTCTGATCATCATTTTTAATGGCCACTTTCTGATACACCTATAGAACCTCTCCCAAATATACTGACAATAATTTGGTTTCGTCCTTCCCTTCAGTGTTTCCAATAAGGGGGATTGATTTACTAGGATTTGTATTAGAAGCTGGGCACTTATTAAAATTATTTAATTGTTGAATTTTTTGCATTTTGGTTAAATTTGTTAGTTTGCTAGCGCTAAAAGCCCACACAAAAAATTGAACAAAATACAAAATTAAAAAGAATGGTACTCATGCAGAATTTACCCCTCCCACCGCACCGGATTCCAATTAGTTTAGGGTTCGACCGGCAATCACCGGATTCAGTTGAGCGTTGTTCAAATGTTGAAACACTAAATCAACATTTTATTTGTTTTTTTTTGCATAATTAATTAATGATGGGAGTATTTTTTCTGTTTATTTTCTTAACATCTATTGACAAAACAAATTTGTACATTCTCTTGAAAAAAAATCTAACTTTTCTCTACTTTCACCTAACTATTTACAGTGCTCATATAAAGCATTCATTTTTTCTTTTTATAATAAAAATTCTGTTTTCAAAAAGAAATGTTTACTGCCAACTTTCTTTTAAAAAAAAAAAGTGCAAGTTTTCCTGAAAAAAAAAAAAAAAAAAAAATTTCACCTAACAATTTATGGTAAATAATTCACCTTCTCTTAGGGAAAAAACAACTTTTATTGATAAAAAAAAAAAATTGCAAAAATAATAAAATAAATAAACAATACAAAATGCAATTTTTTATGAGGAATGTGTTCCATTTTAACAAACTGAGCCACAGCAACGTGTGGCCGGGTACAGCTGGTATATATATATATATATATATATATATATATATATATATATATATATATATATATATATATATATAAATTCCCTCTCCTCCACTATTTGTTACCAAGTAAGATCTATGACTTACTTCTAGTTTCATCAAATACTTTTGCAAGCAAAATCCGATCCCGCATTTTGCTAAATCCTACCCTCTGATGAGAAGGAAATTATTTCTTCGAAACTCCACGGATTAAGGACTATCCACTTATTTTATGCTTCCTTTTTGAAATTAAATATGTTTTTCACTCTTTTTCAAAGTGTTTTTTAATATGTTTTATTAACTACTTGTTCTTATGTATATATATATATATATACATATATATATATATATATATAAATATATATATATATATATATATATATATATATATATATATATATATATTTTCAACTATTATTTGTACTTTATTGTTCCTTTTGTTTTTATTGTTATACATACCTTGGATTTTGGTCTTATAGCCTTTTTTTTCCTCTGTTTGGTGATGTAATCCAAGGTGATTCTCTTGTCGATTAAGACTGTGTCGGATATGGTGAACCGTAAATCTTCTAACTCCACTTTATCTTCGTCATTTTTTAAGTTAATTATTTTTTCCTTTTTTTGGTGAGAAGAACCAGCACTCGTATCCGCATTTGCGCCTCTCGTCGATTTAGTGTCAATTGTATGTCTGTAAGTCATTGGATGGGTTTGTAGTTTTCCTTCGGCTGAACTTGCCCGCACTTTTCTAATATTTTTTGATGGCAGCATGTTTTTTTTGTTTTTGTTTTGTTTTGCTTTTTTTTTTTTTTTTTAAAGCAATTTTTTATATTAGGGTAGGGGAGGACTATTATTTATTTATTTTTTTTTTTTTTACTTTAGTCTTCAATTGCAATCGACTGTGTTCTTAAATAATCCAAAAATGAGATCCTTTTGACACTGTTAGAATAAATATAAAAGAATATCAAAGAAGAATGAAAAATATGAAGAAAAAAATGAAAGAAAAATGAAAAAAGAAAAAAATGATTACCATGGACAAGAAAAAGAAGACGAAAAACAATTATGAAGAAAAAAAGAAAAAGAAAGAGAATGATAGGATCAAGTAAAGATTAGATACCCCGGTAGCAGACGACAAAGATAGGCACACATTTCAAGTGACACTGGTTGTTCGACCTTGACATTTGTAAACACGTCAAATAGCAGACATGTCCAAATGTTCGCGAGCAAGATTTTTTTAAAAAATATATTTACAAATTTTTTAAGATTTAAAAGAAAAAATATATATTTACAAAACATTTTCTTTAATATTTACAAAACTTTTAAGGATTAAAAAAAAAAAACTTTTCTATTTGCACAAAACTTCTTAATGTAAGTAATAAAACGAACGCATTTAAACAAAATATATTTAAATAAATGAGTGTCTTTCTAGGTGAGTTCTTTTTATATATTTACAGAATTTTTTAATAAAATTATTATTATTATTATTATTATTATTATTATTATTAATTAATAATTATTATTAATAATAATAATAATGAGAATTTCGGATGATGTCAATTAAAAAATACAATTAAAAAAAATTAAATGAAACGAAACTTATTAATAGCAGAAACAAATATAAAATAACTGACTTGTTCAGATTTTTGCGACCAAGATTAATTTTTATGTATTGTGTGTGTGTGTGTGTGTGTGTGTGTGTGTGTGTGTGTGTGTGTGTGTGTGTGTGTGTGTGTGTGTGTGTGTGTGTGTGTGTTTATCTTTCTTTGTGCGTTTTTAATACAATTCAATATTTATTTAAAGTGCGATGTATATAGGTGGTCAGTGAAAGGAGAAATCCTTCTAGACCGAGGCAATTTTAATGCATAATAAAATCACAAGTATAAACAATCGAGACTTTTATTTTTATAAAGATGAAGTGTAGTATCACAAGATACAAATCTTTTTATAATTTTCATTTTTATTAAAAAACAAAACAAAAAAAAATTTGCTATTTGTTTGCTTCTCCATAAAGACAAATTAAATACAAGTAAGTTTAGCGTCCGAAATTTTAAGTTTCTAATGTTTTGTAATTAATATAGTTCATTCTTTTTATTTTTTTCATTTTTATTATAATTATTATTATTATTAGTGTTATTAAAGTTCTGTAAATATATTTAAAAACCGCACTCAGAAAGACTCCCATTTATTTTAATATATTTTGTAAAATTTTTTTTTTTTTTTTTTTTTACATAGGCATCACCACATTATCAAGGTCCAGAGGCCACTCAAGGATAAGGGTTAAAGAGTGTACAGTAGAAATTGGACAATATAGTAATCATTAGTAATGAAAATTTGGTAAATTTGATAACTATATGGAACGGCTCATCAAGAACTTATTTACTTTAGACTTGAACACAACCATATTGTAGTCAGCCGGAAAGCAGGAAAACGGAAGACAATTCCACAGGCGTGCAGTTCTAAGAAAGAAGCTTTGTTCATGGAATCTACGTTTAGGTTTAGGCACAGATAAAGAGTGGGGGGAATTATTGATAGTGTTTACAGCTAGACGAGTGTTTCTTGTGAAAGTTTGGCAAAGGGGGACCATAGATTGAAGCTCAGTCGAACACTTTCCATGAAAATAACGATACATCAGAGACAAACTCGCAACATCTCTTCTGTGAGATAGAGGTTGCAAGGAGGAGAAAAGGACATCTCCTACGAGGCTACGAAGTCTATTTTGAACTTTATCAAGGCAGGACAAGTCCTTTCTAGCAGCTCCTACCCAGATGTGGCAACAGTATTCCATCCTTGGACGTACCTGGCTCTTATATAGATAGAGAATAGCATCAGCAGTGAGATATTTACCGGATCGATAGAAAGATCCCACCATTTTTCCAGCGGCCTTGGCAACAGATTTGATGTACGTGTTCCATTTAAGATCAGGAGTAATGGTTAAGCCCAGAAGCTTGTCAAAACTTGAGGCCTCCTGAAGACGAGAGCCATTCATTTCAATTGATGCCAAATGTGGATTAGAATGTTGATGATGTAAAGAGAGAAGCTTGGTTTTAGATGCATTAAAAGGTCGTTTACTGTCTTAGATGTGCTACCATAAATGGTAGTGTCGTCAGCATAAATGTCTACAAATGATGTAAGGATGTGATTTGGAAGATCATTAATGTAGATCAGGAAAAGAGTTGGGCCCAGGATGGACCCCTGAGGGACACCGGCATTAATACTGTGAGCTTCTGATTTTTGCCCCTCAACTACTACTGTTATGAACCTATCAGAAAGAAATGATTTAATAATTGAGAAGATTTTTCCAGCTATACCATAGCTAGCGATCTTATGAAGTAAACCTTTATGCCATACCCTATCAAAGGCTTTAGATATGTCAAGAGCAATTGCCCTAGAAAAATTGCCACCGTCGAGAGATTTGCTAATCCTATGTGATATAACTGTAAGCACATCTGCTGTAGATCTAGCAGAACGGAAACCATATTGAGTGTCACTAAGAAGGTTATTTTTGTTGAGATGGTTGATTACTTCTGTATTTAACACAGATTCTAGCAACTTACTCATGACGCACAGGAGACATTGGCCTGTTCGTTTCGTTACTTACACAAAAAAGTTTTGTGTAAATAGAAAAAAGTTTTTTTAATCCTTAAAAGTTTTGTAAATATTTAATATTAAAGAAAATATTTTGTAAATATATATTTTTTCTTTTAAATCGTAAAAAGTTTTTGCGAACATTCGGACACGTCTGCTATTTAACGTGTTTACAAACAACCAACGACAATGTGAAGGTCGAACAACCGGTGTCACTTGAAATGTGCGCCTATCTTTGTATTCTGCTACCGGGGTATCTAATCTTTACTTGGTCCGGATGATATGGTTGAAGAAGAAGAAGAAGAAGAAGATGAAGAAGAAGAAGAAGAAGAAGAAGATGATGATGATGATGATGATGATGACGACGACGACGACGACGATGATGATATTGATGATGATGCTGGTATAAATGATGATGCTGATGATGATAATAATGATGATGATGATGATGATGATGATGATGATAACGATGATTATAATAACGATGATGATGATGATGATGATACTGATGATGACGATGATGATGATAATGATGATATTTATGATGACAATGATGATGACGATAACAATGATGATTACGATGATGATGATAACAGTGATGATGATGATGATGATGATGATGATGATGATGATGATGACGATGATGAAGGCGACGACGATGACGACGATGATGATGATGATGATGATGATGATGATGATGATGATGATGATGATGGTGAAGTCAAAGAAAAATGTGCTTGATATTTATTATTATTACCTATGAATAAGCTGATCAGATCTTTCTCTTTTTACAAAACCGCTGACTAGTTGGGCTTATAGATAGTTGATGTCTCCCATTTTAACTTCAAACTCATTTGAAATCTTGGATTCTACAAAATTTAATATCTATTATTATTATTAATGGGATGTGTTGGAGGGTGTGGCAGCGTGATTTATGCCGTTATTTATTCATTAGTTGCTGTATTTTTCTTTTGTTTAGGGGGACACAATGAACACATTGCTGAACCTATTTTAAGAATTGACTGTGGAGGGGGTGTAAATTCATACCTTTTGCCAAAGATTTCAGAAGATATGTCAACTTAAAAGATATAGCAGTTCTTGAAGTCAACTAGCAAATTTTACAGTCTGCATTGATGGCTTAATCAGCACAGGACGTTTTTTGCAATTTTGCAAATATATGTTGTAACAATATTGGACTTTGGATGCGTATAAATAATGTAAAGAACAGTATTTTCGATATAACGATAAATTAAATAAGTAAGTAGAAAATTCTATTAGAAGCTCCACATTTTAGAATTAAAACAACGTGGCAGGATATGACGTTATGGGAAGAAGTCACTAGTGATACATGGTGAATAAGCTGATTAGATCTCTCTTTTTTTTCAAATCTGAAGATCTTTTATTCGCCACACCTTGAAATCCCAGCCTGGATGTAGATCATTATTCCTGAATTTCATGTGAAAACTTTTTTTTTTTTTTTTTTTTTTTTTTTTGCTAAAGTTCATTCTGATATTATTATTACATACAAACTAATACATAGAATGCTTCTGAATTTTTTAGATGAGGATTGATAATATTATTTGGATAATTCAAAGTACTCGTCTCATCTTCAGTGTTATTTTCACAATGTTTTGAAACCTTTTATTTATTCCAAGGGGTTAGGGTAGTCTTGTTCCGTCAGCCATGACTTGGTAGAAATCTTAAGTGATTCGCAATTGTATTCTGAGTGTTACCCACACTGAGGATTGAACCTTCAACCTCCAGAAGAGTGTAACTTTACAAGTGAATTTTACCAAGTATTTTATCACTCAAAATACAATTGCAAATTACTTAGAACTTTTACCCGGCCATGACTGACAGAACGAGTATATGTTACGACCATGGATTAAATAAAGTTCCATTCGAGTTTTCCTAGAGATTCTTCGGTTTAACAGAAAGATTCCCTTTTTTTTTTCTTTTTTTTTTTTACTAGGAGAGAGTGGTTTGGTTTTTATATAAGTGCTCTCTTTCCCTATGGAGGATAGTCTGGAAGGGGGGGGGGTACTGTGAAGAAAAATATTTATCATCTATCAATTAATAATTATTCTTCAAATTTCAGTTTCTTTTGAGAATTATATATATAAAGGCTTTTTTTTTTTTAATGTAAATATCATTCCGCTTGAAAACTCAAATATTTCAGACTTGCATGGAGTTGGATCCAATTAGGCAAGATTGTCTGAATTTCAATTTCCTGTGAAGATTCCTTAAACTTAGGACTTATTTTTATTTATTTATTTATTTATTATTTTATTTTATTTATTTATTTATTTATTTTTGACCAAAGAGGGAGGAGGAAACGTGAAAGTGTCGTGGTCGTCGTCTCCCATCTGCCCTCATTTAGCACTGACCAAGCTGAGCATTTCTTAACTTTGGTGATCCGACGAGAGAAAACAAAACCGTAGTAAAAAAATAAATAGGTACTTGTACAGTTTAGTCAAGACATTAAAAAATGAAAATATCGAAAAAAAAAAGTTTAAATTGTATGTTCTCCGAAAAAAAAAAATTCATTTAATTTTATCAAGTAGGTTTTTTTTTTTTTTACAGCGAAAAAACAATTTATTATGATACCGAGCAAAATGTTCGATTTTCAGGAAGAAAAGCTAGTATTAAAGATGGGGAAGAGTGTCAGCTCTTTAACTGGAGTTATCTCCCTTTGGCATTTCTAAAATTCAAACAATTTTTTTTTTAAATCCAAGATGGCTGCCTTCAACACGCTCTCATAAAAACGTGTTTTTTCCGCTGTAAAAAAAAAAAAAAAAAAAAAAAAAAAAAAAACACCACTTGATGAAATTTTTTTTCCGGAGAACTTCGTTCCATAACGGATACATACAATTTAAACTTTTTTCGATATTTTCATTTTTTAATGTCTTGATTAAACTGTACAAGTACCAACAAATAAATAAATAAAAATAAGAAGTAAATAAATATAAATATACAGTTACTAGCCGAAAAGCTCATCTAACTTTTACTTGTTGGATTAATGAAGTGTTTTCCATTTTGAAAACTAAAAACAATATTTTTTTAATTAGGTCAAACTTAAACGTTACAATTTTGCATATTCGTTTTCTACAAAGTGGGACCTGTGATAAACTAATAGTATCGCAGTAAAATTAGTTAAATAAATGGAAATGAAAGCGGCATAACTTAAAATTAAAAATAGTACTTATGTATTTTTGGTACCGTACTGAAATAATAACGTTATTATTTAGAAAGCTATTCTTAACATGTGGAGAGGAGGGCTCCCACCTAACGATTTAATAATAAAAAAGAATTTAACCGGGAAAAAAAACTATTTCAAAATAGCGCAGTACCAAAAATACATAAGCATCTTAAAAATTCCTTTATTTTAAGTGATTCACTTTTATTAAAATGCATGGTGCTTGTCCAAAATTTCCAGAATTTCCCTTAATATTAAATAAATAAATAAATAAATAATTAAAAAATAAATAAATAAATAAAACTGAAAGAATAAAACTATTAACTGTCGTCTGCTATATTGGCCGAACGTTTCGACGTATTTCGGCGTTTTATGTAAGCTGTGGAAACATGCCGAGGCAACATTCACGGAAAAATGGGTCATTCTCTGCATAAGTACTCAAATTTCTTCAAGAACTACATCATTTGCGCCCTATCTTAGATAAATTCAGTGATTGTCTTCCCTTGCTTTGGCGGGGAGGCTATTGTGCATAAATTAAGCAGTAAGCGAAAGAATAATAAGAAAATTAAGACTACAACAATAATGAAGTGTTGTTTTTGTTGTTGTTGTTGTTGTTGTTGTTTTCTGGTTTAGTATCCAATGGTAACAGTTAACAACAGTAATTTAAATGTCTTACTTACTTATATATATATATATATATATACATATAGATTTAACAAAAAAAAGTTAATCCAAGTTCGCATAAACCGAAATTTAGGTCACGTATAACCTCCGCGGAGAGATGAGGTGAAAATCAAAATCAAAGACAAGGATTAAATGGTGTCTTTAAATTGGTGCCACGAAACGAAACTTTTGTTTCTAGAATAACTGAAAAGAGAGAGAAAGCAAGAAAGAGACTCTATTGTGACATCATAGATCATAGATATGTGTGTGTGTGTGTGTGTGTGTGTGTGTGTGTGTGTGTGTGTGTGTGTGTGTATATATATATATATATATATATATATATATATATATATATATATATATATATATATATATATATATAACAGTAGCAGCAGTCGCGTGTACGTTTATTTGAAAGCAGCTGCAGCAGCCGCAGCTACTAATCGCATTTTTTTTTTCTTTTTTTCGCTTTTTCATCCCAAGCAAGGCATATCGCCATTTCGACGTAAGTGGGCTACTATTTAGAATTGTGTCGAACATTGGACTGGGAGGAGTTAAGCAGCAAGCTGTTTTTACACAGTGTATTTAACATTCTGCAGGTTAGTACAGGGAGGGAATTCCAAAGTCTAGCAGTCTGAGGAAAGAAACTACAAGGGCCGTTCTAAAAGTAACGCTTCCTATTTTTTTTTTTTTTTTTTACTTTTACTGAAAAAGTTAAAGGATTACGACTACAGGAGTGGTACCATTAAAATGAGCGACCTTTAGTGTTACAGAATTTACTTTTCTACATAGTCACTACCGTTCTCAATGCACTTTTGTCAGGAATTCAATCACTGCTTCTGACACACGATAGGGGTTGCTTTTTTAGAGTTTCACACCATCAATATCTGCAACAGAGAGATTAAACTTTCAGATCAAAAATGAATAAGTTCAGTCATCATAGCAATGCAATTTACAACCTCGTCTGATCCATTTGGGCGGAATAAAAAAAAAGTAGAAGGAATTACTTTTGGAACGCCTTTCATATTAGAGTAGAAGGCTTTCTGATATCTAGGGACATCAAGGGGTGGGATTTTGCTGCTTGTCGGGTTAGTCAAGAGTATGTACATCAAGGGGGCATACATCAGAGCACATTCCATTAAAGTACATGTAAAACATGCACAGACATGCAACATTGCAGCGATGAGACAGATGTTAGAGCTTGGACAATAGTGTGGGGCTTGAGACTTTTTTTTGGATCCTGTCTAACAATGAGAGTCTAGTGGTAGAGGTGCCAGTCCAGATGTGCCAACACTACTTCATGCATTGGCAAATTGTGGCTTTGTAAAGATATAGGATTTTTTTTTTTTTTTTACAAAGAGGTCATCCCTTTATGAGGGCCTGGAGGCCACTTGAGGGTAAGGGTTATTGAGTGCACAGTAGTCAATTGAGATAATTTCATAGTAATCGTTAGTAGTAGAAATTTGGTAAATTGGATTATTTAATGGGACGGGTCATCAAGAATTTGTTTACATTGGACTTGAAGACAACCAAATTGTAGTCAGCTGGAAAACAGACTAACAGAAGAGAGTTCCACAGGCGTGCAGTTCTGAGAAAGACGCTTTGTTCGTGGAATCTACGTTTCTGTTTAGACACAGATAAAGAGTGGGGAAAATTATTGGCAGTGGTTTCAACTAGACATGGAGCCTCCCCAAGACAAGGACCATTCATTTCAATTGATGCCAGATGGGGATCAGAGCATTGATGATGTAAAGATAAAAGCTTGGTTTTAGATGCATTAAAAGTAACCAGCCACCTCTTTCCCCATTGTACTGTGTGCTCAAGATCGGAGGAGAAAGAATCAGAGAGAACTTGGTCATTTATTACCTTTGATGTGTTGCCATAGATGGTAGTGTCATTAGCAAAAATGTCTACGAATGATCTAAGTATGTGTTTTGGGAGATTATTGATGTAGATCAAGAAGAGAGTTGGGTCAAGGATGGACACCTGAGGAACTCTATCATTAATACTGAGAGCTTCCGATTTCTGCCCATCAACCACTACTCTTATGATCCTAAACCTATCAGAGAGAAATGATTTAATAATTGAGAAGAGATTTCCAGCCGTACTGTAGCTTGAAATCTTGTGAAGTAGGTCTTCATGCCATACCCTATCAAAGGCCTTTGATATGTCAAGAGCAATTGCCCTAGTAAGGAATGAAAACCATATTGCATGTCACTAAGAAGGTTATTTCTGCTAAGGTGGTTGACTACTTCTCTATTTAACATGGATTCCAGCAACTTACTCATGACACACAGGAGACTTATTGGTCTGTACTAAGAGGGAGATGGCCGATCACATGAATTCTTAAATACAAGGCATACTGATGAGGTTTTCCAGGGTGTTGGGAAGCACTTCTCCTTAAGACAACGCTTAAACAGCTTTGTAAGTATGGGGGCAAGTTCTGGTTGAAGCTTTTTCAGCACTATAATTGGAATGCTGTCAGGGTCAGTTGTTTTACTGGAATCAAGGTTTTTGATTAGCTTGGCAACATCATGCACAGATATTTGTATGTCGCATAGCGTGTTTTCTGATACAGGAGGAAATATGGGGGTGGGTGATGACATTGGTCGTATAGGGTAGAATTAGCTGCAAAGTTTTTGGCAAAGAGTTTGACTTTGTCTAATGCTGATGAGATTACCTCAGGTCCATTGATGATGGTTGGGATAGAGCACACACTTCTGTTCAGGACCCTGTTTGCTATTTGCCAAAATTGATGGGAACCTAGCCGCTGCTCAGCTACTTTGGATTTTACAGACTCAGCATACAACTCTCTTGCATTTTTTATTACTCTTTTACAGTGATTGCTGGCAGTTCTGAAGTCAACTTTAGTCTCAGTACATCTATTATGTTGGAAGCAATGGAAAAAGTGATTTCTGTGCATGATGGCAGCAGCACATTCTGGAAAGAACTACGGCTGACTTTTTTGATGGAACTTTTTCGAGGGTATTCAACGGTCTATACCTACTATTAACCATTCGGTCAGGTCTGATACTATAGAGGACACATCATTTTTAAACATGGAGCACAGAGGTAAGTCAGATATAAATGTACAGAAGCTATCCCAGTCGGTCATAGAATATTGATATACTGTACAATGGAGAGCTACGTCTGAAGACTTATTACATTTCATTTTTATCTTCACTGATACAACCAAATGGTCAGAGCATCCCATTGGAGACATAACAGAAGTTGAACATAGCTCAAGGCAAATTGTGAGAAAAAGGTCTAGAAGATTTGCATAATGACCGTCAGTGTCAGGCACACGGTTGGGTTCATGAACAATCTGAGTGAGGTCATAAGCAATGGTGAAATTGTGGCAGAACCTCTCCCGATCACCTGTCTTGTTTGAGTGGATTAACCATTCTACATTGTGGACATTGAAGTCTCCACAAATGTAAATATTAGCTGGAGGAGGAGCAGACAGGATGTGGTCAATTTTCTTAGATATGCTCTTAAAGATTGTAACTCCACTATTATAGGGGTGATAGAGGGCAAATATAAATGCAGTGGAGTAAGCAAGTGTAACCTGGAAGAACATATACGGTAAATTAGGGTCTTCTCTGGAGATGTCCCTTCCACATGGAAAGCCATCTCTAATGTAGGCACATATTCCATGCCCATGGCGATCTTGGGGATCAGATTTGGATGTTAAGTTAGTGTATCCTTTAATTACAAACTCATCTAGGAAAATGGTCGGTCCAATTCCAGTTTCACTTAAGAATAATAAATCCAGTTCAGTCTCCTGTAATTGGGTTTTAACCTCTGGAAGGTTGGAATGTAGACCCCTGATGTTGAAGAAGGTGACATGGTAGTGAGGGTCTACGTTGGAAGATAGAATTATGGGTTTATTCGTGTATTTTTTCTGGAGACTTTTCATGGAGAAGTTTTGGGATTTGTGGAACAGGTCAACAGTCTTGGTTAGGGCAGAGTAGAGAGGGAAAGTAAGAGAGAAAAAGAAAGGAAGATTTTTTTTTGTAGCATATGATAAGTAAAGCCGTAACAATTACCCATTAATCCCATTAATATTGCATCAAGAAGCCCCACCAGAAGCTACTGCATGGTCCAGAATCCATTCACCAAATGGCAATACAGCAGCCCCAGTATTTTGCACCTGCTGATAGAACAGCCTCTTTAGTGGTTACTCCATGGTTCGGGTCTTTGACTTTCAGGCGGTTAACGTCAGCCGAGATAAAACATTTACCTCTAGCACCCTTACTAGTGACATGGCCACCAGAATAGTCTATATCTTTATTTCATTGTTTTATTAATTGTGTAATAGGCTCTCTCATATCAGTAGTTTTCTAGCATGGCAGACTGAGCCCACCTTGGCAGCAGCCTTGGCAATGTTCTCAATGTACTTGTCATGCAATCAGTGATGGAGTATCAGAAGAGATTGTAAATTGCATTGATATGATGACTGAACTCATGCATTCTTGATCTGAAAGTTTAATCTCTCTGTTGCAGATATTGATGGTGTGGAACTCTAAGAAAGGAAAAAAGCTTAGTCTTGGTAGCATTAAATGTTACCATTCCACTTATGGTGCGATTCCACTACAGGTCGGATATATGTACATTCGTTTTTCCCTCATGTCTATTATAAAGCGCTGTGTCATCAGGAGATATGCCCATCTTGGACACAATTTTATTACAGAGGTCTTTTATGAATATCAGAAATAATAAAAGTCCAAACACACACACATACACACACACACACACACACACACACGCACACACACACACACACACACACATGTATATATATATATATATATATATATATATATATATATATATATATATATATAAAGTTATAAAGATATATATGGCAATTAGCTACACAGAATATTCCACGTTTCATTCTTGCAAGAATTCGTCCAGCTTATGCAAAGACTTGTGGTTACCGTATGTTTTTATATATGCACATGCTATTGAATATTTAGTTAGCCAATCAGCTTCCTAGTTTCCACTACATCCATCTTAATCAGCCAATGGGTGGGCACTTTCAGGACAATGATGCGGTTGACCTTAGTTTCACCTCTTCCTTTGTTTTTAAGGAGAAGATATCTAAGTAAGCTGACCTATTTTCAACCTAGGTGTAGTTAGATATTTAAAAAAAGAAACACACACACACACACACACACACACACACACACACACACACACACACACACACACACACATACCAAATAGAATTAGAGGAATTCTTTAAAACGAGACTTATCAGGATGATGCAAAGCTCACCAATTGAGGAGGAGCTTAGATAGAAGAGAAGAATAAAAGAACGACAATATAAAAATATATAAATTTTATCGCTGATTCATTACGGAGATTGCATCAATTGTATCCTACATCCCCAATCGATGTCATCTCCCTATTGAATCAACGATAAAATTTATATGCATTAGTATATATTTTTATATTGTTGTTCTTTTATTCTTCTCTTATATATATATATATTAAATTTTTCTGAGTCTGTCAGCTTGTCTGTTTGTTTGTCCCATTTTTTCCCCCTGAAACTACTGAGCCGATCTGGCTGAAATTTTGTATAAAACCTTGTTATGATAACGGGCAGCAAAGTAAGTATTATGATATCCATTTGATCCGCAGTTAGGGATTAATAGGGATTAGTCACCACAATACCACATTTACTCTAGAAGTTTCCTTGGAAACTACTGGATCGATCTGTCTGTAACTTTGTATGGACTTTTGTTATGATATGATGCAGCAGACTAAATATTATGGTGCCCGTTTGATGCAGAGTTAGGGATTAGTAGGGATTAGTCATCAAAATATGGTATTTAGTCTAGAAGGTTTCAGTAACTACTGGTCCGATCTTACTGAAATTTTGTATGAACCTTTGTCATAATAAGGCACGGCAAATTAAATATGGTTTTTGTTTAATTTACAGTCAAAGATTAATAGTATTTAATGCAAAAATGTGCACAAATTTAACCATATTCAGCCATTAATTTGGCATAAAGCTCTCATTATAAGCTAACAAGCTGTAACTTTTGCCTGTTTTTAATGTGCTAAAAAGTAATTAATAAATAAATTTTTATATACCCTGCATAATGTATGTAATTCATTTTCATTCCTTCTTCTTCTTGTCCATTTTCCTTCTCATTTTGAATTTTATGCATGTATGATGCAAATGCTTCAGTACTTATGAATAAAAAGAGTTCAATCTCTTGTTGTCAGCATAATTCAGGGGAGACAATTGTAATATGGTTCAAGGAATGGTAACTCCTGAGCAAACTGAGCGGGCATCAGTAATATCAAGTGTAAGATAAAATACTTGCCAGCTAGTTTGCCAAATCATAACCAACTTATCATCACCTCCAGATGCCCGGTGTTTTCCACTGTGAGACCACCTTACACAATTCACACAACCTAAAACAAAATAATAAGATAAAAAAAAAAATGCTTCAATGAATCCAAACTAAAGTAAGCAAAGCAAGACTTTCACAGTATGGCAGGTGTCTGGTGGAAGATGTTCGGTTGATTACACGTCTTTAAATAGTATCTGAGTTGTCAACATTCAAAACAAAATACAAGTGCCAGACTAATGATGCTAATTATCAGTGCAGTTGTACCATAAATGTATAAAGTATTGGATGTGTATTATAATCCACAGAGGTACGAAAAATGGGCAAAAATTAAAAAAATATAACAAATAAATGTTATCAAAGGCAAGATAAGTAACTCTTCTACCTATCCGGAAAAGTTTTTAGTGTTTTTTTGTTTTTTTTTACAAAGGAGTCACCACTATCAAGGACTGGAGGCCACTCGAGGATCAGTTAATAAGTGTACGGTATCAATGGGGAAAATATTGTAGTAATTGTTAGTATTGGAAATTTGGTAAATTGGATAACTTAAGGGGGCGGTTCATCAAGAACTTGTTCACGTTGCACTTGAAGACAACCATATTGTAGTTAGTTGAAAAGTAGGAAAATGGAACAGAGTTCCACAGGCATGCAGTTCTAAGAAAGAAGCTTTGTTTATTAAATCTGCATTTAGGTTTAGGCACAGATAAAGAGTGGGGAAAATTATTGACAATGGTTTCAACTAGACGAGTGTTTTTCATGAAAGTTTGGCCAGAGGAGACCGTAGATTGGAGCTCAGATGAGCACTTGCCATGGAAATAATGATAAGGCAGAGACAGGCTTGCAACGTCTCTTCTGTGGGAAAGAGGTGTCAGGGAAGAGAAAAGGGCATCCCCCACTAAGCTATGAAGTCTATCTTGAACTCTGTCAAGGCAAGATAAGCTGCTTCTAGCAGCTCCTGCCCAGATGTGGCAACAGTACTCCATTTTTGGACATACTTGGCTCTTATATAGATAGAGAATTGCATCAGCAGTGAGATATCTACTGGAGTAGAAGAACAATCCTACCATTTTTCCAGCAGTTTTGGCAACAGATTTGATGTACATGTTTCATTTCAGATCAGAAGTAAAAATCAAGTCCAGAAGCTTGTTGAAACATGGAGCCTCCCCAAGATGAGAGCCATTCATTTCAATTGATGCCAGATGGGGATCAGAGCGTTGATAAAGAAGCTTCGTTTATTTCTCTTTCTTTATCTCCCTCATAAGATCATTGTTAGAGTATGGTATCAAAGCCTCTTCCCCATATCTATGATGTGATATCCCGCATCTGGAGAGAGTTAAAAAACTGGCTACTCAAACGGTGCTGGTTCTATGAGAGCCGTATAATGATAGCCAATTCAAAATAGCCTTTTCTCCCTTGAGCGCCGATGATTATGCAGGGATCTGATTTTGGCTTACAATCTCCTCAATGGGTAATATGATATATCTCAAGACTTATTATTTACTCCTGCACCAAAAAGAGGACTATGCGGATACTACATGAAATTTTTTCACCGTCGATTTTGATTGAATTGAAGGAGGGTTCCATTCTCAATCAGAATCACTGAACCACTTTATTCTTTTATTCACATTCACCCCTAAAAAGGCATATCACCACTTGGATGTAAGGGGCTGCTATTTGAGAACATGCCTGGGAAAGATTAACAAGATGTTGGTTTACATTACATTTAAACTTTTGCATATCTGTACAGTCAGGGAAGCAGGTAGCAGGAAGGGAATTCCAAAGTCTAGCTGTTTGAGGGGAGAAACTGTTAGAGCAGAAAGCTTTCTTGCATTTAGGGGCCACAGCAGTGTTACTAAATGGGTTTGTCGGGGATATGTACGTTGAGGGGGCACAAGTGTAATGAGTTCATCAGAACACATTCCATTAAAATATTTATAAAACAGGCACAGAGATGCAACATTGTGGCGATGGGACAGGGGTTGGAGCTTAGTTGACAAAATAGACTTCCAAGTGAAGTAATAAAAGCAGCAACACTGCAACAGTTTAAGGCAAATTTAGACAGGTACTGCACTACTGTGTCCTTGTCTTCGTAAATTTTTTATCACCTTTTCCTTAGATGGACTAGGGCATTGAGCACTTTTCAATTTTGCATATACCATTTACCAAGTGGCATAATATATTCTTACACACACTTGCTCTATCTGGGGTATTAAGCACTTTCTGATTCAATATGCACTACTTACTAAGTATTAATGTTCAATTGTTACACACCTTCTCTATCTTGGGAATTGAGCACTTTGATTATTACTGTATTGTTACTATTATTACTCCCAAGCGATCTTATTACTAAAATGAAAAACGTTGAAGCTATTGCTTCCAATATTACAGCATTTAAACTAGTGTTGGGACAATAAATTAGAATTGGAATCGGAAAAATCGGAAGATTTGGGGGTATCAGAATCGATGTCGGAATTGGAAAAAAATTGATGCCTATTTTCCGATGCCAAAACGATTTTTTTAATTGTCTTTTTTTTATTTGATTTTGTTTAAAGTAAAATCTTCCATAGCTGGTAATAATGATAAAATAATAAATATTTATTAATTTTAAATACCAGTAAAGCTAAAATTGATGGATCATCCCCCACAAGTGTATTTTGACGATTAGAAAAATATCTGCCTATTTAACGTGTATTTTTACAAAAATTGGGGAAATTAACACTCTTCTAGTTAAATAATTACAGATTTTTAAAGAATCGGAATTGGGATCGGTAATTATACCAGAATCGGGAATTTAGCATGGAATCAGTAATTTAGCATGGAATCGGTAATTTAGCACGGAACCAGTAATTGTATTGGAATTGGGAAAAATATTGGAATCATCCTATCACTAATTTAAACATACCTGGCCTATCTGGAGCATGGATCACTTTTGGATTAACATATAACACTTATTAAATATAATCTAATATATAAAACTCATATCTGTATGTCTGTCTTTCTCCATTTTTCAAACTACATCTCACCCAAGACCCCATAACATCGAGATGCAAGGTCACAGAGTGGTACAAGGTGGGTCAAATGATTGCATTTTTTTTATATGGTAGTCACCACTTATCAAGGCCCACAAGCCACTTGGGAATAAGGGTTATTGCATGTACAGTAGTCAATCGGATAATATCGTAATAATCGTCAGTAATGGAGATTTGATAAAGTGTCTTACTTAAGGGGGCGGTTTATCAGGAATTTGTTTAAAGGCATCCAAGTTGTAGTCAGGTGGGAAACAGGCTAATGGAAAAGAGTTCCACAGGTGTGCACTTCTAAGAAAGAAGCTTTGTTCATGGAATTAATGTTTTAATTTAAGCACAGATAAAAAATGAGGAAAATTATTGACAGTGGTTTTAGCTAGACGGGTGTTTTTCAGGAAAGATTGGAGAGGGGGAATCAGAGACTGGAGCTCAGACGAGCACTTGCCATGGAAGTAACGATAAAACAAAGACAGGCTCGCAACGTCTCTTCTGTGAGAAAGAGGTTGCAGGGAAGAGAAAAGGGCATCCCCCACTAAGCCACAAAGTCTATTTTGTACTCTATAAAGGCAGGATAGGCTGTTTTTAGCAGCTCCTACCCAGATGTGGCAGCAATACTCCATCCTGGAACATACTTGGCTTTTATATAGATAGAGAATTGCATTAGCAGTGAGATATCTTCTGGAGCGGTAGAAGGATCCTACCATTTTTCCAGCAACCTTGGCAACAGACTTGATGTACGTGTTCCATTTCAGGTCAGGAGTAAAGATCAATCCCAGAAGCTTATCAAAACATGGAGCCTCCCCTAGATGAGAGCCATCCATTTCAATTGATACCAGATGGGGATCAGAGCATTGATGGTGTAAAGAGAGAAGCTTGGTTTTAGATGCATTAAAAGTAACCAGCCACGTCTTCCCCCACTGTACCATGTGCTCAAGATCAGAGGAGAGAGAATCAGAGAGAACTTTGTCATTTACGGCCTTTGATGTGTTGCCATAGATGGTCATGTCATCAGCATAGATGTCAACGAATGATTTAAGTATGTGTTTTGGGAGATCATTGATGTAGCTCAGGAAGAGAGTTGGGCCCAGGATGGAACCCTGAGGGACACCAGCATTAATACTGTGGGCTTCTGATTTCTGCCCATCAACCACTAATCTTATGAGCCTATCAGAGAGAAATGATTTAATAATTGAGAAAATATTTCCAGTTATACTATAGCTGGAAATCTTGTGAAGTAGGCCTTTATGCCGTACCTTATCGAAGGCCTTTAATATGTCCAGAGCAATTGCCCTAGAAAGGAAGCCTTTGTCAAGAGATTCACTAATCCTATGAGATATAACCGTTAGCACATCTGCAGTAGATCTGGCAGAACGGAAACCATATTGCATGTCACTAAGAAGGTTATTTCTGCTGAGGTGGTTGACTACTGCTTTATTCAATATAGATTCCAGCAACTTACTCATAACACACAGGAGACTTATTGGTCTTTACTGAGAGGGAGATGACCTATCGCCTGAATTCTCAAATACAGGGCATACTGATGAGGTTTTCCAGGGTGTTGGGAAGCACTTCTCCCTAAGGCAACACTTAAACAGTTTTGTAAGTATAGAGGCAAGTTCTGGTTGAAACTTTTTCAACACTATAATTGCAATGAAGCTTTTTTAACACTATAATTTTGCGGGCCATTCTTTTTTTTTTTTTTTATAGACCTTTAGCCGGTAAAAACCGCTGCTAAGGTGTTAAAATTTTTTTAAATTGGAACTTGGCAGGCCCAAGTCAACTTAAAGTGTTCTTGTATGCATGAGCAAATGCACCTTTACATGCTATTGCTCAAACGTTAACGACTAAGGCTGGAACACTATATGTTTTAGTTTGATTCTAGGTATGGCATTCAAGTCATTTTTTTTTTAGTTTTGAAATAACTACTATATATTGGATACATTATAATATATAATAATCAATAGAATGCTGACTCTATAAGAATAAATACAAAATCTGTATAAATTAAGGTAATCTCCAAAAATACGGATCACGTGACTCTTCTGGCGGCCATGTTGTAAGCCCTAACGGTATTTTTGGAGATTACCTAAATTAAATTATCATATTTAAGCATATTTTACCACCGGGCAGTGTCGGATGTTCAGCTAGTAGTGTGTATTAGTAAAAAGGAGAAGAAAGTTGCCCAGGATTAAATATAAACAGACATATGTTGAGCTGGGAGGAGAGTGGGGGAGGGTAACTTGATGACTCCCCCCCCCCCGGAATGCGGCTTTATTACACTCTTGATTTGGAGAAAGAAGGAGACAAGAAACTCGCTGTTTCCCAGTAATAAATATAATTACTTATCTGTTTCATTAAATTCTTAGGCTGGGAGTGGTGTAAAGCAAGATACTCGATGTTGCCCGGAAATACATTAAAACAAATATAGGTTTCATTATTTTTTATTTATTTATTTATTGGAATCCTTTAAGATGAGTAATTTGTGTATTTATTTATTTATTTATTTGTGAACTGTTATCTTCATCTTCATAGTTTCTGTTGCTTCACCATGTTTCGGCCAACTCATCCTCTGGCCTTCTTCAGGTGATTAACCGCAACAGGATAGGAATACTGTGTTTCGTAACTGTATCCCTTGTAATTACTGCCTTCCATAGTCGTCGTCTCACCATGTTTTTTGGTCAACTAAATCTCTGGCTTGCTTTGGGTAGGATTGAAACTGATATTTTCAGACAATGCTCAGGAACCGTAGAGATTCATCGCATTTATCCACTGTGATATGGTTGGCAAAACAACAAAAACAGCAACTATGAAGATGAGGATAACAGTTCAAAAATAAATAAATATAAAGGTTTCATTATGTTATTGATAAATAAAGGGAAGGAGACATGGAACTTAGTATTGTCTGGCAATAAATATAAGCAAGTAATTGTTTTACTAGAGCGTTGAGCTCAAAGGGAGGAAGGCAGAATACTTAGCATTTCCCAGGAATACATTAAAACAAATAGCGGGTTCATTACATTATTTATACTGTCAGAAATAACACGGATGAAATGGGATTCCTGATTGGTTGATATTATAACTTCCACTGAAATACAGAGATTGCACCTTTCGCAGGAATTTTGACTTGGAATCAGTTGCTAACAAATCTTTGGGCGAATCCAGCTCATTTTATGTTCTCCATTTGAACTTAATTATAGTTCTCTTTAATCATCTAATTGACGATTGGATTGACAAAGAAATATAAACTCTCTAAAGATGGCGGGAGTTATATGCTTTAAAAAAAATATTATTATGCCAATTAATGGAAATTGAACAATTGATTAATTATCAAACTATTTATGCATGCTTCTTTTTTTTTCCTCAAACTAACATGTCCACGATGACATAAACTATCAGGCTCAAATTGCCAACTAAATTACTCATTTGATTTAGCAATGACTAAATCAGAACAGAGGAAACCACCAGGAGGTAAGTCTTTGTTTTTTTTTTTTGTTTTTTTGTTTTTTTTATCTCAGGTTATTTCCAGCAATGGCGGCACTGCTTGTTTTAGTTACTTCTCACAATAAAGAGGAGGAAGGAGACTAGAAACTTGTTGCTGCTAGGGAACAAAAAGGAAACGGGTATTTGTTTTTATTAGAGTATTAAGCCTTGATTAGCCTTGAGTCTTCAAGTCTAACGTAAACAAGTTTTTGATGAGCTGTTCCATATAAGTTAACAAATTTACCGAATTTCCATTACTAACAATTACTATATTGTCCAATTGTCTACTATACACTTTTTTTAACCCTTAATCTCGAGTGGCCCCTGGGCCTTGATAAGTGGTGATGCCTATGTAAAAAAAAAATAAATAAATAAAATTAAGCTCGGAGGGAGGAAAGTGAGATACTTAGTGTTCCTCAGGAATACATTAAAATAAATATAGATTACGTTATATCATCTATACAGAGCAGGAAGGAGATTAAAAACTCTGCATTACTCGGGAATAAATATAAACAGGTATTTGTTTCATTGTAGTGTTGGTTGAGCCGGGCGGAGGGGGGGGGGAGCAAAATACTTTACATTGTTTGGGGCATATATTAAAACAAACATAGGCTTATCTGTATAAGAGCCAGATATGATGGAGTACTGCTGCCATAGCTGCTGGGAGCACCCTATCCTGCTTTGACAAAGTTCATAACGGACTTCGAAATCTAGTAGATGATGCCCATTTTTCTTCCCTACAACATCTTTCCCACAGAAGAGATGTTGCAAGCCTGTCTTTGTTCTATTCTCATCTTCATAGCTTGTCTGAGCTTTAATCTATGGTCCCACCTCCTTGTCAAACTTTCACAAAAAAACTCATCTTCAAAGACCATCAATAATTTCCCCCACAAATTCCATTAACAAAGCTTCTTTCCTAGAATTGCCCGTCTGTGGAACTCTGTTTTACTGGCTTGCTTTTCAGCTGACTACAATATGGTTATCTTCAAGTTCTTGTTGTGTCGCCCCCCCCCCCCATTAATCCATTTCTATCCCATTTCCACCACTATTAATACACTGTTGTCTCAGTAACTACTATACATTCATCAGCCCTTATCCTTGAGTGGCTTTCAGGCCCTGATAAGAGGTGACTCCTATGTAAAAAGAAAAATTAACAGCTTTAAGGCTAAAAGCTCAAAGGAATTTTTACATTTTTGTTGCCTTAACAAATCTTGTTTTCCAGGCTGCTGGAAAATTACTTCTGTGGTACCAGCTTTTAAGAATTCTGACGAAAGAATTGACCCATTAAATTATCGCCCCATTAGCCTCCTCCTGCTTTTTGCCAAAATATTTGAGTCCATAATCAATCAAGCTCTAGTCCATCACCTTACAGCTATTAATCTTCTGACCGACAAACAATATGGATTTAAGCAAGCCCGTTCCACAGCAGATATCCTAACTGTAATCTCTGAACATATGTACCATTCACTGGACAAAGAAGGGGAGAGTAGAGTAGTAGCCCTAGATATATCTAAGGCCTTTGACAGAGTATGGCACGATGGTATTCTCAGGAAAATCACATCATATGGTATCACTGGAAGAATACATGACATAATTAAATCCTTCTTAAGTAAGAGAAGAATCCAGGTTGTCTTCAAGGGTCATACATCTAAACAATATGATATAAATGTGGGAGTACCTTAGGGGTCTATCCTTAGACCTTTATTATTCCTAATGTTCATAAATGACCTCCCTGATAAAATTGTCTTTGAGATGGGTATATTTGCTGATGACACATGCTCTATAAGAGGCACGAGGGCAAAACAAATGAGCATTTTTATCGTTATTTTCATGGAAAGTGTTCGACTGAGCTTCAATCTATGGTCCCCTCTCGCCAAACTTTCACAAGAAACACTAGACTAGCTGAAAACATTATCAATAATTTTCTCCACTCTTTATCTGTGCCTAAACCTAAACATAGATTCCATGATCAAAGCTTCTTTCTTAGAACTGCACGCCTATGGAATTGTCTTCCGTTTTCCTGCTGTCTATAATATGGTTGTCTTCAAGTCCAACGTGAACAAGTTTCTGATGAGCCGTTCCACTTAAGTTAACAAATTTACCGAACTTCCATTACTATCGATTACTATATTGTCCTTTTGACTACTGTACACTCTTTAACCCTTATCCTTGAGTGGCTTATCGGCCTTGATAAGTGGTGACGCCTATGTAAAAAAAAAACAAAAACAAAAAAAAAACATATATCCAAGGAAATGGCAGAAACATTAGAGAAAGACCTCCAATCTGTATAGGGACAAAAAAAGATGGTCACATTCAGTGCTGCCAAGACTAAGCTTGTTTCCTTCAATAACTACAAGAAACCTTCTCTGACACCAATAGCATGGGTCAAAAACACATTATATGAAAGTACTTCTTTTAAACTCCTTGGCCTAACATTCACAGGGAACATAAGTTGGAACAGATACATTGAGAGCATTGCCAAGGCTGTTGTGAAGAAGGTGGGCTCTCTCTACCATGCTAGAAAGCTACTTACGTCTGAAATTATCCTGTACCTCTATAAGGCCACCATTCGCCCATGTATGGAGTACTGTTGTCACATTGGAGCTGGTGCATCTGCTACTAGTCTGTCACTCCTGGACAGGGTTCAAAAGAGAGTCGTCAACCTGATAGGTCCTGAACTGTCATCTAAGTTTCAGCCTCTGTCCCATAGACGAAATGTTGCATCCTTCTGCCTGTTCTACAAATATTTTAATGGTGGATGCTCTGACGAACTAAAAGCCTTTGTACCCCCTCGACATAAATACCCCTGACAAGCAGCTAAATCCCACCCTTACACAGTAGAGATCCCTAGGTGTAAGAAAACCTTCTACTCCAATAGTTTCTTCCCCAGAACTGCTAGACTTTAGAACTCCCTTTTGGAAGATCTAGTGTAATGTGAACAGACATCTTGCTGCTCATCTCCCTATCAGTATATCTCTGCAACTTATGTTCCCGATAGTAGTCTCCTACTTCAAAGTGGCAGTGTGCTTTGTTTGGGGTGAAAATTGAATGACAAAAAAAAAAGTGGGGAGGAGGTAGAGAGGGGGAAGAAGAGGTTAACGAGAAAGAGAGAGAGAGAGAGAGAGAGAGAGAGAGAGAGAGAGAGAGAGATGAGGAGGAAGTTTTAAAAGCTGTTAGACAAACTTTTTAACTTCTTTTATTTTGTTGTTTATGGCACCGTGCAACACCAGATAACCCCGATAGCTTTTAACAAAAAGAAAATAAAGGTATTATTGTAGCTTAATACTCTATGGGTCAATTAACTTTCTAAGAAATAACTGAGATTCTACTTTTTTTAGGCCATTACATTATAACCCTGAAAAACTTGATGTACAATAAAATAGTTTAGAATTTAGAGTGAAAGGCCAGTTTCGCATATAAATAAACTTATCCTCCATTTCCGATATAATATATTTAATTAATTTAATTACCCTAAAACGTTAGAATATATCGGATATATTCTAACGTTTTAGGGTAATTAAATGGGAGATAAATTATGTGTGTTTTGGGAGTTTGGGAATGGGGCTACTATTTTACGAGATTACCTTTGGTTTAATTAGATTGCTAGTCGAACTTAGGGATAGTGATAAAAGAATGTTAACTGTCCTAAAAAGTTAAAAGTGGAGTGGAGAGCGGATGTGGGGAATAATTTTACGCTAAATTTATGGACGAAACTGATCTCTCTTTCTAAATTCTAAAATATATATTTTTCTTTTTTCTATCAAGTCTTTCAGAGTGTTTACACATAATCGCCTTAAAAAAAAAACGTAGAATTGCATTTGGGGGCGGGGTAGCTGAGGGTGCTAATCTACAAATTTACAACTTAAATACTGTTTCACGGAACATTCACGGAAGTGATTGTCACTTGTAAGCTAAATTTTGGAGTAAAATTTTCTTTTTCTTTAAAGGATTGGAGAGGGGAATAATACCTGTTTGCTTTTCTATCCTTTTCACGTGTCTTTTAATCTTTAGATTTAATGAAAGAGAAATAGAAAAAGAATGTTTTGTTTAATTTAAAACTGTCCTACGCACACAAATATTTAGGAAAAAAGAGCGGGGTATCCTCTTTCAACTATTGTCAACTGTACTCTTTCTCTCCCTTTTCTTCCAACTGAAAGAGGGAGAGAAAGGAAGGAAAAGTGAGAGAGAGATAGAGAAAACTAAGGAGAAAAAAGGTGGAAAGAGAAAGAGAGCGAGATAGAAATAAGAGAAAGAAAGAATCATATAGATTTTTTTTTCCGTGTGAAAAAATCTCGTGATGCCACGTCGTGCGATGACGTCATAGGCCATATTTCAGCGTTAGAACAGGAAGCCATCTTTGTTTTTTGAACTCAATCGTTTGATACTGACTTCCTTTTCCCACAAAACATCAGCCACACTAAATATTATTACTAATATTAGTACTCCAATAAATTAACATGCGAAAATAAATCGAAGGAGTAGAAATATACTAAATAATTTTGTCTTGTTTTTTTAAATACCCCGTTCGTTCGCAGCTACACATACAGGTGACACACACGCGCAATTACCTACTACTCCTTTTACACACCCACCAAAAAAAGTACTCTTGCCTCGTGCGTATAAATGTTTATACGCATGAATATATAACTGTGTATATGTTCACATTAGTAATACTATTGTGACGGGCTATTTATTTTTGTTGTAGATTTAAATTAATATTTAAACATCCGTGAGTAGTAGCGACAAATACGAGTTAATACTTGATAAAGGAGAGGAGTAGTGATAGGAATAAATTGTATTTGACGCTCCTGCTACTACGACTTTGGTTAGTAGTATTAGGGGTAGCAGCAGCAGCTGTCCTTAGAGATTAAAGAAGGAGGAGGAGGAAAAGGAGAGTAGTAAGAGGAGGAATATACACAAAAAAAGAGAAGGAGAAAAGTAAGAGGAGGAGTAGACAAAAGAGAAGAAGAAGGAGGAGGAGAGTTTCCCCCTTTTACACACGCACGCATTTTCCAACATATTCCAGTCCTTCCTCACATCGTTTGTCCAAAACACACACCCAGCTTGAAGAAGGGAGAGAAAAAAAAAAACACTTCAAAGATTGGCTGTTCGTAGAAAATGTCTACCATGAATCCAGAGTAGTGAGTATTTTTATATTTCAAAACATTATTTCTTAATTTTTTTATACTCTGTCTTTCTTTAACAAACACTTTCTAGGTCCACTCCCCAAACCGTATTGGCTTTTTTTTTTTTCTATGACTGTAACATTTTGTACTCTCTAATTTAATTTTTTTTTTTTATATTGTACTTCACAATTTTTATTTCAACTTTTCTTTAACTTTGTTATAAAAAATATAAAGCTCCTTTTCTTTATTGCTTGGGGTATTTGTTATAACTAGGTAAAAAGAAACTATTTCGTAGTAATTAGTGAAAATTGAAACCTAGGGGGGGAAAAATTGGTAAGTTGACAACGTCACCAATGTAATATGGACACAAAATCGGGGACCACCCTCTCTCACAATTTCATATTATTATTAGTCCATCAAAAATGGACAACAACTGTGAAACCCTTTACTGCTATTTTAATTGCATTCTCTTTTCTTCCGTGCATTTTTAATTACTCGCAAATAAATCCAACCAAACAAAAATGAATGGTACCGTTTCTAAATTTTTTTTTTTTTATCTGTGTTATTTAAACTGTTTGCTTGTTGTAAATAATGTCGGGTCATCTTTTTGTTTTTCCCGAATTTTATTTTTATTTTGGACACTTCTATAAAACAAAGCAAGCTGCCTTTTATTATTCCAGTGTCTAATATTTGGCGATTTCTCATATTTTATTAATAAAATACCCACTGTAACGGCTTTAAAAAAGATAAAATAAAATTTAAATTTTTTTAATTTTTTTTTTTTTAATTAGAACCCTTAAAATTTTCCAGTTTTTCTTGGAAATTTTAATGTTTTCTTTTTTTAGGCATTATATATTTCAAAACTTTATCCTTAATTCGATAAACATTCATTAAATTGCTCTAAATTGACAAAATTTGATATTTTTCTAGACAAAATTTCAATTTATTTTTTCTTGGTATCTGGAAATTTCGTTTAAAATTTTTATCCTTATTTTTCCCCCCTTATTTTTTTTTATTAATTAGTAACATTTGTACTTACATAATTGTATCTAAAATACCTTTATTTTTATTTTTTTAAGCTGTCTTGTTGGTGTATTAAAAAAGTGCCAATTTTAATTGAATTAAATAACTAAATTTCTCGTCGAGTATTCAAACGAATTTTTAAAAAAGTACGCTATGTAGGTATATTGTATGTTCGCACTTCCTGTGCAAACAGTTTTTATTTTTTATTTTATTTTTTTTTTTTAATAAAGTGAATTTTATGAGTTTGTTTAGAAATCTTAAAACAAATCCTGAGACGAAGCTAGGAGATTAAGGTTTTACTTTTAAAAATTCTCGGGTACCCAAATTCTTTATGAGCGATTAAAATTTCATAACTTTTATAGGTTAGTATTTTCTTCCATCCGTCTTATTATTGAAATTTGGTTAAGTACTAAAACAATAGAAAAAATTGCGACTCAACAGTTTGTCAGTTTTGGTGGCGTATACAACGTAGAAAGCCTTCCACAATAACGACTGATCCTCGTTGCAGTAGTAACACAACTACTAGTGTCATAATATTAATAATAATGGACACTTATTGCTCTAGTTCTATATATTAACCTTGAGACAGTAATATTTTTTTTTTCTGGTAGAATATTTTCATTGTCAAATAATCCCAAAATTTGTTGACATGTGTCATTCATAGCCCTCCCACTGCCACCACTAAAGACCATGTTTCCCCCATTATACCCCCCTCTTTTTTATGGCTCCCCTTTTTATCGTCCGATTTGATCAAAATGAAAGAAATATGGAAAAAAGGGGAGCGGCGATTGTATCATCACAAATATTTCTATAGCATTTTCCTCCCCCCCCCTCTTTTTTATTTTATTTTTTTATAATTTCATTCATAACCCCTCCCGAAACCAGAATTGTATACGATTTTTATTTATTCCTATTTCTTTTTAATGTTTACTTAAAAAAAAAAAAAAAAAAATCTTATGCCAGTTGTAAAGAATTGTATGAATTCATTCCACACGAATTTGGATTAGAACAATCTTAAATTCTTCTGGGTATTTGTTCTCGTCTCGTTAATACTTAACACGCCCCCTCGACTTTATTGGCATGAGCAAAATTAAAATAGCAATTGTCGCTTTTGAAACGTATTTTTCTCTATGCATTAAAATACATTCACATCTTTAAGTTCTGATTTAAATGTTAATACTTTCTTTTATAAGTCATAAATTACCATTCTTCAGTTTTTTTTTTTTTTTTTTTTTTTTTTTTTTTTTGTCACCTGGTCACAAAAGGGGGTGACAACTCGAACTGTCCTGAACACATTTAACTTTCATCTTGTTTTCTATACTCGATTTATTGAAATGAAGCGTCGACGTTTTTATATAGAGTAGTTACTCCGCCGAGAAATATTGTTTATATTTAATTCTAGCAGTAGAAAATTATGCAAATACCATTCGACTTTGGTCCATAAAATTTAATTATTAGACAGAAATTCCTATGCTTATGTATTTTTTTGTACCGCGCTATTAAAAAAAATATATTTATTTTTTATTTTTTCGGGTTAAATTCAAGTTTCACGATATCTTTAATTAAATTGTTAGGTGGAAGCACAGAAATAGTTACAAAACACTCCCCTCCACATCTTAAGAATGGCTTTCGAAATGTTATTTCAGCACGAATTGGAGGTTTTAAGCATATTAGAACTTTTCTTGGGCACAATAAACATCGTTGCTGGACATGTTTCAATGGGGATTTCGAAAGAGACTTTGTAACCTTTAAAAATGTGCTATAATTAAAACGTATAGGGCAAAGTCTAGTATTGTTAGGATTAAAAAAAAAAAAGACTTGGGTGAGCTCCAATTATGGGTAAACAATCACTATTTAAAAGATAGTGATTGTTTACTTTTAAAAATGGTTTAAACTTTTTTCTATTCATGGAAGCAAGAATTTTATTTTGTAGATGTTATTTGAATTAGTGTTTTTTTTTTTTTTTTTTTTTTTTTTCCCCCCTACTGTTTCTTTATACGCTATACTAAATTTTGATCCTTTTTATGGGCGATTATATGTAAACAACCTAAAAACGTAGACTTTCCCTTTTCTTTTTAGGTCAATTAGCGTAGGGTCCAGAGAGTAAACAATAATACTGTTCTATCCTATCCTGTCACTAATTATGTATCTAGATTCCTTGAATATAATCATTTGGCGGCCATTAAAAAGCAATTTCATTATGAATATAGGTTTATTAGTTGATTCCAACTTTTTCATTTGGTAACAAATATAAGATTGAAGTACAATTTTATTGATAACGAATTTGTGCTTGTATTTATTAGAAAATAAGCTGGCTTAAAACGGAACAATCCTAGTATTCAGAAAACGAAAAAAAAAATTTTTGAATAAAATCCTATTCCTTCCCTTTCCTATATGTCCTATAATAAAAAAAAAAAATAAAATAAAACTTATTCTGAATTACAACAGCTGTCCCAAGTTGGAACAGCTGCTGGTTGTGTTTGGAGACAACAAAACTCTAAGCCTACTTCTCTATTTACAAAAGTGGTCGTGCTGGAGAGAAAAAAAAAAGTTAATTTATTAAAGGTTAAAACTGCACCTTTTTGAGTAGAATACTTTAGCGAGTTATTTAATCAAAATTTGTTTAACTTGTATTAATTCTTGTCAACTTTTAAATCCATAACATAATTCTTGCAACCATCACTTTTTTTTTTTACCTGTTTATGTGTTCAGTTGTAATATTACTGCTTTAGTCTTTTAAACAAACATTTTGACCTAGTAACTTTTGTGGCGTTCTAATTTGCATCATGAATTTCTACCTGCATAAAAAAAAATTCCATAGGCTTTAATTGGTGTAGTTTAAAAATAAGTGTAAATCATTAATGTATACTAAAATTAAAAACTTCATTGAATATTTTCAAATACATAATTGTTCTAATGCTCATTTTTAAAGTAAAAAAAAAAAAAAAAAACTATGACTATGAAGCAGACCTTCCACATTATCAATTTTGACAATTCGTAAAAAAAAAAAAGGTATATAAACAGCTTTTTAGACATGAAATTATTCTGTTTTCAGTATTTTGCTTTTTACGGATTATTTCGTCTTTTTTTTTTTTTTTTTTTTTTTTTTTTTACTGTACTAATTATATTCCCTTATAAATTTATTGCACAAAATCTTTTCATGATCAATATCGGTTTGCTTTTTTTTTTAATGTAAAATTCGTTCACAATTGTAGTTTCTTAACTGTATTATAAACTATAAAGTGATCGACTATAGTTGAGGGCAACCCAAAAGCTCCCCCTTTTTGAAGCTATTACATTAAGGAGGTAAGGATGTCGCTCTTATTCCAGGATTACTCCACTTACTCTTTATCTTTGCCTTTGTAATACTGAGTCTTTAACAAAAGGGAATCTAGTACTTTTTTTGTCTTTGCTATTCCTCTATGGAGAAATGAACACTGATCTCTTGGCCCATTGGCATTCATTATGCCAAAATATACTTTAAAAATGCTTTATACCGGTTGTAAGATTTTACTTGTGGCTTAACTACAACTAATGAATTAAGTATATTATTTAATGAAGTTCAAAAATGCTGCCAGTATTTTACATTTTATTTAGAACAACTTGGCCCTATCAGAAAGTTTCTTTACTGATAGTAAAATCTTGGGTACATGTAATTATAGGATTTGGTTAAGCTTAAAATTGTTAATATGACTTATAACTAAAACCAATGGCGAGGCAGTTTGTTTTTGTTTTATTCTTTAGGTTATTTTCAAAAGTAGAGCTGATTCTGATCACTTCAAAAATTCTTAAACCTAACTCCCATTAGTTGTGAATTTACAAAACGGTCAAAATCAATTTGAAATTTGCTTGTAAAACAACCAGTACTGATAAAATCAGCTTCTGATATCCACCCTCTCCCACAAACTCGCACTTAACTCTAACCACCTCGCATACACATGTGCTCGTCTGAGCTTCAATCTATGGTCCCCACCTGCCAAACTTTCACAAAGCTACAGCCACTATATCAAAAATTTCCCCCACTCTATCTGTACCTAAATCTAAATGCAAAGTCCATGAACAAGGTTTCTTTCCTAGAACTGCTCATCTGCGGAACAGTTACACAGGCCTGCTTCCCAGCTGACTACAACATGGTTGTCTTTAAGTCCAGTGTAAACAAATTCTTGTTGAGCTATCCTCTTAAATGCTACTTAATTTTTTCCACTAATGAGCACAAGGCTGTTGTCTTGGTTACCACTGTATACTTATTAGTAAACCTTCTTCTAGAGTGGACTTCACCCCTTAATAAGACGTTACTCCTTTGTAAAAAAAAAAAAAAAAAATCCATGCCAACTTGTGAACTTAAGTTTTCCATGAAAATTTCTCCTTCGGCAAAGCTGGTTCAACCTCCATGGGTGAAAGTTGCTGACATTACATTATGAACCTATGCATAACATATACAATTCTTAACTAAAATGTAGCTTAGACAATCTTATCAAAAAAACAATCTATGATTGATATTCAACTTTTATTTGACTAAGAAAATTGGTCTTTTTATTGTAATAAATTAACCATGTTTCACTTTTGTAATGTTTAAAACTTGAAATGATTTCAAATGTTTAGTTTCGAATATTTGAATGATTATGCTAAAAAAGGTAAAAGAAAAAAAATCTTATACATATAAATATCTTTCTTATTGCATAAGTGTTCACTTGGTTTAACACCTTTCTGTTAACAATCAACATTGTTTATGGTTGTCAGTCCACAAATCCGTTTTAAAATTATAAATATTAGCTATGTCATAGTAATTAGGGGAAGAATAGTTTAGTATATTATGTTCATTTGCAAATGACTCTGCATTTCGACCTCTTCTGGTAATACTTTGACAAGTGTCTGCTTTAATTGCATCAATTTTCTTTTTATTAAAACTTGTTTTCCAACTATTGTTAATACAAGTTTTTCAGCCTAACAACATTTGGCTGCCATTTGTCAAAGTAGCTTCTTTGAAGCACAAAGATTGGGAGTGAAAATGGCTGCCCCAGAGAATCATTCTAGCTGCTTTCAGAAAGTATGGTCTTTATAGCACCATTCTTGCTGCTAGATAACTGTCCCTCTCTCCAAAAAATAAATAAATGGAGGTGGTTATTATTTTCTTTTAAACTATGTACTTTTTTTTTTTTAATAAAAATATTTTTAATTCATTACAACTTAAATATTTTATTCTGAAATTGCTATAGATATGATTCATTGAGAAAGTTATGACTGTTGATAACAAACCACCTGAATGTAATTGGTAAGGGGACTTAACTCTTAATTTCTTTTAAAAGCTATTGAATCTCTTTGCATTTTCACTTCACTAACGCTGAATTGTTTCTTTGTGTGATTCCAAAGATGAAAAGGAAATATTTGTATTTACAATCCTGTTTCAAATGCTAAATCTTGTTTAATTTAACATAAACTAGTGATATAAAATTCTTGAATTGAAAAATGACACTTTTTTTTTTCTTTTTTAAATAATTTAAATATCTAAAATTTGAAATGATCGACTTTGATTTCCTTTCAGCAGAGAAATTTAATTCCATGGCTTTGGAGTTGGAGTAAGTTAATTCCTTTAGGAGTCTGTTATTACCTCCACATGCACAAAAATGAATTTTTGTATCGGTTAAAAGGAATTTGAAAGCATTTAAACTGGTTTTTAAATTATGAAATCCTCATTGAAAGTTTTGGGAACTATTCCGATCCAGTTTTATAATGATAAAAAGCACTTCCATTATGAAAGTTTTATAACACATGGCTCTATGGACAAACTTATCTTCAGTTGGCCTTTGACAACTAAATATTTTCATTTACTAGCTAAACCCACATGATTTTTGGAATATGACCTCTTTTTTTCATGATGAGTATGTACATTATAAACATTTTTTGGTATTTTTTAAAATAAGTAATTCTAAATATGCACTGAATTTTATGTTGAGGCTTGAAAATTAAAACATTTGGAATTTTTTCATTTTTTTTTTTTTTTTTTTTTTTTTTTTTTTTTTAACGGCCTTTGTTAAAGTATATTGCTCTAAACTTTTATTGTTTAAATAATTTAACTTTGTTTCTTTTTATTAAAAAAAAAACAAGTTAAAGATATTTTCCACTCAGTAGTGAGCTTTAGAAGATTGTCAGCGAAAGAAATACAATCGCCAAAAGATAAGCATTCATTATTTCTAGTCGCCACTTTGAAAAATCACTCGCAAATGCGACTGTTTCACTCGCAATGGAGAACCCTGTAACAATTCAGCTCAATTTTAACTTTCAAAACCTTATTTCAAACAAATAAGTAAAGACACTGATTAGATACAACCAAATAAGTTGAAATAAATGAGATTGGTATATTTTATATAAGCTCCAAGAATTCAAGCAAAAAATATTCAGTGAAACCTATTTTAGAATATTTTTTTGTATTATACTTTGGAGAATTCCAAAAGAGTTTTCAACAGCCCCCCCCCCCCATAACATCACATAGAAGTTAAGCAACAAAAACAAATTTTACTATTTTATCCAGTAAAGAACACACTTGTTTAAAAAAAAAAAAAAATTGTGTAGCTTTCATTGCTTGCAAGTTGTCTAATTGCAAATTCAGAGAACTTCTACCATTACCAACAGCATTACCACTGTCAACCAAAGGGAGTTCATCAAATATGCGTAAGCAGTGTCATGTATAGAAGTAAAACCTGTCTAGTGAGGGTTGAGGGGATGAGGACATGTTGCATGGAGAGAAAGTGTATGAAAATGACATGGCTATGTAATGTAAATCTTAAAGGCTACCTTTGTTCGGTTAACCTTAGTAAGATTTAATCTGGTGAGGAGAGGAAGATGCATGAAGAACAGGAGACTTTGATGGTATGGCCACATTGAAAGAATGAATAAGAATTCCTGTATCAGTAGAACAACTAAACTAGTAAGTCCAGTTTACAAAAGAAGACGATGGAAAACATGGAAGTTTCCGATAATGGACTTGAGGGAAAGGAGTGATGGGTAAAGACCTTGTCAGTTGGTTTGGAAGTCATTTTCTTAAAGCGATCCAATGATGAAAATTAAACCAAATATAACTACTCTTCCTTGTCAGTGATCATTTTCACTGCTCTCACATATTAGGTGTGACTCTTATTGTATGCCCTGTTGCATTGAATTCAACCCTTTTATCACCCCTAATCTTCATAGGAAGGCAGAAATTAAGCTTTCTAAACTATTCTCATATTTCCAAAGATTATGTATCTTTTATCATTCATTAGATGGGTAATGTTATTACATTGACTTCCATTATTTTGGAATTAAGAAATTTCTCTTTGAAGTGTTAACTCTTTAGAATTGAATCTAAGAAGAGGTAACTGACGGTTTCACAGTTACAGATATTTATATACACTGTAGTAATTATTATCATAGCTATCATTAGATGCCTCCTAGATTTCAACTTGATTGTCAAGAATTTGGTGCCATTAACAAGAATGATTAAAGAAAATTGTATTTCAAAAGGAATAATTGTTCTAATTGCAATATCATGACTTATGAATATATTCCGGATTTATTAAGGTTTTCTGATCTTAAAGCATCAGGCCTTAATCTTCACACAACTTGGGTAGTTGATTGTATTCTGATTAGTTTTCCCCCAAAAATTTATATTGTATAGATATAGTCTTCAAAAGCATTTGAAATCGTTTGTTTTTCTTAAATTTAAAACTTCCTAATCCTTTAAAAAAAAAATTCTACAATATATATATATATATATATATATATTAGTTCTTAAACATGTAAGTTTTATTCTTGGTAAAGTCTCAATTGTAATCAGCACCTTAATCCGTTACGCTATAGATTAATTTAGACCATTTTAGTATGAATTTTAGAAGCTTCAAGCTTCATCTTATTGAAATGTGTAAAACTGCTATTTAGAACAGCTGAGGAAGCAGACTTGATTCAAAGAGGTTAGTTGAATTAGCAGATTCAGTACCATACTGTAATGAAGCAGCACTCACCCTAGGCAGGCTGAAATAGCTTCCTTCAAAAGAGGAAGTTTCATGGGAATACCAAATTCTCTAGTTGCTTGTATATCCCAGTCAAGGAGGATGATGACGTTAAATTTTTGCAGGGAGGTGACAATGTCCTCCTACATAAAGCACCTGGTATTTCCAAATGGTCACCCATCTGGTACTGACCAGGTTCAACATTGCTTAACTTTGGTGATCTAACAAGAACCGGTGTGATTATGCTGCATATAGCAGGTTCAGGACACGAGGGAAGACAAAGGAAAACAGGATGTTATAAGAATGGATTTGAGAGAAAGATACAAACTTGGCCAGAGATAGGCATCCAACACGTGCCAGTATGTAAAATGGACGTTAAAGAGAATGACTTTTGCTTGTCTCATGAAAGTGTTACCATGGATACACTCGCTAAACAGGGACTATTTAGGTATTCTTGTTCCTATCTAGAATGGCCCTTTTAAGGAAAGACTTTCTCCATACTAAAAACGGACTCGGAGGAGTTGGAGACCATGTGAAGAAAGAAAGTTTAAACGTGCCTTGTCCTCTCTTTTTCTTCTGCATGTTCTTTATAGAGGCAGGCATTATGATTGATCCATTCATATAAGTTGTCTCCTTATCTGGCTTTCATATTAATCTACTCTTGACTTTGTTAAATAGTAGAAAAACATTCATCTTCAAGGGATTTTTAATCTTTAATAATGTTTAAATATCTGTTGGAGATAAACAGCTATTTCCAGACTATTTGAACTAATTCTTATCTTTTATTTTCAGTTTTTGATATTTGTAACTTCTGCACTTTCTCCAAGCGCATCTTTTCTTACTCTGGAACTGAACACTTTGTTTTACCATGGAGGTAGATTGTTCTTGTCTTCTCAGTCATGACTGGGTCATGTTATTCGGTTAGTACCGCCTGTAGTAAAGAGTAAACCTTCAGACACGCTTAGAACTGATTTTTAATCATCACCTTTATCTGTTGCACAAGTTCTAGTATAAATCTTTGCAGAGATGCAAGTTTTTTTGTTTTTCCTCATAAAATTTATACACAAAAACAAAGTTGCAGGCAACTGTGGACCACTTCTGAAATTGGTATTTCCATGAAACTTCCTGTGCTAATTTAGAATTGCACTTATTTAAAAAAAAAAAAAAAAAAAAAAAAAAAAAAAAAAAAACAGCTAAATCTTCATAATATATTCATCATGTAATATCATCTTTGAAAAATCACATATATTGATCAAGTAGGGTTTTTTTTTTCTTTAAGTAAATGAAAATGTATGATTTTTTAGCAATTTGACACTTTTTATACTAAATGTATCCATAAGGCTAATTTTGATCTCAATAGTTCAAATTGAGTTATCCCCCCCCCAGTATATATGTCTTGCTAAATCATGAAATTTAATTTTCTAAGTTAAAAAATAAGTACTTGATCAATTTGATTTTTTTTAAATATATCTCTGTTCCCTGACAAGTACGTACACTTTTTTTCTTTTTCTCCCTTTAACTGTAATTCTAAAATGCCAAACTTCATTGTGAAAGAAAAGCTGGTTCAACTCTCCTAGGGTAAATGCCATTTCAGGACAATCATTGCTTTAATGCATGAAAATCTAAGCAGCAATTATCTTTTACAAGTCCCTGTTCACTTGCCTCCCCAAGAGGGCAGAGTTAGACATAAGGTCTGTTTTTAATGTGGGGTAACTCCAACTCCCTGAAAAGGGGCACTCTGGATAGGAACAAAAATAAAAATTCTCTCTATCTAGGATTTCTCCTCCACTGATCAGTCAGAAAATGAGGTGTAGTATCAGAACAGATACTACACTTTGTTTCCAGCCAGAAGGCCAAGGAATACTCCATCTACTCCCATTGTTTTGTTTTGTGGCAGATCAACTCTTTTTCATCTTATTTAATTTAAAATCCAATTGTTGATAAAAAGTATTTTATGCTAAAAATTCTGAATATCACCAATATCATGATCTAAATCTATGCTTTGTATATTTTGTTTAAAGATTTTTTAAATTTTTTTATTTTTGGGCATCTATAAATGATCCTATTTTAACTTAATTGGAACTTTGACAGGTACTTCCACGTTGGGAGAGAATGAATTTGAATAATAGCAACTAACTCCAAGCAGATCTAGCTTTGTATTTTACTCAGAACAGTTGCAAGCAGAGGTACTTAATATTGATGGCTGATTGAAAATGTAAATTTTGTTTCCCTTATTTCGTCCTTTAGTCCTTGCATTTCATGAACGCTCTTTCTGACAAAGGGGGAAGAATTGCTGTTCTATGAGTCTATCCTTCTCACACTTATTGTTAACTTTCTTTTCTTTTTATTTTCCTCACATCAAGTGGCTTCATGCCTAGTCTGGAGCGATGTGCTATTAAAAAAAACAAAAAAAAAAACTTTAAAAAAAGGATGGGAAAGGGAGGTAGCGGGGTCTTTACCAAGGATATCTGGAGCTAAGTTGTGCCTTGCATTTATTATCTTTGTGAGTTTTCATTACACTTCGTTTAAATGAAATCTAATACTAATGTTAAAGTAAGACGTTAATTCTCAATATTCGAAAATACATTGTGTGTATGTAAAATAGTTTTTATGACTTTATTGAACAAAATACAATAGACAATCGCAAAAGTATTATATAGTTAACAGCGTAAAGAAGGGGGGGGGGTATCAAATATACAACAAAATAATCAATTCCAAACAAGAAAATTTACGTTTCTGTTGGCTTGCATGGTTTTAAACTTTTGTAAGTTTTGTTTATTAGCAAACTTTTTTTTTTTTAAAGTTTGACAGAATCGCATAAGTGAAAGTAAAAAAAACAAATTTTGAAATGACAAAAACTTACAAATAGGTTCAACTTTTAAAACTATGCAGGTGGATAGAAAAGTAAATTAGTTTTGTAATGGTTATTTATATTTATATCCACCCTACTTTTGTAGCAGGGCTCTACATTGCGAGTGAATTTTCAAAGTGGCGGTTAGAAATAATGAAATCCTTATCTTTTAGCAATTGTATTTTTTCTGACACTCTTCCAAGGCTCACTACTGAGTGAAAAATGTCAACTTTTATTTTAATAAAAGGAAAAAAGTAAAATTATTTAAACAAAAGTTTCATAGAACAATATACTTTTTTTAACGAAATCTGTTTAAAGAACATCTGAAGAAATCAGAATGTTTATACCTTCATGTATCAGCATAAAATTTGTATATTTAGAATTACATTTATTTAAAAATATACAGAAAAATCTTTGTACATACTCGTCATATTCTAAAAAATAATGTGGGTTTGGCTGGTAAACAAAAATATTTAGTTGTCAAAGGTCAACTAAAGATAAATTTGTCCGTAGTACTTATACTTTTTTGCCAGTCCAGTTTCGGAGCTTTTTACTTGTTTCATTTTTCTTCAAAGTTCTCAGAAATCAAGGGGCCCTCACCCTGTGGCTAATGCTTAAACTCTATATGAGATGCATTGATATACAAATGTTCTGTCAACATCTTTTATGTCTTAAATACTTAATTAGTAAAGTTAAACAATTTTCCTCTCCTCAATCAACCATTTTAATGTTATAGTATATCTTTCGTTTTGGTCTTACTGGATTCCTGGACAAGAATTCATTGAATTTGGAGTATCCACCTTTGTGTTGTTCCTTGCAGAAACATCACTTGGAGAAGGTGTACTATTCCTCGTAAAGGTTAGCTTTGACTACCCATACCGCGCAGATCTTATTTGGACTGTGAATACTATGTGATTTTGAATATATAGTCAGGGTTTACTTATATGCATGTTCTGACAAATCTGTGTACAGAGAGACCTGAAGACACTCGAGGATATCTGTGTATATACACAGATATCCTCGAGTGTCTTCATTGGGCACACAAAGTGCAGATGAATACTGTTAGGTTGAGTCAATAAGAAACCGGTTTGTAAGGCGGAGGAAATGCATAACTCTGTAAAGAAATTATCTTTGGATGGCGAAGCTGCTGAGGTTGTCCAGAAGTTTAACCAGAATGATAGCATTGGAGCACAGAGGAGCTGGTGTGGTTGCCGGGGTGAGGAATGAACAGAATAAGTTCTACGAATTACCATCATTACTAACTAGTAAAGCATTGCCACTGTAGACGGGGGCTCTATGGACAAATTTATCTTTAGTTGACCTTTGACAACTAAATATTTTCGTTTACTAGATAAATAGAAAAGTTACTAGCGAAACCCATATGATTTTTGGAATATGACATCTTCAGTCTGTGACGATTATGTACATAAAGTTTTTTTTCTGTATTTTAAAATTAAATTTTTTTAATAAGGGTAATTCTAAATATACAGCAAATTTTATGTTGATACTTGAAGACGTAAACATTCTAATTTCTTCAGATATTTTTTTAAACAGCTTTTGTTAAAAAAAAAAAAGTATATTAAACTTTAGTTTAAATTTAATTTTGTTCATTTTATTTAAAAAAAAAAAAAAAAAAAAAAGTTAAATATATTTTTCACTCAGCTTTGGAAGATTGTCTGTGAAAGAAATACAATCGCCAAAAGATAAGTTTCATTATTTTTAGTTGCCACTTTAAAAAATCACTCACAATGTAGAGCCCTGGTAGATCAAGACATGAGTCTATCAGGAATGTGTATGTAGTTTGATATATGCAAGGGACACCTAACCAGTGAATTGAGGATATGCATTGCATGGAGAGAAGTATGAGAATGATTGGAATGGTGTGTAATGCAAGTCTTAAATATGAACTGTGTGTGTGTGTGTGTGTGGAACAGGAAAGTTTGATGGTAGAGCCATGTTGAAAGAATGGACAAGAGTTCTTGGATTAGATGTAGAACTGTTGTGGTTACAGAAAGACCATGGAAATGATATGCATAGACCACTAGAGAATGAGGGGTAAAGGCCTGACAAGAAATGAGGTACTTTTAAAATCAACTTCTAAAAGTAGTCTGTTAAATATGATGTAATTATCATGCACATATATATATATATATATAAATATATATATATATATATATATATATATATTTTTTTTTCTTTTCATAAAATGAGGTTAGTTAGTTTACTTCTCCTTTTTTATAATTCTAAATGATTTTTTTATGAAAATCAAAACCTGCAATTTCTGGTTTGCAAATTCAAATTTTGGTTTAAATTAAAACTGACGCCAAAAATTTAATTTTTCTTTGAAATTTGGAGAAATGCATTGCTAATGTTCTTAAATCAGCAAATATCAGTTTTGTCTTCATAAAAGCATTTCCTTTTCTTTCTTTTTTTTTTGTCTTCTATACCTTTTGGAAAGTGATCATTCTTTTTGGAATCTTCCAGGAGGACAAATAAAAATTGAATTTCTTATAGAAAGTCTTCAAAAGGATGTTTGTGTTGAGCAAAATTGGTAGTAGGCAGGCTCAAACCCATACCACGAAGGAAGAAAGGAATGTGGAAAAAAAAAGTGACGCCTTTGCTGTTGTGTGCATCGCCAAACCGGTAGTGGTGAAGATTTAAATTAAGGCTAGTCAATCGAAAAGAGGGGATGACTTTCAAAAATATCGGCGAAAAAAAAAAAACATATATATATATATATATATTTTTTTTTTTTTTTAACGTTCTTTTCCTCCTTTGCGGTATGGGTTCAAGTTTATCCTTCCTACTACTACTCTTTTTTTATTTTATTTATTTATTTTTTTGCTCAACACGCACTTCTAAACATCCGAGCACCCAAGCTAGTTTAAATATATACCTTGTAATCTCTTGATCTTACTAGTTCCAGGACAAGAATACATCTAATTTGGTGGAGTATCCAGCTTAGTGCTAGATACTCCGCCAGATTAGATGTATTATTGCATAGGCAATATCACTCAAAGATGCACTATTCCCTGTAAAAAGCCAGTGATGGGTTCTCCATACCAAGATCTTATTTGGACCATGAATATTTAGTCAGGGTTTATTTATAGAAAAGAAGTATCTTAAGCTGTCATGAGAAACCCTTGTATAGAAAAACCTTAGATACTCGAGGACACTGTCTAGTAGGCATTAGCAAGATGTTGGTCGAAATATTGATTTTTATTTCTCATGTGCAATATGTTGGATAGATCATTTAAAGGTGTTGACAATCGCACCTGAATCATGTAAAAGACGTTACGATCCCCAGCAATTGTTATGGTAAACCTGTTGACAAATGAATACATTGTGTAGGTCGTTGATGTAGAGAAGGAACAGAATTTGGCTAAGAACTGACCTTTGGGGACGTCACTCGCCTAATTCACACGATGTGTTCAAAATCCACTGCCGATGTAATCTATCTGTATAAGAGCCAGGGATGTCCTAAAATGGAGTACTTTTGTAACATTTGGGCAGGAGCTGCTTAGCACACCCTATCCAGCCTTGATAGTTCAAAACTGGCTATGAAACCTAGTAGGTGATGCCATTTTCTTTTCTCTTCAACCTCTTTCCCACAGAAGACAAAAAAACAATACCAACAACTTAAATAAAAGCCACTTCGGCGAACTCGGAGAGAAGTACCTACAACACAAAGAAATATACACTGATGCAGCCAAAACGAAAAAAGGAACAGATGTGGCATGTACAGATGGACAGAACCATCTCCAAATAAGATTTCCCATCGACGCATCAAGATACACAACAGAACTACAAGCAATCAAAATGGCACTTGAATTAAGAACAAGAAAAAATTATTAAATATGCCGATTCTTTGTCATGCATCTTAGCTTTAAGAGAAGAACTAGAGCATCCTTATATATTAGATATAATGAACAAATACAATGAAATTATTGAAAAAGGAAAAGAAATAATCTTAGCCTGGATACCAAGTCATGTTGGCATTCCAGGCAAACAAAAGCAGAATCGGACATACCAAATTAACACACTCGTACCTAATCAAAGGAACAGAAAAACCAAAATGCACTTTTTGTGACAAACAGATGACAATAAAACATTAACAGAATGTCAAAAATACAAAACTACCAGAAATAAATATTATACAGTAAACAAAATCAAAGAATTGTTTCACAAGGTAACACCATACCAAATCATCAAATACTTTAAAAAAAAAAAAAAAATACAACTCTTCAAATCACTTTAAACCGTAAAAACTCAAAAATTTTAAAAATACATAACTCTGACAATAATAATAATAAAAAGAAAAAAACAAACAACAAAAACTATCTCAACTAAATACATAGCTTGGCATTAAATGACCCACAGTGGTTGATATGCCGTGAAGCCCCGATAAACCAACCAACCAACCCACAGAAGAGACGTTGCAAGCCTGTCTCTACTCTATCATTATTTTCATGGCAAGTGCTTGCCTGAACTCCAATTTATGGTCTCCCCTTACCAAACTTTCACAAAATACTCAATTAGCTACAACCACTATATACGATTTTCCCACCTCTCTGTGCCTTAATCTAAACGCAGATTCCATAAACAAAGCTACTTTTGTAGAACACTGTTCCACTGGCTTGCTTTCTGGTTGAATACAACATAGTAGCCTTCGTTCAATGTAAACAAGTTCTTGTTGAACAGTCCCCATAAATAATCAAATTCTACTCAATTTACACCATTAACGATTACTACACTACGACCTTACATTCTTTAGCCCATATCCTTGACTGCCCTTCAGACCTTCATAAGTTGTGACTTCCAAGTAAAAAAAAAACAAAAAAACTAGAACTCGATCCACGACTGATAGATGCGTATACATAGGCATGACCATGATTTATAAAATAGTTTTGTTTTGTTTTTCTGAAAATGGAATACCCAGTTTCCCTTCATCCCCACGATTAAGTGTGTGCGCCCCTACTTGGCTTTGTTTGTGTGGGTATATTCTTCGACCTCAAAAGTTGAGCTATAAGCAATGGCCTATATATATATATATATATATATATATATATATATATATATATGTATGTGTGTGTGTGTATATATATATGCACACATTTGTCACTTAATAAGGCCCTTAGTCACTCGAGAATAAGGATTGAGGTTTGAAAACAATAAAATGAACAAAATTTGATTTTAAATTGATGAATCAACAAATACTTGTTTACATCACTTGAAAACTTGTCTGCGGGAATCTAAAATGACCTTGTCTGCCAGTGAGGAACAGTTTCTACAAAACTACTCTGTCAATTCTTGGTCTAAAAACTTTAAAACTTGATATACAGAGGATTTGGATATGTGGAACAAATTCGATTTGGTTTTTAACCAGTAATAAATTGCTAAGGGGTCAAAAAAATTTGAAAACTTGCAACTTGGCAAGCATAAGTTAACTAAACATGTACTTTCTGGGCATGCACTAATGTTCATTTATGGAGTAATGTTGATTAATTTGTACGGTTTTCTTACCCATCTGTTGTTGGCTCAAATGTTAACAATTCTGGAGTGCTAAATGTTTTGGTTTCAGTTCTAGCTGATGGCACCCAAGTCATTTTTTTTCTTTTTAATGTATTTTTGAAGGCATTATTATATACTGGGTACAATATAATAATCAATAGAGAATTGGCTCGCTAATAATAAATACAAAATCTACATAAATTAAAATATATTTAAAATGTATTTACAACTGGGCAACACTGGGTGGCCTGCTAGTATGTTCTAAAAATGAAAATTCTTGAAGTAGTTTTTACTGTCTGCTAATGGTGATGTGATTGGCAGGGAGCCTGCTAGTGCTCCAACTTTCAAGAGGTACGATTTGTATTTAAAAAAAAAAAAAAAAATCCTTTAAAGACATTGAAAATCCAAGGGGGGTGTAATCACATGTTTGGGATAACTTTTTTTTTTTTTTCCCCCTTTCATTTCAGAACCCTTTTAAGTATTTAATAGTACTAAAATGTAATGACTGTTTCTGTGTACTGTTGATGGATTTGAGAGCTGGAAAGCACTAGTAAATCTGAAAATGGTGACTCAAAAATTGGAAATCTTAGCTACAACTCCATGCGATGTGGGCTGGAGAATTGTGACAAATATGGACGCATTGGCTAGCAGGAAGAATCCTAGTAGACATTCTGATTGTCTGCAAAACAATTGATCAAAGCTGCAAAAAAAAAAAAAAGGCTGCATCAAGATCCAGGCAAAGGAAAAATGATCTTGATGAGAGACAGATGGATGTTGAAGTGGCGACTGACGAACTGAAGGTTACTCCTCATACAAAAGTTTCAAAGGTGACCTACTCCTTGCCAAAAACGAAGATTACCACTTTATGAAAGCAATGTGAAATTCCCCAACAAGATTAAATGCCTGGCTGAGCCAGGACTGCTCTTCTTGAGACCAATTGTGCAATTCACAGCACGGATGGTTAGCTTACAGTTTACACAAAGTCTAACTTTGAAAATCCAATAAGATAGCTTTGTGTTGGATATCTTTTAGCATATTTTCAGAAAAGGTGATTTTTTTTCTAGTGATTCTTGGTCACTGGGCCAAGACTGGAATCTCTTCTGTCAGAAGTTCTTGACGAAGGGCAATTTTTAATTTTATCCTATCTAGAGTGTCCCTTTTGGAGAAGGTGGAATATTCCTCATTGGCCTTGCATCTAACTTTACCCTTGTGAGACAAATAAATAAAAACTTTAAGTGTTTCTTAATGACTTTTTTTTTTTTTTTTTTTTTTTTTTTTTTTTTTAATGCAAAATAATGAACATGCTGTAATGATAAATCTGACTGAAATATCAATTTCTCAGATGCCATACTGTATAGGTCTAAGTTGATGGATTTTTCTTTATATAATATTAGATTTATATATTAGGTATATATTATCTAAAATGTTTCTTGGATAAAACCTTTTTTCCTGTTTGAATAGTAAAAGCTAGCCTTATGGAAAATATAAACTATATGAATTATAAGTGTTTAGATACTTAATTTTAATGTCTGACTGTCCTCAATCAAAAAAAAATCTATCAATAAAAAGTGATCAAATAGGAAGCTTATGAAAAACTAAATTTTTGACTTAACTGATTTGATGCCAGTTGGGAACACTTTTGATAAGATAATTCAACACTCCAGTTTCATGGTATGATCACTTTATAAAACTAGTATGGCCTGGGCTTGCTGTGCCGATTTTGAATTCTGTCAGGGTTATATAATTTTCATTAATTACCTTGAAAGGTATGTCTTCAATAGCCTTAATTATGAATTAAGTAGGGTAGACCTGAGTCTTGGTTGTTTACCTCCAGTCTACACTATCAAGTACTACACTACCACCTTATATTCATAAACCCTTATCCTCGAGTGGTGACTCCATTGGAAAGGGGAAAAAGAAAGAAAAAAGCCTTGGGGGCAAAAACTCCAAAACTACACATGTGTCTGCTTATTCCTGGATTGTTTCATCGTCCTGAACTTCTCATTGCCACTAGACAAGCAATGTTAGATAAGAATGGGTGGTGTTGGGAATTGTACAACCTTTGCTCCACTGTTGCCACCCTTTTTAGGTGGATGTTCGGTATCTTGAAACTGAAGTCTTTTATCCTCTCAAATATCAAGACTTATTTCTCAAAGGTTCTGTTCCGATTTTGTTGTGATTATCTATTTGACAGTGGCTGATAAGGTTGACTGGCAGTTGCCAAAATCTGTTGGCATGTGTTTGTTTGAAAGCAGCTGTAGCTATAATTGCTAGTCGCTACTGCTTTATCAACAAATATCAGTAAATTAAATATTTACTTGACTATCCAGGCCAACACAGGGAGTTCCCAACCTTATTTGTTTGAGGGCTATTATAAGTTCAAATGTATTGCATTAAAAATTTTTTTTTTTTTTTTTCAGATATATATATATATATATAATGAGAGAGAGATTTTATAAGTTTGATTATATATAAACATAAGGCCCTATGCGGAACCATCTACATTTCAATAACATTAACTGTCGTGTCAGATGTTCTTTCTATTGAAACCTTTGCAAGGCAGTTAAGGTTATTAAAATGTAGATTGATCCGCATAGAGCCTTTCCTGAAGTTTATATACTTGTATATTAGTTTGTCATTGAATCAATGGCCCACATTTAAAGAAAATTTTGAGTGGGCACCCCAGCCCAAGTTCGAAAGATATGAAGATCAAGAACAATGTATCAAAAACGGCTGGAAAACTGTATTTCCTATCAAAGTCTGTTGCCAAGATTTTATTTTTAATTCAGTCTTCATGTTCTCAAATAATTTTATCCTTTTCACATCAGACAATCGGAAATACATAAAGAAAACACAACACGAGGCAACTCCATAAGCGTGTACATGACAATTCTACAGGGGGTGATAATCCAACAAAGTCTGGTAGTACAGCAAGATATCGCTGGGGCACTTTGGGGTAGTGTTATGCCAAAATTTTGTTGAAAGCAATGCTGCTGTACAAGCAGGTTATTTTATAAACATTTTACAAACGAGATGTTTCTGTGTCGGTTAAAAACTAACAATGATTCAATTTCCTTGTGTTACTGACATAAACTACAAAGTTTGGAAATGTCTATAAACACATCTAAACTAAATAACTTTGTGGACCCAGTTGGAAATTCATGACCCAACGGATCGTCTATATCCTGTTTTTAATGCACAATTTTATCTTTATTACGTCAACATTTGACAAAGAATATTGTATATCTTCAACCTGTTTTAATGGATGACCTCACGCTTTTGTCATCAAGTGTACATCAGGATAAACCTGCAAAATCCAGTTTTAATTTTATACTAGACTGCCAGTTGGTCTAGAGTATTCTTCAGCTCTGTTTTCGGAATTTAAGAAAAGTGGTTAAATTTAGCGCAAACACAACATTCCAACTTCCGATCGTCAAATGCTCTCATAACTCTTTACTCGGCACATTCCGAGATAGGCTCCATAGACACTTAATTTTCCCAAATTCTTGCATTAATTGCCGAAAGAAAGATACTAGACTATGGGGTTAAGGTAGATTTTGTGATTGGATTTGGATCTCTTGACCAGTAATTATCACTCCCTACACTGATGACTACATAAGAATGAAACTCTAGTGTGTGTCGGTATAAAAATATTTATTTGAAAAATATTACATACTAGCTGGCCGCCCGGCATTGCCCGGTTGTGTAATATGCTTAAAATTTTAATTTATGCAGATTATGTATGATTTATTATAGAATCCATCCTCTATTGATTATTATATATTACCAGGAATAATTCACCTGGTGGACTAATTCACAAAAAAGTCAAATTCCGTCTGTGTTTGTTTACAATATCATGTCAGCTGATATTTAGGCTTGACAATTTTAAAGTTTTTTTTTTCTCTTATAGATAAAAAAGAAATTATTTCCCTTAGCGTAACGTAAAATATTCCCCCCCTGTAAAAATTCTATTCTCTCAGAAAAAACTTAAGATCGGATTTTTTTGATTTTCTATACTTACAGGATGAATTTCTGTATAAAACATATCTAAGAACACTGCCAGACATAAATTATTTTGTGAAATTTGCCAAAAATAGGCTCAGCCTATGAGGTGTGTGTGTGTGTGTGCGTGCACACACAGTGACTTTTATATAATAGATATATAACTATATTTTCAAATAAAATTACATCCATATGATAAAAACTCAAAGAATTCCTGTTTATAGAAGAGTGCTTTAATAAGTAGGTTTTTATTTATGCAAACGTGTGTGTGTATAAGTATATCACACGCGCACACACACACAGGGCGCATTAAAAAAGTAATGCCTCTTATTTTTTATTCCATGTTAAGACCGGATTGCAAATTGCATTTTATGACCTGAAAATTTCATCTCTTTTGCAGATATTGACGATGTGACTTTAAGAAAGTCTCTCCCCCCCCCCCCCGATCATGGGAGTGCATCAGAAGCAGAGATGCATCATTAACTTCCTGGCAAAAGTGCATAGAGATAGGTGGTGACTATGTAGAAAAATAAATTCTAGAGCACAAAAGATTGCTTATTTTAATAGTACAGTTCCCATCTTCATAGCCCTTCCAACTTGAGTTTAAAAAAAAAAAAGGCTTTACTTTTGGAACGACCCTCACGTATGTGTGTGTGTCTGTCTGTCTGTCTGTCTGTCTGTCCCCGCCCGTCCGTGTCCAACTTAGTTCTAAACGTAGATTCCATGAACAAAGCTTTTTTATTAGAACTGCACGCCTGTGGAATTGTCTTCCGTTTTCCTGCTTTCCGGCTGACTACAATATGGTTGTCTTCAAGTCTAACGTAAATAAGTTCTTGATGAGCCGTTCCATATAAGTTATCAAATTTAACAAATTTTCATTACTAATGATTACTATATTGTCCAATTTCTACTGTACACTCTTTAACCCCTTATCCTTGAGTTGCCTTTTTGACCTTGATAATGAGTTGATACCTATGAAAAAAAAAAAAAAAGAAAAAGTCCAATGTGAACAAGTTCTAATTGAATCGTCCCCCTAAGTAATCCAAGTTTCAAAATTCCCACTGTTTACTATGCTAAAATCACAATGACTAATGTATACCTATTAACCCTTATCCTTGAGTGGCCTCTGGGCCTTGATAAGTGGTGACACCCTTGTTAAAAAAAAAAAAAAAAAAAAAAAAATTGGTGTTTAAATCTGTCAACCGGTAAAACTTTCATCAAACCCTTTTCCATCTATTGAACAAAAAAATTTGTGTCCTTTGATGCATACTTTGCAAAAACTACTCGGACAATTTTTATTTATTTTTTTTTTTTTGTCTTGATATTTTGTTGAATATATGATCACTGGTGGAAACTTGTGTTCGGCTACTATCATTGCTTGACTATTTGTGGAACAGCTCTGTGAGCTGCTCTCATGTGTTTATTTAGCCATGCTAGACTTGCATTCTTTGGCACAGATGTTAAAAACACTAACATTTCTAGCATGCGGCTCTTTAACACTGACTGTATATAATTAGCTTGTTTTGTTGCAGCACTCATGCATTTACATATTTGTTGCAATGCCCTGTCGGCAGGGCCATAAATTTGCAGACTTCAATTTTATAGTGAAGGGTAAAGCGCCACCACTTGTAGGCAGTGAGTGGCGATCAGTGATTCCTTAGTACAGGATCCTGTTGGTTGAACCATTCATCTACTTTTGCTAGATAGGTCAAAGAGGGCTGATCCAATCAGTCGGGAGGTCACATCATGCTGTGGTATCTACTATTCGCAACCATATTGTTCTGGATTCTTCAAAGAAAATCCGAACCCTATTTTTTTTTTTTTTATATATCTTAATCCCAAAACTGTCACCAGGGTGGAATTCACTTGCTGTAATTGAGGTGGTTGTGTAGCTTCTATGTCTGACAGCGTGCCTCCGGTTTGACACTCCCAGTAGCTGCAATGTTTTGCATAACATGACTAAGGGTGGTTGTGTGGATGCTTCCATTAGTTTTTGCTCCTTGGCTTATTTCGGATGAATTTCTTCCACAGTTATCTATTTTGCGTGTTGTCACCTGGGTATCTTTTCTGTGTCACTTGTACAGTTTGTGGTAGTGTGATAGGATTATTTTTTGGCAGTTAAGTTTTGTTTTATATATATATATATATATATATATATATATATATATATATATATATATATAACAAAAAGGGCTTATAGCTCTTCAAAAACTATTAAGGTAATGGGAAAAAAGCATTTCAAAGTTAATATCGCTAAAAAACGTAAACAACAAATCTTATCTCGCTTTTCGTTACCTTTTTCAAGGTTTTCTAAAGTACTTTTTAAACTGCAATTTTCATTTAAAACAGCAATAATGAAAGAAGAGTTGTGTTTTCGTTCAAAAGTATATATTTTTTTTTAATTTTAATTAATTTAGGGTGAAATTCTTCTGGATGTTGCCTTTCATGTTAACAAAATAAAAAGGGTAACTATTCTTAGGGTTAAACAAACCAAACGCTCTTTACATGTGATATTGGTTAGATTTTTGTAGATTCAATTCTGAGGTGTTTTCTGATGGCTTTTCAAGTCAACTTAATTCAAATGCAGTTGGTCACGTATTGTGTGTGCGCGTATGCATATATGTATATACTATGTGTGTGTGCGTATGCATATATGTATATACTAGCTGGGATATGTAAGATTGTTCTTTTACGCACAAACTATAGCATTGGTTTTTTATCATTGATTTTATCAGTTTTGGGGATTGGGGGTGGGGAGGGGTTTAAAGGCTTTGATCTTCTAAAATAGGTTATTTCCAGAAAATCAACAAAGGACCCCCCCCACCACCACCACCACACCCCACTCCATGCATTTCATTAATACCATGCATGCAGCTTTGTTGTTGCATCTTGGCTGGTGCATCAACCGCCAGTCTCTCTATTGGGTAGGATACAAAAGTTTCTAACCTAATAGGCACCATTTTTACTTAACTCCAGTCCCTGTTCAATCGGAATGTTGATTTACAAATATTTCTACAAAATATGCTCTGAACTAACCGCCCCCCCCCCTTCCGTTCCCGACCAACATGACTAGCACTGTCAAAGATCCCAAAATGCTGATCGACCTCTTCTTCAGGGGATTAGGCACGAGGTCAAGTGTGGGTTTGATGAAAATGTTTGTGAAACTAACTGGATTCAAACTTAGCACACTTAGGTTTAGAGCCCATGTCATTTAACACTTGACCTCTGTCATCACCGAAAAACTTTATTTATAAAGGTTTCTTCCTTCAACCACTTACCTTTGGAATTCTCTCCATGTTCTGTTTCACAACTGTACCAACATCCAGAAATTTAAATGCAACAGGAGTGAACCTCTTGCTGCACAACTTGGCAACTTAAGATGCTCTCTATAACTTACTGTAATCACTTTAGGTTTCGGTGGTGATATGTTTAGGGTGAAATAATTTTTAAAATTTATTATAAGCAGTATTTGCATCAGTCTTGTGCTTAGTATATATATATATATATATATATATATAACAGGCCGCCTGCAATTGCCCAGTCATAAAATACACTTAATATTATATTTTGATTAATGCAGTTTTCTTGATCGATATATAGTAATGATTAAAAAAATTAAATAAAAACTGACAACCTAGAATTTAGCTTACCATTTACTTTTTCCTTTGACATTAATGCCTGAGCTCTGAAGACATGTTTGCTGTAAGGCTAAAAAATTAAAACCTGAACCAATAGCTACTACGTTACGCATGCATATTCATAATGTCGTCGTTCGATATTCACCTGACAAATTCTCTTTTTTTTTTTTTTTTTTTTTTTTTTTTTTTTTTTTTTAAATTAACTTTTGCAGATTTTCCTAGGCTAAAACCAAATATAAAGTTTTGCATGGGTTCGAATATCTTATCTATCAAGTTTCATGTCTGTAGACCAAAAACTGACAGGAGTTTGGTAAGCAAAATTTTTTAAACGCATAAGGTTTGCGTTTACGCAAATATTACACAAATATAAATCAAGTAGATCTGTATTAATATAATTACATGTAATAGTTAACTAAAGATGATCGTTCCATAAGAAAACCGAAAACTAGTAGGGAATTAAAATGAATGCTTAAAAGAATATGCAAATTAGCTTTGTCTTTTGCAGATGAATGCAGTTTCATGACCCATATATAACAGTTGTATTTTTTTAAAATATAAAGGTTATTACTATAAATATTAATACGCAAAAAAAAAAAACAAATTTATGAGTTATATATAATATATATATATATATATATATATAGACAATTAAGATTTGGGAAATTTTGTACCTATTTCCTGAATGCCAAAAGCAATTCTTTTAATTGTCCTTTTTATTAGATTTTCTTTAAAACAAAATCGAACACTGCTGGTAGTAATATTAAAATAATAAATATGAGCAGAACCCATGGAAATTCCATGGTAGTTAGTTTCAAAACCTATCCATAATATAAAAGCAAAAATGTGTTTGTGTACTTTTTTTTTTTTTTTTTTTTTTTTTTTTTTTTTGTATGTCTGGCAAGGGCTTGAGGGGGGGGGGTCACTATTTCTTACAACTTTTTATGTACTTGCTAGATTATAATATCTCCGATTTACGAGACGAGGTTATGTCTATCTTTTATTTAAGCGACTTTTATGTCACAAAATTTGCGCTGTGATTTCATTTCTCTATGGCGTGATGTTTGACCTAGGAAACCACACGTTGACGTTCGTTTGACCACCTGCTTTTTAAACGTTTAATTTCAACCAATATCACTCCTCTGCCCTCGCAGCAAGTTATCAGGCTATTTACCTCAAGATTTCAGGTTCAAGCTTACCTCCCTACCAAAACTTTTTATTCTTTTACACCTAAAACACCCGGGCAACGCCAGGCACCCCCCGCTAGTTATGAATAAAAGATAAAATAAAACAAATGACTAATTTAAAACAATTTTTTAGTAAATTCTTGACCTTTGAAAGCTAAAAGTATTCAATTTAAAGCTTTTTTTTTTTCTTTCTAATGAAAATTCAACAACACATTGTTTTGTATTTTCTAAATTTTTAATATAAATCATAAACGAACAGATGTCACTTGCACTTTTTTTTTTTAATTTAAAAAAAATCTATAATTAAAAAAACTTAGTCTCCTAACGTTTTTAAATCATAAAATAAAATAGCCAATTTGAAACTATAAACAGCCATGTTTTTATTGTTTTAAAAATTTTGGGAGAAAATCGTTTTTATGATTTTTAACTGAAAAAGAGAGACTGTAATAGGAGGTAATTCATTTCTCTTTATTTAATGTTTGCAATGTTTTTTCGGACGTCAGACGAGTAAATATTTAGATTTATTGATTTCAAACTACTAGTAAAACTAAAATCTATAAATATACCCCGCCAAAGTGTATTTTTGTTTGAGAAAATATCTGCATATTTAACATATTTTTATGGTAATCAGCCAGCTTCCTACATACAAAGGATATCTACCTTTCCCATAAAAACAGAAAGGGAAAAGGGTGAACCTGAGGTCAACTGTACTTTTGTCCTGTTAGTGTCCAAACATTAGCTGATTAGGATGGGCACGGTTACAACTAAGCTGATTGGCTAACTAGAAAATTCAATACCATGCATTTTTTTTAAAAATGCGCGATAACCACAACTTTTTGCATAAGCCTGATGAATTCTCACGAAGATGAAACGTTGCTAAAATTGCCATATATTTTCATAACTCTCTCTCAAAAAATTATTCGCACACGGCCCGGCATGGCCTGATTGTATAATACATTTAAATATATTCTAATTATGTAGATTTCATATTATAGAACCAATTCTGTATTATATCGTACCTAATACAAAAAAAAAAAATTACTTGGGTGCGATCAACTAGGATCGAAACTAAAACATTTAGTTCTGCAGTGTTATTTATTATCATCTGAGCTATCGACATATGTATATTAAAATTTTAAAATGAACAGTTGATTGTAAAAATGTATATTTGTGCATGCATAGAGGAGCATTTAAAGTCAACTGTCAAGTTCCAATTTTTCAATTTTAACCACTTAACAGCTATTTTGACCCGCTGAAGACAAAGTTGAATTTGTTCTACAGGTCCAAATCACCTACATACAGGGCTTAGTCTGGGCCAAAAATTAAGTTTGATTAGACAGTTCTGCATGCATGCACACACACACACAAGGTCATATATTAGCATTACAAGTGTATGCTGTATTTTCGTGGACATCAGCAATATTATATACCTAATGGGCTTCAACAAGTCATATCTTTTTTATTTGTGGGTCAATTTTTAAAAGAATTACATTGATGAAAAGAGAATAGAACAATCATTCAAATGATAATTTTGCTTTTATGTGTTCCATGGTTTTATGCTCAAAGTTAAAAATGAAAAAAACAGTAAAAAATGACAACAGCAAAAAGGGAAACTGTTTTTTCAGTGTTTACATTCCATACGTTACATTTGGATACGCATGCGTGGGGTCAAATTTGATTGAATATGGCTGAAATTTTACAGGCTATATAAATATAGAAGTCCATCTCTACTGGACTTTTGATTTATATTTTTATGATCACAGGAAGTAAAGTTATGACCAAGCAAAGTTGAAGAATATTTCAAAATTGATAAGATAAATTGGCATATATCATCCATTTTCATATAGATAATAGTTTCAGAATTATTTTCATGTATAATCTATATATCTATAAAAGTGAACGTGTCTGTGTGTCTGTCTGTCTGTTTACATTTCCCTACGCAATAACTCTGTCAATTTTTAGTCTATAGACTCGAAATTTGAAATACCGGGTACTGAGATTTGGGAAAATCAATGTGACGGGTGTCAGCCAGAAATTTGGCTGTTAAGGGGTCAAATTTCAACGATTTGATCTTTAAGAACTCTACCAAACTCCTCCGACAATTTTGGGTCTAGACACTTGAAATTTTAGATATAGGTTCCTTGAACCTGGATCTAACTTAATAAAGTGATTTGAGCCCGAAACTATAAATTTTAAGGGGTCATAATAGGGGTCAAAGTTTTAAAAAATTAACCATTTTTGTTTTTTGCTTTTTTTGCACAGCATACACCTCCAAACACCTGAGCAACGCCGGGCACCCCTGCTAGTATGTAAATATTTGATAATTATTAGTTGTGTGGAAATTTCTTTAAAATATTATCTTTTTATAGAAATTCAAATTCACTTAATGAGAAAACGGCTCACTATGCGCTAATTATGACTTTGTTTTAGTTTTTTCACAGCAAATATATTTCCTTTATCTTCTATATAAGCTCCAAATCATCTATATATTAATACAATAGCATGTGTATTATTTTCTGTGTCACGCTTACATCCAGGTCGTTTATGTACTTCCATTTCTTGTCATAAATAATTTTACCAAGAATTCTTCATCGGTTTTGGTTTCGATTATAGCTGATGACACTTAAGTCATCTTTAAGTCATTTATTTTTTTATAATTTTATCAAGAATTCATAAGTTTTGGTTTCGATTATGGCTGAAGGAACTCAACTTTTTACTGTTTCGATTCAAGTTGATGTACCCAAGTCATATGGATATGTTTTTGTTTTGTTTTTTAAATCGCAACTTTATAATATATATAAAAATCGATAGAACCTTAACTCCATGATATATACAAAATTTGCAAGAATTAAAATATATTTAAGCCTACTTCACAACCGAGCTTTGCCAGGCGTTCGTGCTAGCTTAGATGAATACTTTTGCAGCTTTAACAAAAAAAAGCTACAATACCAGAACATCTCCATTTACACTGAACATCTACAGAATGTCAACATCACTATATTACATATGAATGAGCCCCCTGTGGAATTTCCACAGGTCCCACTAGTGAAGTATTACATTTGTGCACTTTTTTTTTTTTTTTTTTTTTATACTAATTTTTTTCTCTTTAGAAAAATCATCATATTCATATAATCTTGCTATCTAAATATACTTTGTTTACATTCAAGTTCTCATTCGTTTTCTATTTTCTTGCACAGAAATTGTTTATCATTTTTTGACTTCCCTGGAATTTTTAATAGCATTTGTATAACTTTTTTTTTCTTCTTTATTTAGGAGGGATGGGGGGGGGCTTTTTTTTATTGTTGTAGTAAAATATATTTTAAAGAATTATTTTAGATTGGGGAGGGAGTTCACACAATATGCCTAAATATATTTTAATTCATGCAGATTTTGTATTCATTATTACAAAGCCAACTCTATAGTACAGATTTCAGCGGGTTTTTTCTGACTATTTTTTGTTCTGAATAAAACCCTACTTTTCACAACAAATATATTCAAATATTATACTGGTATTTTTCAATTTATTCATCCAGAAGTCTTACAATAAAGACAATGTTGATTGACATGATTTATTCCTTTTTTTATCTCTTATATATATATATATATATATATATATATATATATATAAAAGATAAAGAATGACTATGAAAATATATATTAACTAGCATGGGAGTACCCAGCGTTGCCCGGATCCACATGAAGTTCTGTTTGGAACACACCTGCTATACTAGTGATGTTGATCACTTTCATTGTGGGCAATATCGATACGCCCCCCCCCATAACAATTTCCAAAATAAAACAGATAAAACACAAATATAAACACTCAAAAAAAGTATGTGACACCCTCTCCACCAGATATTTAACAGAATGGATACAAAGAGAAGCTATTCTCTGGATATTGAGCAATTTTTGTTGCCTGTGTGCTGGAAAAAAAAATTAAAATAAGTTAAAAGAAAAAAAAAAAAAAAACTTGGGTGAAATTAGCTAGAACCAAAACTTTTAGCACTCCAGTTGCGTTCCCTACTGTTTTAACTTACCCAGCAAGCAGATAAGAGATTAAAAATTAAACTACTTGAAGCTATGATTCAATTTGCGCATGCATAAAAGTAATATGTTGGTAAGTTGAAATAAACATTTTGCATTTAAACTTGCCAACATATTTCTGTACACGTTATCCATCCATCCAAACAAAGATTTTACTCATAAACCATCCTTCGTGTATGATTACTATTTCCTTTTAATTTCAGTGTCATATGACCGGTAGTTTAGGAGTTTATCAGTCAAATATTTTAATTATTTACACATGAACATGCACATTTGCAATTTATATTTGAGGTAGTAACCTAAAATAAACTGAATTTTAAGAATTCTGTAAACATTTTCAAAAATTTATTCAAATAAAAGTTTTAAAAAGTTTTGCATGTTTAGAAAAGTTAACATATATATTGAAAAAAATTGGAAGTTTTATTTTCTTTCTAGTCAATTATAAATTTCTGATTTCAATGAATATGTAAAAGCAATTAGTCGGGAGAAGAGACTAGATTGGATAAATATTTAGTAAATACTCATGCCTGAGAGTATCCTGTACCTTCACAAGGCCACCATTCAGCTATGCATGGAGTATTGTTGCCACATCTGGACTGGTGCATCTACCACTAGTCTCTCCCTCTTAGATAAAGTCCAAGAGTTGTCAATCTAATCGGTCCCACTTTATCAACTAAGCTCCAGCCCCTGTCTCATCGTTACATCACTGTGCCCATTTTACAAATATTTTAATAGAATGTGTTCTGATGAACTTGTTTTACTACAAGTGAAACAAGTTCATCAACCTCCTTGACATACATATCCCCGACAAACCCACTTGGCAATAAGATCTCATCCCTTCACTGTTGTGGTCCCTACATGCCAGAAAGCTTTCTATTCTAATAGTTTCTTCTCTCGAACAGCTAGACTTTGGAATTCCCTTCCTGCTTCCCTGGCTGTACTGATATGCAGAAGTTTAAATGTAACAAACAAATATCTTGTTAATCTTCTTAGATATAGCCCCAAATAGTAGCCCCTTACATCCAAGTGGCAGTATGCTTTGTAAGGGGGTGAACATGAGGTAGTCTAAAAAAAAAAAAAAAAAAAAAAAAAAATCAGATTTTTTTACTTTGGAGTCATCACTTATCAAGACCTGAAGGCATCTCGAGGATAAGGGTTAATAGATGTATGGTTGTAATGCAGTAATCATTCTTGGTGTAAATAGGATTGAATTAGATTATTTATGGGGATGGCTCAACAAGAATTTGTTTACATTGGACTTGAAGGACACCATGTTGTATTCAACTGGGAAACAGGCTAGCAGAACAGGGTTTCATAAGTGGGCAGTTCTGGAAAAGCTTTGTTCATGGAATCTGCATTTAGATTTAGGCACAGGTGGAGAGTGAAGGAAATTGTATATATTGGTTGTAGGTAAAGTTTTTTTGTGAATATTTGGCAATCATAGATTGGAGTTCAATCGAGCATTTGTCATGAAAATACATTAAAGGTTTTTTTTTTTTTTTTTTTTTTTTTTTTCTTATACTCCAAAAAAGGTGCATTTCTAATCAAATTGCTAGAGCCTTCCATAGATGAGTTATTGGTTTCTAGCTTGAAATATGCTTATTTTTATTTTTTCAAATAAGTTTTTTGTTTTTCTTGAAGACTTTATGCAATTCATGGAGTAAGAGTATATTTGTTTAAAGAAAAAATGCTTCCTGTCTTTTAATTTTGACTGACTGGAGTTGCTTAGGAAAAAAAAAAAATTTGGTGTGATTTCTCTCTCTCCATCCACATACACTACCTGTCATCATCGCCCCCTCAGATTGGGAAATTCCTTCTGATTTCATTTTATTTTTTGCCATTGCTTATGCACATCCTGATAGTTATTAAAACATTTAAGTTTTGTTTTTGTTTTTTTTTTGTTTTTTTTTACAAAAAATAGAAATTAAATATCTTGAGAAATTATAAAACAAATTATTACATCTGGTTGGCAAAACTTTTCAGATATCATGGGAGTACTGCTATCGGTAATATCTCATACTCTCTACATATGAAAAAAATTGAATGTAAACTAGATATTATTTCATAAATTTAGTTTAAATACATTTGTTTTATTTAACAAAACATTGATTTGTGCCATGTATATCCCAGCTCTTCAGGTTTTTAGTCACTTAGGCTACATGCACAGGCATTGGTTGAAATGCTATCAGTCGAGCCATAGCATGGATCAAATAAGTTTGAAACGATTATATATCTTTCACTTTATAATGACAAATGTGTATTTGTACGTAATATGAATACGTATGTGTTAGCGAGTGAAAATTAAAAACTGCTTGACAAAGCCATTTCCAGTGTTTAGAATGGGGAGAAGCAAATAGCAAGTCACCCCCACCATCTGAAATGAATTTAGAAACAAATCCATACTATTTCTATAAAATATTTTTTTTTCCTTTCTATACAAATTGATATAACTTTGTTTAGCTTAAGTACTAATAAACAGAAAGTAATATTGTGCTACATAGTTCAATACAAATAATAAAAATCTTCAATTTACTCCTTCAGTCTAGCACCCTTTGACTTTTTTTTTTTTTTTATTTGAATGCTCCCTTTTTACACTTCACTTTGTTCATTAAAAGAACTGCTGCAATGAATTCCTTTCTCAAATGATCGTTCAAAAATGAGGTTACATCAAAGGCAGGTCACTCATTCTTGTCCAGGGTTACCAAATTAACCTTTTTAAAGCCAAATTTTGTGAATTTGGCTTTTTTTCTTTTAAGCAGCGTGGCCTTCAGAAATTGTATTTACGTTTTTCAAAGCATAATGTATGACCTAAGGAACCAGCAGAGTATTATATAGATGAATGTTAATGTGAGGACTGAGTATATTTTTTTTTTTTTTTTTCTAATGTACATGCACATTAAATTTTTTGTAAAGGCGTTTTTCCTATATATTTTAATCAAACAAAATACAGGTTAAAATATTCCCAAGTTCTCGAATTCTGAATTTTTTTTTTTTTTTTTTTGTTCCCCACGGACAAAGGAAGGATTGGACTTAGTTAGTAATAATTCACTCCCGTGCATTTGTTCGCACTTTTTTCAATAACCACGCCTTGGATGTTTTTGAAGTTTTGCACAAAGATTAGTTATGGTAAGAGTAAAGTTTTGCCAGAATGAATTTTCCAGGATGACTCTGGTTGCCTCCCTAGGGGCTATCATAGAGGTAAAATTGCCCCCAAATCGTTCGTCCAGTAATTTGTTTACTTTTCTCAATAACCACGCCTTTACAAAAAATTTTTTTTTTTTTGGTTAATTTTGCACAGTCATGGTGAATGTAATTTGTTCACTTATATATGGGCTCCCTGTACGCTTGACTTGTTTTTATTTAATTATAGTAATGAAGTCATGTTTTTATGATACTGGCTGGAGGAATCAACTGTTACTGTTACGCTTTCTGTGAATTTTTCTCTTTTCTCTATCATTGCTTTCTTTAACCATTCTCCATCACTCTTTGTATATTGACTGATGAGACAAGAGGGCTGCAACAGCAAAAATTGTACCAGTCCATTATAAACAAAACTAGATATTGTCATATCTAGTAATACTATTTAACCTGTAGCTGGAAATAGATTGTGTGTACTACCATGCCTGGTTATCACTACTAATTTTTTACCATCAAATAGGATATAAAAATATTTGTGAAACCACTAATTTTTTACCATCAAATAGGATATAAAAATATTTGTGAAACCACTAATTTTTTACCATCAAATAGGATATAAAAATATTTGAATCTTTAAAAGATTCATGTCTTCTTGAAATTTTTACTTTCGATCATTGTGCTATGAACAATCCATTTGCTGTCAAATGATTTTAAGGCTAAGGAAATGACGGTGACCTAAAAACACAGCATCCGAACTCTGGATATCACCAGGCATGTCCAACCCTTTTTCAATCACTTCATACTAGTGTTTAGACAATTAATTGGAAAAATTGGAACATTTTAGGGTATCCGAATCGGAAAAACTTGTGCCTATTTTCTGATGCCAAAAACAATTAAGACTTTTTTTCTACTTCATTGTTCTTATTAAAGCTAAAATCTATAAATCACTCACAAAAGTATATTTGCAAAAATATACATGCGTTTCTATGGTAATCTATATATATAAAAGCGAAAATGTATGTATGTATGCTTTTCCTCGATGTCCACAAAAAGCTTCTTTCAGAGAAGCGCTCGCTCGCTTCACAACTTAAAATTTTTTATATCATCTATAAATTGTAATATCTCACACTTAACCACGGAGCTCACCTGTCTATTTAATTTTATTGACTTTCAAACATTAATTATTCGACATTTCCCGCATCGGCACGCGTTATATTCGGTTTTCAGTATAAACAAAAAGCGAAACTCGACTCTAATCACAGGCTCAGAGCCAGTGGTCTCTAGAGAGCTAAGTAACGTTTGGTCAATGTCGACTTCGTCATATCAGACGGTAGCTTTCATTTAGAGACGAGGGAGCGGGTTTTTATTGACCTCATTAAAAACTGTCCTGCACAAAATGCTAACTGCTGAATAGCTATCGCCGTCATGTCAATCAAAAACGCGCGCGCTTTTTTTTTTTTTTTTTCACACTACTATTTTCCAACTGCGCGTCGTCAAGGCATTGGAATCGTCTCATCACTATTTGATGCACAACAACTAGTATTAGTTATTTCACGTCAGCATGTTCTGTTTTTATGGTATATTTAACTCCCTAAGTTTTTGACCTCTTCTGAAACTTTCTGCTGCCATGTGTACATGTGAAGCGTTTGATGCAGAGTGCATATGATACAGTGCCTCTGTTACTCTTCTACAAAACGTACGGATCTGTATTCTTATAGTTTGAGATTATTCATATTTAGTAGGTCATCAAAGAAGGAATGATATTACCAGTGGTTCTATCGCTATTGAAAAATTTTACTAGTTTAATTAGTTCAATATCATTCTGCGTTGTCTACCTGAGAAACCAACTGCTCCCTCTTGGACATTCTCAAATCAGACATTCTTTTACCTTTTTTCTGCTTTCTTTGGAGAATAACTTGATTGCTCACCAGACCAGCTTAATTGACTTGCGGGTCTCTGATAAATTTCTTTTGTACACAGACTAAGTTCCATGTCTTTGATTAACCACTTGGTGCCAGACTCGATATCTAGGCACGCTTTTTGGATGATTCCGTTGGGTTGTATTTCTCCTCACTGTATGAAGACTTAGCTTCCTAACGGTAAACTTCTCCACAACTGAAGAAATAGGGAGCAACATGGTTCCGGGTTTTGTGTGTAAAACCTACTTTGAAAAATGGTACTCCAAGCAGCTACTGTTGCATTTATTCAATTAGATGGGGAGAATCTCGTGTACTTGCAAAGGCTACAAAAGACAAGGTAACAAGCAGTTAGCACCAAGTCTTCAGTCTGTTAGACGGATCTTTTGTTGATAGATACAATTCCATCAATGACTACTTTCTGCACCTCCATATGCCAACAAGTTGGTGGGCTTGTATAGAACAGCAGGATTAACTAACTTTTCATTTGCTAATGGATTCATGTTATGCCAAATGGTGAAGCAGTACTCCTTGATAGTACTCACAACTAATGAGCTTCTCATTTTCACCCATGTGAACAGATTGCAACAGGTTATTGGCGGTGACCTTGGACAGAACAAGAATGGTAATGGTATTCATTAAAGTTCTAGTAGACTTCAACCCCCACCCCCCACCCCCAATTTATCATGAACAAGCCTACACCAGATATCATTCATTCAGGATATCATAAAACCTTGAGACCTCTGAAGCATGTGAACCAGGTTTTATTTCTGCTATTGTAATAAAGAAATGCTCTAAGTTAACTCCTGTTCTTCGCAAATTCTACAACAATAAATGGCTTGTGAAATCTCGTCTCCTTGGTGGCTGGAAAATTGCTTCTGTGCTAACGGTCTTAAAGATCTCTGCCGAAAGGACTGACCTGCAAAATTATCTCTCCATAAGTCTTCTCCCACTCTTTGCAAAGATTTAAATTATTAATCAATATAACGATAGTCCAACACCTTGAAAATGCTATTTAAATTTTTTTTTTTTTTTACCAACAGTATGGATTTAGACAATCCCTTTCTACTGCAAACTTCTGAACAGTAATCTCTTTCAGTTTATAGCTATAGTGGAACTGAATAACACTGAGGTTATGAAATGTGCACAAGAATCACTGCCTTTATATACGGACTTTTAATTGTGACAGTACCACGCTTTGCATATCTTTCTTCCCTTCTCTTTTCCTTGTACTGGATGGATTCCGAGTTCAAATGACGGTTCTTGTGCACATCAATTTGTAACCTCAGTTTTATTCAATTCCGCTACAACAGCATACACTAAGGTGGCCTAAAACTAAGGCAGTAGCACTTGATATATGCAAGACCTTGGACAAGGTTTGGCATAAAGATCTCATGAAAATTAATTTGTACCGTGTTACTGGATAATTATTTAATATAATCAGATACTCCTTAACTAAAAAAAAAATTATCTAGGTTATTAATTGCTGTATACACAAACATCACAATGTGAGGTGAATAGTAGAACCTTTTATTATTCTTGATATTCATGACCTGCCTGATGTGATCGTGCTGATGACCCGACTTTCTATTCTTTACATGTGCACAAATCTAACACCCACATATCCAAGGCAATGACGGAATCCTTGGAAAATGACCTCCAGTTTGTAGGAGAGTGGGGGCCAAATATTGATGGCTACATTTAATGCTACTAAGACAAGACTCCTATCCTTTAACAATAAGGAACCTTTCCAACCGGTGATTGGCATGGCTGATAGTCTCCTTCTCAGGAGTCAAATCTTCCAACTCCTTATTCGCAGGCAACATGAATTGGAATAAATGCATAGAAGATACTGCCAAATCTGTTGCAAAGAAGGTCGGCTTCTTTTACTGAGCTAGAAGAGTTCTCACACTTGCCAGTATCTTATACCTGCATAAAGTCACTATTACTCCATAGACTATTGTATCAGGGCTGGTATACCAATCACTAATCTCTCCTTGGACAGAGTTCAACAGTCCTTTACCTCTATCCAAAGTTTCAGTTCGTCTTGTTGCCACAATGGTGCATCTCCGTCTTTGTTTTACGGAATGTTCAGACTTATTGTAACATAAATACTCCTGACCAACCTGGCTAATAAAATCCTATTCCCTTTGTTTGGAAATGCCGAAAAAGTTTCTACTCCAATAGTTTCTTCCTTCTGGCTGAGTGTTTTTGGAATTTCCTCCCTTCTCCCGATTTCTTTTATTGCACAACTCTTCCCTTAGGATGATCCATAATGAAAAGTTTTGAAGTTATTTATTTTTTTTAAATTACACATATTACATTTGAACTATTCCCCCACTGTATGTGTTTGTAGTTTTTTTTTGTTTTTTTTTTCTATCATCTATTACTCTAATGTTTCCAGATTTCTGAATTAGAAGATGGTGGCTATAGGGTCAATCTGTATAAAGTAAAGACTGACATGGTTGGACTTTGCTATCTGTTTTTCTATTCTCTTGGTTGGTAAAATAAGATCAAGGATTCAGTCCCCTTTAAGTAAGAGTATACTACCCCGTCTGTCTTCTACAAAGGAGAATGGGTTTCCTCATGTTTTCCATTTACATTGAACTCCATCGTGAGTAGAGTAGTGATGATGAAATCCTACAAATATTTAAATGACCAGTAAATCAAGAGACCATGCACTCAATCTGATTCAGATACTGAAAATAAAGAAAACTTCCAGAGATTTATCACTCTGGAAACGAGACAAGACCCGACTAACAAAACTAACCCTAATTTTCATACAAATATACTCTCTACAAAAATTGTTAAAAATTAACAAAATGGAACAATTTAGTGGAAGTAGAAAAAAAAAAAAAAAAAACATGCCAATATTTTACTAAAAATAAGGATGCAGAATAAAAAATATATAATCTTATACATGTTGGAAAAATGGATACATAAAAGGTTTTTTTTTTTTAATTTTTTATTCAAAATAAATATCTCTCCAGATGTACAATAGATGAAATAAAAAAGTCTATTGCGGTCTAATAGATATCAAGATTGTCCATAAAAAAAAAAAAAGGATGAAACGCTTGACCTTCAATATATCAAAGGCCCCAAAAGATAAGAATTGGATACTGAATAGAAAAGGTTGAACTATTCATGCTAAACCCTCTTTGGTGTCAGAGATGCCAAAAGTTCTAACCACTACAAAAACCTTTTGTACTAATAGATTTTGAATCCTAGCGAGCTATGGTGCAGTAAGATAAAGATATATATATACAACCAGCCACTATGCAGTAGATGTTCTAAAAAAAAACGAGCACCCTAGACGCAATTGTGCAAACTAGAGGATCACCTGGCCTTTGAAGGGATCTGTGATGTATGGAAGAAAATGATATAAAAACTGTAAAACACTACATCTTTATCCTGAAGTAGTTAACTTAAAAACAAATATGCAAGCGATTCTAATTACAACACTGCATGAAGCAGTAATCTTCTGTTAACTATATATACCCAGACTCCAATTGAAGCAATAGATGAAACGGAACTAAATGATTTAACTCAACAACTACAAAAACCTTTCATATCAGGTTTTAAATCCCGAGCTATAGCGCTGTAAAAAAAAAAAAATTGCTTGCTCAATAAAAAAGAACACATACCTACATCCAGCAATAGGTACTCAGCAATATTAGCATAAAGCAGGTTGAAGAAAAATGATTAACTTTGTCAAAAAGGAAAGTACAATCAACCATTCTATAGAACAAGATATTTAAAAAGCAATATATATCTCTGTAAAGCAGTTAGCCATAAAATCTATTGCCAATTTCTTTAAAAAAAAAAAAAAAAAAAAAAACTACCAAAACCATACCTAAACTGTGCTACAAATATATGAAATATGGAGGAATAACACCCACCCACCCACCCAAAAAATGCCATACAGATCCAATAGATTCTCGACCCATTAAGTTGCTTGTGCAAAACCTTCCAAAGAATGATTGAGACTAACATGGTATCTTAAAACTTAAAAACCTGGTTATAGAATATCGGTCAAGTTTCAGAAGAAGCCCTATTGACCATGACGCGAAACCTTCATAAGGGAAGCCTTTGTCAAAAAGGAACGCTCCTGATAGCAAACTTTTTCTTTTTCTTGAAAAAAACATACAACACTACCTGGAAGTGTGACATTAAGAGAAACCTACTGAATTTGGACTTGTAGGTCGGATAGGCACTTTGAAGTACAGGTGGACAACATGCTTTCAGCTGAAAAGAACGAGAAATAGGCATACCCCAAAGAATCGTCTCGTCTGTCACCCATTCCAGTATAAAAAATAAACAACATTAGTAAAAACATACAGGGATTCACTCTACCATGTGTGTAGGTGATTTACTTATATGCTATTAATCAAAATATATACCTACTGCTGAATGCAAACTCCAGCAACGATAAAACCGTGTATACATATATGCAAACTCTGAAGGGTGTGTCATGACTCCATCTTGAAACTGGACAATAATATACAAGTTGTACAACACATACTTTGGCATCATATGCAATAAAGTAACCTGGTATTTATACCATATATTAAGTAGCTAAAAACAAAATGTCACAAGACCAATCAACTAATCAAAGTGTTTCACACACTGACTAGGTGTATTATTTTTTATTGGAATCCTTTAAGATGAGTAATTTGTATATTTATTTGTGGACTGTTATCCTCATCTTTGTAGTTTCACGTTTTGGCCAACTATTTCTTGGTCCTTCGTCAGGTGGTGCAGTGGATAGGTGTTGAATCTCTACGGTTCCAGGTGAGCATTGTCTAAAGATAGCGGTTTCAATCCTACCCAAATCTAGCCAGAGAATTAGTTGGACAAAAACTTGGTGAGACAACAACTATGGAAGGCAGTAATTGATGAGGATACAATTAGGAGATTCAGCATTCCTATCCCGTCCAGGTTAACGACTTGACGATCGGCAAAGGAATAGTTGACCGAAACATCATGAAACAACTATGAGGATGAGGATAACAGTCCACAAATAAATAAATACGCTGACTGGGGTGCTGAAAAAAACTATACCACTAAAAGAAAAAAAAAAAAAAAAAAAACTAACTTGGAACTAAGGATGGGTATAGACTATAGATGCTACATAAATGGAATGACCAGAAAGTAACAAAAAAGATTTAAATATGATACATCAGTAAGGATTAAGATTGGTTTTAGGAGTTTCCAGAATCTCCTTGGTGGAAAGAAACCAACAACCTACCATTGACGTTTAACTCCAACTTTAACAGAAAATATACAAGAGCTTTTAGTATTGTCAAATCATGCACATCAATGTCTTCAACATGCAAACCTATTCAGCGAAAAAGAAAGTACTATCAAACCATAGTTTTTCTTATAGGAAAAAAAAGAAAAAATCACAAACTCAAATAGACAATAAAAATTCATTAATCCACCACATCAAAAACTCCACCTTAAACAAACATCCATAATATTAAAATTAAGTACTCTAAAATAAAAACTTATTCCCTCAACTTTTAGTACTTTTATCACTAAATAAAAATGAGATTCCCTCATTACAAAACTACTAAACAGGATAAACTTTAATAGTAAAAATAGATATAATCTTCTACAGGATTCTGGGCCATATCATTACCTATATGAATAAAAAAGAAAAAGGCGATAAAGCTGCAAAAGAATCATTACAACTAAACATGATAGAAAAAAATGCTTTATACAGATTTGTGTGTATTTTATGTGTGTATATCTTGTGTGTGCAGAATGGTCTCTAGTAAACTGTCAATTTTTGGTCTACAGATTTCAAACTTGATATACAGAGGATTTGGACCTGTTTAACAAATTTGATTTGGTTTTTAGCAAGTAAAAATAGCTGCTATGGGATTCAAAATTGAGAAATTGAAACTTGGCAAAAGTAAGTCTACTTAATGTGTATCCTCTATGCATGCACAAATATACATTTAAGTGCCTTAATTTGTACAGTTTTGATATGTCCTTGGGTCAGGTGGTAGCAAATACTGCTTAAGAGTTAAATGGTTTGGTTTCAATTCTAGCAGATGGAACCCAAGTTTTTTTGTTTTTTTTTAAATCACTATATATTGGATACAGTAGAAAATTGATTCTTATAATAAATACAAAATTTACTTAAATTTAAATATATTTTAGCAACTGGGCAAAGCTGAGCGGCCTGTTTTTTGTGTGTACACACACACACACACACACACACACACACACACACACTGTACCCTGCCATGCATTGCTTTGGCACAATGGAAGAAGTTCCAAAATGAGAAAAAGCATGTTTCTTATAGGTTTAATTTTCCATTTCGTATGGCTACACAGTTTTTGTTCTTCCATTTTCTTAGCTGATATAGAGATTTTATGGTTTGGTGATTCTTGAATATGTAGCAAATTGTCCATGTGAAAAAAAAGTGTAACTGTAAGCCACACAATGGTAAAGATTGTTCCCTGTGCTTTGTTGATGGTTATTGCAAACAACAATAAAACTGGAAAGTGCAATTTCCTAAAGTGTAATGATGTATCCGGTGGAATCCTAGGAATGGATGGATGAAGATATATTCATCTGTAAAAAGTCCTGTTATGATTGTTTCTATGATATTGTTTGTTAATTTTTTTTTTTTTTTTTACTGCAAGCCATGTGCCTTTGCAAAGCTTGGATTGGTTTATATTTCACAACATAATTAGTACGCCAAATTTCAGTTGCAAACATGCGGTGGCATCTCTGGCAAATATAACTGTTGGATAATTAACTACTTTATCTGCTTTCACAAGTGTCGATGGATTTGTATTTGACTACCTCACTTGGAATTTTACATTGAATAATAGCGTGGACATCTTTGTATTGACCTGCAAGAATAGCTCGTTCACTCAGTCAAGTGGAATTCTTATAATTTGAATATCTGCAAAAACCTTTTAAACTAACTCTTTTGATGTAATAAAATTACAGAAGTTAAAAGTCAAAGAATTTTGCCCTTATCTCTGATTAGCTGGCACTTTTCCGTACCCAATTTCCCACAAGTGATGCAAAAATTTATGTGCGGATCGAACAGTCTGCAACTGGATATGCATATTTTGAGTTAAGTTTAATGTCTTCACATGGAACAAAAAAGTAGAGTATTTGAGGCAAGCATTTATTTCATCTGCTGGTGTTGATTGAAAAATAGCAGGTAACATTTGTCTGAAATCTCCTGCAAGCAATATTACTGCATTCCCAAATGGTCTGACATTGCCACGCAAATCTTGCAAGGATCGACCAAGAGCCTCAAATGATTTTTTGCGTACCATTGTGCATTCCTCCTAAACAATAAGTTTGCATTTCTGCAATATTTTTCCCCATATTGGATGTTTGGGAGATGCCGAACATGATATTTTTGAAAAATTGAATGTCTCAAAGTAGAATAAATAATTCTACTTGGCACCAAGGTCGCAGGTATTCCTCATGCAGCAAGGGTTAAGGCTGTCATTTTGTTACCGAATGGCTGCCAAAATCAATTTAATTAGAAAGGTTTTACCAGTTACTTCTGGTGCTGTTCAAGGTAGTAATTTCCAAATAACTTCTATTCTCACAGTCAGTAAATTAGGTGACTAAAATAGGATTTATCCATGTTTTGACAATGCCTTATTCACTAATTAATTTAGGAAACTAAAATAGGATGAGGGATTAGAGATGGACAGATAGAGGAAGATATATAGATAGAAAAGAAAGTGAGAGGAAAATAGAGATAAAGGGATTGATAGACAGAGAGGGAGAGTTAGAAACAGAGGAAAAGAGAGATAGAGGGAGTTAGAGAGAGAAAGGGGCTCTAAAAAGAGATGGCGAGGGTGATATAGAGAGAAAGATAGATTGAGAGAGGGAAAGGGAGAGGGATATTGAGAAGGGGGAAGGGAGAAACAGAAGGTGAACTACACCAGTTTTTTTCCTCGTTCAGTGGAGAAATCTTTCGAGACTGAGGCAATTTTAATTTTTTATTACTATCCAGAGTACCCCCCCCCCCCCGAGCTAGATTTTCCATACATTAGAAACCAACCGGGTTATCTGTACTTTCATCTAACAAATTAATAAATGAAAAAGATATTGTAAAATTCGAATTTAACGTGAAAATACTATTTTAAAAAATAGCACGATAACGTAAGTGCATAAGTGCCACTTTAGGTACTCCTTGGACGTTGAGTTCCATGGCGACCAGCATAATTTAATGGTCGCTTCCTTAGCCCCCCCCCCCCCCTAGTCAAGGCTAATGTATGCGCACGTAACATTTTTTATTTACTGACGTTGGCTTAGTAACTAAACGATTTATTGATAATTTCCTAACCCTTAAACACATGCCGGAAGATTTAAATTGGTTCATTATTGTTGTAATGAAAAGTTTCATTCAACACAAAACCAAAAACACATTAATGATAAATGATTTATTATTCTATTCATTAAAAATTTACTAATTTTTAAATAAAAAAAGGTTTAAAAAAATAGTTGCTTATGTGCGCATGTAAAAATGTTTGTAAAAGTGAGAAATTATTTTAATCATTTTAAAAAAAAACTTTTTTTTTTTTTTTTTTTTTTTTTTTTTTTTCAAGATTAGGTCCACCTTATTACCCCCAACCCCCTCATCTTAAGAACAGCTTCCAGAATAAACACCGTTTTTGGAGAGGCGGGAGTGAAAAAATATTTGCAAAATTTAACTGATGTTTGTTGTCGGCATACCCACCTGAAAATACTATTTAAAAAAAAAATAAAAATAATAATGAGGGGTTCAGTGCCTGTTGCAGAGAAGTAGATTTATTTATCAATAAGTCGTCATTGAAAAAAGAAAATTGTGGAGGTGGACCTAAATGTAAATATTTACCCCAAAAATTATCCACTCATGTAAATTAAAAATGTCTGTAAAAGGGAGAAATTATCAATACATGTTTTTTTTTTTTTTTATATTCATGAAGAGTTAAGGCAACGTAAGTAAATGCATGAATTACAAATGTTTGTAAAAGTGAGAAATTATTAATAAATGTTTAGTAACTTTTTTCTTTTAATATTCATAAAGAGTAAAACTTTTTTCCAATATTCATGAAAAGAGTTAAGCCAACGTAAATGTTTGTAAAAGTGCGAAAGGCAACGTAATTAAATGTTATATGCGCATGCGTTAGCCTTGACTGGGGGGGGGCTAAAGGAGCGGCCATTAAATAATTCTGCTGTTCGCCATGGAACTCAACGCCCAAAGAGTACCCCACTTTATTTTAAATATTTATTTTTCAAAGGACTGTTTGAATAAATCAACAATGAATAAAATTTTAAGTGTTGTGTAATTATTTTCGCAGCGTTCAGCCCGACAATGCTAGGAAAAGTAAAGTAACATTTTAAATGTAGAAACATCAACAGAAAAAAAAAAAACTACCGTTTATTTGTATTTCTTAAATGTTTGTAGAAAATGTAATTTTCTTTTTTCTTTTTTGTTGAATAAATTTCAAGCAATTTTTGCAATAAGTAATAAGATAGCAACTTTGTTAATCTTACAACTCGCCCCAGCATATTATAAACACCCTAACCTCCCCATATTAAAACGGCTTTCGGGATGAACACCCCCCAACCTCCCCATGTTAAGAACGCCTTTCGAGGTTTGTGGAAGGCCGTGTTTAATTTGAAAGCCATTTTTAACATGGAGAGGTTAGGGTGTTTATATGCTGAGGCATGTCGTAAAAATGAAACCGTTTAGAAAAAGTTAAAACAAACTTTTTTATCTAAACAATGCTGTGAAAGAAACTAAACAATTAAAACGTAATGTTTCATGAGTAAAAAGCCTTAAGATAACCAAAGGGATTTAAAATTTAAAAAAATTGGTAAGATACGTATTTAAATTTAAAAAATAGGGAATTTTTTTTTTTTTTTTTTTTTTTTTTTGTGCTACTGCAGTGTGATCCGCTATTTTTTAAAATCGTATTTCCATGTTTAATTGTTTTTTATTCAATTGTAAGGTTAAAGTACAGAATAGGTACAAAACACTCCCCTTCCCATGTTAAGAATGGCTTTTTAAATAACATTTCAGCACGGATCACTCTATGCATGAGTACCTTCTTTTTTTTTTTTTTTTTTACTTATCTGGTAATTCGAGTCGTTGAAACGGAAGTTACCGGAAATAAAACCGAGCAGTCTCGCAGAAACGACTTACAAAAAATATTTTTATTTTATTAATTAATATTTTTATAATTCGCAATGTTAAATTATTTTAATAACATGCAAGCATTCCTTGACTTTACAGATAGATTTTCTGAAAATTTCAATTAAATTGGTAATGTAAAAATATGGTTTTATCGATTTTGAACGAACCAAGAATTACATTTTTATTTATATATATATATATATATATATACACACACACACACACACTCCTATAATTTTTTTTTTTTTGTGTGTATTGATATATTAAAACCCTTATTTTTTTTTTTTTTCTATTTAAAAAGAAAATACAACTTGGGTTGTGCAATTGCATTCTTCTGCAAAAGATCTAGCTAATTTGCATCTTTTAAACAATTTAATTTTTTATTGAATGATCATCTTTAGTTAACTATTATGTGTAATTATATTCATATAGCTATTCTACATGATTTATACTTGAATAATATTTGCGTAAAAAGGTTATAGCAAACACAAACCTCTTCTATATATATTTATGTATGTTTGTTTAAAAAATTTGCCTACCAAACTCCTGTCAGTTTTTTGGTCTACAGACATGAAACTTAATATATAGGGTGTTCGAAACTTTATATCTGGGTTTTAAGCGGGCAAAATCAGTGCAAATATATGAAAATAAAAAAAATGAAATTTACTAGGTGACAGTCGAATGACGGCATTACGAATATGCATGCGTAACGTAGTAGCTATTGGTTCATGTTTTCCTTTTTAGCCTTGCAGCAAATGTCTTCATAGCTCAGGCATTAACATCAAAGGAAAAAGTAAATCTTAATCTAAACGTTTTGGTTTCAATTCTCTGGTGGCTCACTTTTAAAAGCAGTAATATATATTGGGTTCAATATAATAAATGGCCCTGTCGGTGGGGCATTAGAATACGCCGACTGCCCCCCTGCAGAGGGTAAAAGTCCCTCAATGGGGGTCCTTAAACTATATCTAGTGGTGAGGTCCCACCTTGTGGGCTTTGGGGAGTGTGGAGCCACCCTTTAATTACCGTCGCTCCCAGGTCCACTCTGACCTGGAGTGCTAGTATCTGTTAGGGTCCCAACTATGGGTTAAATAGAAACCGACATGAAAACAAATATATTCTATTAAAAAAAATTTTTTCTTCAAAATCTTTGGATTCGGCATTAAATAACCCGAAAAGAGTTGATATGCCGTAAAACAACCAGCCAATATAATAAATACGAAATCTACATCAAGCATAATATATTTAAGCATATTTTACAACTGGGCAATGCTTTGCAGCCTGCTAGTATCTTATATATTTGTAGTCATCGACATACAGTCCTATTTCGTTGTATCACAACTCATCAGTGCCACTAGACTAGCGCACCTCCCAAGCCAAAGATTGAACCTAGAACCATCGTGTTGACAGTGAGCAGTTCTACCGATCGACCCATGGTAGCAGCGCCCGTAAATAATTTCGCCAAATGTCTGTTTAAACAAACACCCGTCCACCACTTTTATAGTGTTCTAACCGCTTTGTTTATAAACAAAGATAACAGAACAACTCATGTTTTTCTACTGAACACCCAACACTCATTGGAAGCTGAAGGGACATGATGAATCGTCAAGCATTTTTTTTGTTTTGAATTCGTATATTTATCGCCAAAAAATTGGTTGCAGGAACAATGGAACTTGTGTATAGAAAATATTTTATGCAAAGTAACACCAATCATCTATAATATAAATCTCGCCTTTATGTCTGCCTAAAACTATTTTCATGAGATCAGTATCGTTTTGAAGCTCGACCCTTCGGACGACAAATATAAAAGAATTGGCTAAAAACATTTAATTCCTTTGCCCTCAACTGGGCGTTTTTCTACAGGGAGGTGTCACTTTCTTCGCCAATGTTTTCAGAAGTCATCCCCTCTTTTCGATCGACTAGCCTTAATTTAAACCTTTGTTACTTCAGGTTTGGCAATGGATGCAACAACAAAGATTCCTTTTTTATTTTATTTTTTTTCACATTCTTTTCCTCCTTCATGGTACGGGTTAGAGCCTGTCTGCCTATTTTTTATTTATTTATTTTCTTAACACACCTTCAAACACCCAGGCTAGTCAGAATAGATGACACAAAAACACCTCTCAAATAGGACACACTAATGGTACCGCATATTTATGCATGCATACATTTATGCATGCATGCATTTATGCATTTATGCATACATACATACATACATGCATAACATGCCAAGAACTATACACAGTACAGCATATACTAACAGGCTGTGTGGATTTTGAGCAAACTTAAATGAAACGCGAAAATAATTTAAGATATTTAATAAGGTTGGCCAAGAAAAATAAAAAAAATTTGAATTCCTAAAATCAGCAGATATAACAAAAATAGTCAGAAAGATCCCATTGAAATAGTAACATTCAACTTTCATCTATCATATTACAATTAATGTTTTGGCATTGAATTATCCAAGAGATTGATATGCTGCGAATTAAACCAAGCCAAATGTCAAATATATATATATATATGTCCATCAAACAAAACAATTTCTACAATACAGTAATATTGTTTGACCTATATAGTTAAGAGAGAAATAGAATTTTTTGATTTCTTGAAGCTCCAATTTACCCTGGACATTTATATTTTCTTATGGAATACCAATACATTTTAAAAAGACCCATTTCAGATTTTTCCTGTTCTGGATTTTACCATCTTTCACATTGGCTACATAAACCTAATGTCATCTCCCCTAATGGGCATATACATGCAACTGGGAATCTCTTGTGAATTTCAGTCCCATAAAACTTCCTCCTTTAGCTTGAGGTGAGTACCACTGGACTACAATAGTAGAACACTGCATTGAATTAGGGTTTGTGGTAGTTTGACTTCCCACTGGACACATACACACTGGACCATCTGTAAAAAGTTGAATATCGAATGGAGCAGCAATTCCTGGGAACATTTACCAGGAAAAACAGTTGAAAATAAGTTGTACACCATCCACTATGACTATACAATTCCTACGACTACGTACCTAGAAAACAGAGCTATTAAACCTGACATGGGATGAGGATGAGAAAGACGCAACCTTAGAAGTTAGTGTTCCTGATGATGCTGGATTGGAGCTGAAAGGGGAAAAATAACAAAATAGTAAAGTACAACATGAAAAGAATCTGGAGAAGATCTCAATCATTCCAGTAACTATACGAGCAACTATGCCCATTAAAATTTTTTAAAAAAAACACAAAAAAAAAACTGATAAATATATCCAGTGAATGATTAGAATCTTTAAAAGATGAATGTCTGGCATCCGGTAGAAATAAGAAAATTGAAAGAAAAAGAATTAAAATTGAATCCATGGGGTTACTATGTCTTAAAACTGTTTATATACCCCCTAGATCATAAAGATTTGTTATTAAATTTGTCCGTAGAGCCCTGTTTATCTTTAGTTGACCTTTGACAACTAAATATTTTCTTTTACTAGCCAAATAGAAAAGTTACTAGCCAAACCCATATGATTTTTAGAATATGACATCTTAGTTCTGTGATGAGTATGTACATCAAAGATTTTTCTGTTTTTTTTTTTTTTTTTAATAAGTGTAATTCTAAATATACAACAAATTTTATGTTGATACTTGAAAGTATAGAAGTTTTAATTTCTTCAGATATTTTTTAAAAAGCCTTTGTTTTAAAAAAAAATATTCTATTAAACTTTTATTTAAATAATTTAACTTTGTTCATTTTATAAAAAAATAAAGTTGAAAAGATATTTTTCACTCGGTAGTGAGCTTTGAAAGATTGTTTGTGAAAAATACAATCGGCAAAAGATAAGCATTTCATTATTTCTAGTCGCCACTTTGAAAAATCACTTGCAAATGCAACTGTTTTACTCGCAATGTAGAGCCCTGTTAAAAACAAGTTTCAGAATGAAAGATATCCAAAACAATGATTTAAATTTCAAAACTATTCTGAAACTTCAGACTAATTGTAGTTTATAATTACATATGATAATTGTAATTATCGTATGTAATTATATCAATCCTTTATTCTATAGGAACTTTAGTTTTAAAGATGGAGGAATATCAATTAATTACTAATTCCTCTGTTTTGTTCTTAAAGTCCTCTTTAAATACATTTTAATTTCGTTTATATATATATATATATATATATATATATGTATATAAATAAATGCTTTCATTCAGTCTCGAAAGACAAGATACCCCCTGTAGGGGCAGCTGCGCATGTAATTGTGAGGCAAGGTTACACAATCCCCAATCACGCCTCCTAAATCGGCAATGTTAGTGTCCGGTAGCAAAAAGTCCAGGATGACTGGAAACGATGCAGAGATGAGCGGAGAGTACATACAAGCACCTGGAATTCACAAATGGTCATCCATTTAGTTAGTACTGACCAGGTTCAATGTTGCAGCACTCCAGCGAGAGCCGCTGTGTCAGCATGATTATGCCATATGTGAGATATATATATATATATACATATACACACACACAGTAATGGAACGATTCCCAATATTTTTACAGATTCCAGTCTAGATTCCAATACAATTACCAATTAGGATTCTTTTATATATATATATACTAGCATTTCAGCCCGGCGTTGCCCGGGTGTTTGGAGGTGTATGTTGAGCAAAAAAAAATAGCAGTCAATTTTTTTTAACTTTGACCCCTATTATGACCCCTTAAAATTTATAGTTTCGGGCTCAAATCACTTTATTAAGTTAGATCCAGGTTCAAGGAACCTATATCTAAAATTTCAAGTGTCTAGACCCAAAATTGTTGGAGTTTGGTAGAGTTCTTAAAGGTCAAATAGTTGAAATTTGACCCCTTAACAGCCAAATTTCTGGCTGACACCCGTCACATCGATTTTCCCAAATCTCAGTACCCGGTATTTCAAATTTCGAGTCTATAGACTAAAAATTGACAGTTATTGCGTAGGGAAATGTACACAGACAGACAGACACACAGACAGACAGACACGTTCACTTTTATAGATATATATATATATATATATATTCAAAACATGACTGTTAAAAGATCACACAAGTGCAATATTTTTATTTTATATTTAATTTAAAATTTCTTAATTTTCAACTTGTACCAAAGCCCTCATCAGGAATGTTTAGACAATACATATTTTTCCTTAAGCAGAGACAAGTTAGAAATTTTAACTAAATAAATATTTAAAAAATAAAAAAATATTGTTCGTATCTGATCTTCAAAGCCATGTTTTGAATTTCATTTTCACCTTGCTTCTTAACAATGGATTTGTATTGATTCATTTGTGTGTGTAATGTAGTTATTTATTACTTTTCAGATTACCTTAAAAGCCTGTGTAATATATGCATATATTACCGAAAATGCAAAGCTACGCTGGTGGGAGAGGATCTATGGATTTAAGTTTTATTAGTAGATTAAAATCAATAAATATATTCATGATTTTATTAGTATTATCAGTAAATGAAAATTTATTTATTTTTTTAGACACAAAATAATTAAAAGAATCTTAAAATAAACATTGTTTTGAAATAGACACAAACAACTGTAATACTTTACTCTTTATTTGAAACATGATTTACAAATTATACTATTAAATGTGTTAGTCCATATACAGTAGTTTAGCTGTAACATGTCTTTTTGGTGTGGTTAGCAATTGGCAAATGCTTCCGATTTGGATTCAGAACTGATTGCATTTTTCAGCTGTTGAGCATCATACTGGCACAGAATTGACGTGTTGAGCATCATACTGGCACAGAAAACGTAGAATACTTATTTTTCTTCAGGATATAAATTTTATTGGTCCCCTGACAGAGGAGGGATTGTAACTAGTAATTCACTCACATTCGTTTGTTCACATTTTTGTCAATAACCACACTTTATAATTTTTTAAATTTTGTGCAAACATTAGTTATGGTGAAAGTAAATTTTTGCCGGAGTGGATTTTCCAGGATAACTCTGGTTGTCCTTCTAGGGGGCCGTTGTAGGGGTAAAATTGCCCCCAAATCGTTCATTTGTTTGCACTTTGTTCAATAACCATGACTTGAATTTTTTATAAAATTTTGCACTAACATTAGTCATGGTCAAAGTAAATTTTTTCACGCGTGGAGTGGGGACTCCACCTGCTTGGCTTGTTTCCATTGTATCTATTAAAAAAACAAAATTGATAATTATAGACACGTATCTTTGCAAAAAACAATATCAAATTTATTTTAGTAGCTAACTCGGCCACCAAATTATGGCCATTCAAGATTTGTTGAAAATTAGAAAAATCTGTTGCCTTGTATACTATTAGCTTAGAAGCGAATTTTCAGTATGTAAAATCTATTTTTTTCATATTCTTATTCCTGTTATTCATTTAATGCCTGTTTTCACTTATTCGGGGCTCAAATATATTATATATTTACTCAAGCTAACTCCATTTCTTTCTCCTGGGTCAATGGGTTAGCAGTCGTGTCCAATCACTTGTTTCCTAGGCCAACTAAATTTCTTACGGTTGAGAACATTCATGCTTCTGCAAGGGTTTATTAGCAGATGAACATTTCACATGACCATACCAGTGTAATGAATTCACCCTAAGGATAACTGCCATGCTGTGCACGTGTAGTGCTTTCAACAAATCCTCTGTGTTGGGTTTGGTCAGATTTCACTATGGATCTATCATTGTGCTGCAAACTGTCACGAGAGAGCTTGCTAATGGCTCAGCATTCATTGGAATATCATAACTCTCCTGAAATGCTTACTATACAATTTACCTTTGGAGGGGGGGGGGGGGCATGTGATATCAATGACTTGCAAAATTTCAACCAAGCTGTCCTTGTGGTCGTACCACCTGCACAGTATATCTCCTAGTTAGTAGAAAGAGTCTACTACCACCAGGAATTGTCATTTAGTGCCATCTCTTTGTGCGGGAATGACCTGTATCTTGTACACTTTAAATTGGGATTCAGGTCTAACTTACTCTACAGGTCGGTACACTTTTTGGGGATCCACAATAGGCACCACAGATTATAGTGTATTACATTGTTTCGGCACATAACAAAGATACTAGTTCCTTTTGAGGGTTGTAAACCAAAGTTACGTCACTTTAGTTTAAAACAAGTTAATTCTCAAATCATTGCCCACCCTCCCCCATTTTGACTTTCTTTTTACTATTCCAAAATAATCTATACTCCTATAAATTTTTTTGTGTGTGTGTATCGATATTCACATTGACCCCCCCCCTTTTTTTTCTATTTATTTAAAATGAAAATACAACATTGTTATACGAGTTGTGGAGTTGCATTCATCTGCAAAAGATCTAGCTAATTTGCATATTCTTTTAAACATTTTAATTAATTCCCTATTAGTCTTTTCTTATGGGATGATCATTCTTAGTTAACTATCACATGTAATTATATTCATGCTGATATTCTACATGATTTATACTTGGGTAATATTTGCATAAAAAAGTTTATAGTAAACACAAACCTTTTCCTATATATGTATACATATATTTGTTTAAAAAGATTTTGCCTACCAAACTCCTGTCTGACAGGGTATTTGAACCCATGTGAAACTTTAGATTTGGGTTTTAGTCAGAATATCAGCACAAAAATGCAAAACTTAAAAAAAAAAAAAAAAAAGTGGAATTTGCCAGGTGAAGGTTGAATAACGACATTATGAATATGCATGCGTAATGTAATAGCTATTGGTTCGTGTTTTAATTTTTAGCTTTTCAGCAAACATACCTTCCATAGCTCGGGCATTAGTGTCAAAGGAAAAAGTAAATCATGAACTAAACATTTTGGTTTCAGTTCTCGATAATGGCACGGAGTTTTTTTTTTTTTTTTTTTTTAATCATTACTGTATATTGGGTCCAACAAAAACCGTCCTCATGACAAGATCGGTTCTACGCATGCGTCAGATGACGTCATAACCTGATTTAGTTTAAATAGTTGAAGAACTGACACAATTTCATGTACGTCATGTTAGCTCAGTTGGTTAGAGTGTTGGGTCATTATCTAAATGTTTTGGGTTTGAATCGTGGTGTGAGATGCCCCCCCCCGGATTTTTAAAAAAATTTTTTATTAAAACGGGCTTATTTAAGCCATTTTTCACGTAACGTTCGTTTTTCTGGGTTTTTTTTTTTTTTTTTTTTAAATTACTTCGCTTATTCTTGTTTTCATAAACACCCCCACCCCCGACTGACCACACACACCCAAAAACACCGGGTACCCACCGATTTTTTAATTTTTTTAAGCCATTTTTCACTTTTTTTTTTTTTTTTTTTTTTAAATCCCATCAATTTACATACATTAACTCCACCTATGCAATATCATTTTTTTTTTTTTTTTTTTTTTTTATATATATATATCCTTTTCCCTGCTGACTGGGGTTAAGGTTGCAATGTTCTGTATAATCTAATGGGGTCTAGGCCTCTAGGCTTTTACCTTTCGGCTTTTGGGGAGAGGGGATGTTAAGCTTATTGCTTGCTACCAGCAAATGCAAACAGGGCTGCTAAGGCAATTTTTTTGCTAGGCTAGAGTCCTCCTCATTTAGGGACACAGACTTGAAACTTCCCTCACTTTTCTGACCTTGTGTCACATCTCCCTGTGGTAGGACGGAAGTAAATACCTGTTTTCGACTGATCTTCATTTCCGCTAGTGTGGATCATAACATCTAAGACAATTTTGAAATATATTAATTTGGTCCTTCACTGCATCCAAACCATTTTAAACCAGTTGTAATGGACTTTACAGGACTGCAATGCTTGATAACAAAGTTTTTTTTTTTTTTTTTTTTCGTTCATTTGTTAGCAGTAGTTCCCCCCCCCCCTTTTTTTTTTTTTTTTTTTTTTTTTTTTTTTGTACTAGCCTGGGTTCCCGGTGTTTGTAGGTGCTGAGTAGTGGCAGGCAGGCTTGAACCTGTACTACAAAGGAGGAAAAGTGGGGGGGGGGGTGACGTCTTTGCTTGCCGTTGCATCCATTGTCAAACCAGAAGTAGTGAAGGTTTAAATTAAAACTAGTCTATTCAAAAGAGGGAATGACTTTCAAAAATATCGAATGTGTAATTTTGTGATTTTCGTATTCTTTATAGTGTTAAAAATGGTATTTTCTTTTAATGACTGAAAATTGTGATAAAATTTCACAAGTTAGTTTAGTTTTCTAAATTAAAGCAGCTAATCTTTATACTTGAAATTATACAACAAATCAAGACATTCCTTAAACTACGACTAAGTGCCTTTTTGTAAAAAATTTTCTAGAGACAATAATGGAAGGTGGAAGGGAAGCATGAAGGGGACTAAGAAGAATCTCCCTTAAAACATTAAATATATTCTAACTTAAATTTTATGTATAAAATGGAAACCATATATAGGTGGTCCTGAACCCATCCTCCTAAGCAAGGGGTATTCAAATATCCACATTCAATCTTAATGAAATTTTAAATCTTGTGCATGAGACAGTAATTTCGAGCTTTTACTATTTCTTTCTTCTCACTATATTAGGAGGCAGAATGAGGGGGAGTGAAAAAAAATGCATGATATATTGTCTTGATGCATACCATTTTATTTGCATTCTAAAATAGAAATATTCAAACATTTCACCTGGCAGCATTTTCAAAGTAGATCTCATAAGTATGATGCTGCTAGTCTTTAGTCTTTTCTATAAATACTGTTATGGCGTTTGTTCTTTAGAATTATCAAATCTATTTTCTGCTTCCTTTGTTCCAGCCTGTTTGACTTATTGGTCTAGTGGTCTCCATCAATTCACTGTTTTGATACCTCATTCTAATACAGCTTCCTATTCCAGTAGCTTCTTTTCAAGAAGTTCAGGATTATGGAACCCTTGCTTTGTAACTGTTTTCCTTTTACCTTCTTAAGACTAAGGTCAATAGGCATCTCTTGTCTAAAAGATAATCATCTTTCTCTAGCAGGACCTGTGGAAATTCCACTGGATTGATTCGTACGTAATATATTGATGTTGGCATTCTGTAGATATTCGGCGTAAATGGAGATGTTCTAATATTATTGTAGCTATTTTGTTAAAACTGCAAAAGTATTTATCCAAACTAGCAGGGATACCCACCATAGTCAGGTCGTAAAGCATGCTTAAATATGATAGTTGCGATTTCAAAAATAAAAATATATATCTATGTGACTTAGGTTCATCAGCTTGAATCGAAACCAAACCAAAACTTACACACACACACATATATATATATATATATATATATATATATATATATATACTAGCAATGCCCAGGTGTTTGAGGTGTGTGGTTTTGGGTAAATCAAAACAAAAGAATAAAAAATCGTTGCCCGGGTGTTTGTTTAAAAAAAAAAGTTTTGGTAGAGGCGCAGTTGGAAAATAAGGTGTGGAAAAAAAAAAAAAAAAAAAAAGTGCGCCGTTTCTATTTGATCTCATTAGTGAGGTCAAATAGAAGTAACGGAGTTAACTTTTACTGTGGGGGCAGGGTTTTATTTTTTTATTTTTATTTATTTTTTTTACTCAACTTTTTGGTTTGTTTACTCAACTTTGGCTGGTTTTGTTTCCCCAAGATGTTGGAGAAACCAGCTCCCCATCAAAAGGGGATTGTCCAAATTGAATAGAGATCATCTGATATAAGGAATTTTCCTTGCATTAAAGCTGATTGCTACGTTCCTGGCACGATTGCCGAGAACAATGTCTTAGCTTTGAATTAGTTTCGCTTTTTATACGGAAAAGCCGAATCAACATCCGAGACGCCAAAATAGAAATTTTGTAAAAGTCGCTGTAAATAAATCTAGATGCGACCCGCGTTCCCAGATCCTAGATATTATTATCTAGGGAGTATATGAACACTTCTAAGCGATAGTACCAACCCCAGGCCATCAGCGAAAAAGCCTTTACGAGACATACAAAAATGCGCGCGCCGCATTTGCCTTATATATATATATATATATATAAATTACTAGCAGGTGTTGTCCGGGTGTTTGTAGGTGTGTGCAGGGGGGGGGGGTAAGTAATAACCCTGTTTAAATATAAAAAAGGACGATGTTTAAAAAAAAAAATGGCATAAATAAACCTGTCGGATCGAACCTGCAATCTTAAGATAATAACGCTGTGTATATGGGGGGGGGTAAACTAAAGAATAAGCGAAGTAATAACCCTGTTTAAATTAAAAGGTGTAAAAGAAAAAAAAAATAGTCGTGGTCGGGAGGCGGGATTGAACCCGGAAGCCTTGACGTGGAGGTGGAAACAAAAGCCAACCACTTAACCGTCTCGGCCACGAGTGAGAGTAATTGATGAGCATGTTAAGTTAAGGCTTATAAAGCGAGTGAAAGAGGTTTGATTGACAGGTAGGCGCTAAATGAGGTCATCGCGGGAACGTTACGATGACATGGCAGTATTTTTAGTTTTCGCTTCCTCAAGATGGTGGGGGGGGGCTCCCCATTTAAAGGGGATTGTCCAAATTGAATAGCAATTGTCTGATATAAGGAGAAACTCCACATTGATCAAAAGCTGAAAGCTGAGAACACGAACCGTTTGAATTTAGTTTCCCTTTATTTATACTAAAAAGCCAAACAAGCGACAGAGCGAAATAGTGCGAATCTTATAAAAGTCGATGTAAATAAATCTAGACACGACGCGCATTCGCAAATCGTAGATATTATTATTTAGACGGTATATAAATAGTTCTAAGACATAGTAACCCCCGGAAAATGTCAGCAAAAGCCTTTGCGAGACACATAAAATGATCACATTTTGCCATTTTTATATATATATATATATACTAGTGAGGGGTATCCAGCGTTGCCCGGGTGTTTGGTGGGGGTTAAAAAAAAAAGATTAAGCATGAGAATCGAACCCGAACCCTTGAGGCAAAGTTGTAAATTAAAGTGTGAAAAAAAAAACGTGGGATGTTAACCATTGCCCCACCGCGAGATGCTAACGGAAAGACGTTTGAATTTATTTAATTACTTGGATTTAGCAGGTGCCCGTTTTAATGAGGTCAACTGCGGGATAGTATTCATTTACTGCTGAACGCTTTTTTTTTTTCTTTTTCCCCCACCCCCAAGATGTTATACGAAAAAGACTAACCCACATGCGGCAAGCAACAAATATTGAATATTTATCTTCCCGAAATCGAGCAAATTAAATAGACAGGCTAGCTTCGTTGTTAACTGTGAGATATTACGATTTATATGTGATATAAAAAGTTTTAAAGAGTTGTTAAGCGAGCGACCGCTTCTCTGAAAAAAGCCTTTTGTTGTCATACAGAAAAAGCGAACACACATACATGCTTACACACATTTTCGCTTTTATTTTTATATATATATATATATATATATATATATATACTAGCGAGGGTTACCTGGCGTTGCCCGGGTGTTTGGAGGTGTGTGTGTGAAAACTTGGGGGGGGGGTAAAATTTAAAAAAAAAAAAAAATGTTTTGATAGGTAAGTATGAGGATCGAACCCAAACCGTTAAGGCAAAGTTGGAAATTAAAGTGAAAAAAAAAAAAGTGCAACGGTTTTAACCATTGGGCCACCGCGAGATGCTAAAGGAAACGCGTTTGAATTTATTTAATTACTTGGATTTGGCAGGTGCACGTTTTAATGACTTAATGAGGTCAACTTTGACTGCCGGATAGTATTTCATTTACTGCGGGAATGCTTTTTTTATTTTTATTTTCCCAAGATGTTGGGGGTGGGGTAAAACCAGCCCCCCCCCATTGTACAAATGTAATAGCATTTGTTTGATATATGGAAAATATTTCCACATTGATCAAAGCTGATTGCTTTCAGACATTTCCGCCGATAGACGGAAAATACCGCCAGAATTAGTGTCGCTTTCATTATAGGAAAATGACTAATCCACATGCGGCGAGTGACAAATGTTGAATATATATCTTCCCGATGTTGAGCAAATTAAATAGACAGGCTAGCTTCGTTGTTAACTCTGAGATATTACGATTTATGTGATATAAAAGTTTTAAAAAGTTGTTAGGCGACCGACCGCTTCTCTGAAAAAAGCCTTTTGTAGACATACAGAAAAAGCGAACACACATACATGCATACATACATTTTCGCTTTTATATTTATAGACTAGCGGGGGATACCCGGCGTTGCCCAAGTGTTTGGTGATAAATCAAAAGGGGGGGGTAAAATAAAGTTTTGGTAGGTGAGTATGAGGATTGAACCCTTGAGGCAAAGTTGGAAATTAAAGTGTGAAAAAAAAACATGCGACGTTAACCATTGGGCCACTGTGACATACTAACGGAAACACGTCTGAATTTATTTAATTACTTAGAATTTGCAGGTGCACGTTTTAATGTCTTAATAACTTTGACTGCAGGGTTTTTATTTTTATTTTCCCAAGATGTTGGGGGGAGGGGGCAGCTCTCCTTGTCCAATTTGAATAGCAATTATCTGATATAAGGACATTTCGGACATTTCCGGCGATGGCAACTGGAAAAATACCGCCAGAATTAGTGTCGCTTTTATTATAGGAAAAAGCCTAATCCACATGCGGCAAGCGAAAACTGTTGAATATTTATCTTCCCGAAATCGAGTAAATTAAATAGACAGGCGAGATTCGCTGTTAACTGGAAGGTATTATGATTTATGTGATATAAAAAGTTTTATTAAGTTGTGAGCCGACCAAGCACTTCTGAAAAAAGCCTTTCTTGGACATATACAAAAAGCGAACATACATACACACATTTTATCTTTTTATATATATACTGGGGGGGGGGGGGGGCTGGTGTTGCCCGAGTGTTTGGAGGTGTGTGGTTGTTAATGAAAACCTAAGAATAAGCAAAGTAAAAAATGAAAACAGAAAAACGAACGTTAAAACTTATCTGAAAATTAAAGCGGTGGGGGGGGGGGCGGTAATCAAAACGTCGAGAAAAAAAACTAACGTAGGGCAAACGAACGATGTTGAATAAAAATCGAAAAAAAACAAAAAAGAAAACAGAAAAACGAACGTTAAAACAAACAAAAAAAAGTTAAAAATGGCTTAATTAAGCCTATTTAGATTTTAAAATTTAAAAAATCGGTGTGTACCCGGGTGTTTTTGGGTGGGTGTGTCGGTTGGGTTGGGGGTGTTAATTAAAAACTAGGAATAAGCGAAGTAAAAAAAAAAAACAGAAAAACAAACGTTACGTGAAAAATGGCTTAAATAACACTGCTTCAATATTAAAATTTAAAAAATCAACAAAAAAAAATAAAACTCACCACAATTCAAACCCAAAACGTTTAGATAATGAACCAACGCTCTAACCAACTGAGCTAACACGACGTACATGAAATTGTCAGTTCTTCAAATATTTAAACTAAGTCAGGCCATGACGTCATCTAACGCATGTATAGAACTGATCTCATGAGAGGACGGTTTTTGTTTATCCCCCCCCCCCCCTGTAGAAAATTGTCGATTTCAGGGTGAAAAAATGAGCGTTTTTGGCCAATTTTTTTGATATTTTTCGGGCGAAGGATGGAGCTTCAATATGATACCAAGTTTGTTAATTTTTGTTCTGTCGAAAGTTTTTAGCAGACACACATACACACATTTTCGCTTTTATATAGATAGATATATATATATATGCTTTAGTTTCTTCAGCTATAACCAAAACCAAAACTTCTGAAGCGTTCTTGATAAAATTATTTAAAAATATAGATTATTGGAATACCATTAACTATAACCAAAACTTATCAAGAATTCTTGGTAAAATTATTTATTAAAAAAAAAAATAGATGACTTAAGTGCCATCAGCTATAATCGAAACCAAACAAACAAAATTATGAAGAATTCTTGGTAAAATTATTTATTACAAGAAATGGAAGGTCATGACCTAGAAAATAACAGCACTATCGTATTAAGATTCTTAGTTACTTACATCAAATGGCTTTATGCCTTGTCTTGAGCGATTTCCATTTAAAAAAACAAAAACTTATCCTAATCCACATCTTTGAGAAAAAAAAAAAAAAAAAAGGTGGTGCCATAGTGGCAATGTGGAAATTTCTGAGTATCTTATGCAAACTTTCAAAAGAAAGTTCAAAGGCCTTGGAGATGCATTAGGTTCCAAAAAATTCACTAGTAAATGCATTTCTACAGTCAGTTTAATAACAATTGTATTAACTGATCCAGCAATTCAGAGCTATTTAGAAACTTTTGTTTCTTTATCATCGGTGCGTGGAAAATTAGCCAACCATGGAATGAATATTTATTGAAAATAGATTTTTAGGATGAAACAAAAAATTTTTTAAATGTATATTCCAAAATATGTTTTAAAGCAAATGAAATGGATTATTTTAAAGTTAAATGTTCATTCTAAGAACACGATTCTTGTATCTTTTCAAATTATGCTTAAAAAAAAAAAAAATTATAATTAAATCCATCATGCATTTCGGTTTTGGTAAATGTAGAAAATCAACTTGTTTAAATATTTTTCAAAAATTCAAATAAAATTAGTTTATACACGATACTTATAAATATATTTGTAATTTAAGATTGACATTAACAAGGGTTTTAATTTAAAATTTATGCATAATATAGTGATGGGGGTTAAAACTTGAACAATAAAAAAAATATTTTAATGGCTCGAAGAGCAATACTTCCGATTCTGTAAGACTATTTTGTTTAAAAAAAAAAAATTAATTTTTTAAAAATCTCAACATATTTATACATTTTAAATGCGTTTTTCTCCAGATTACATGTGTAATTACTAGATATTAACCCTAAATGGTTCTCATTAATAATATAAAAAAAAACATATATATATATATATATATATATGCACAATTTATCACATATTTAGACCAATCTCAACATTTATTATTAATGTGCATAAAAATATACATTAATAGCTGAGTTTAATGTTTTGTTACTCTGAGGTTTTGTACATACACTTTTATTAGATTTTTATTGAGATTTATTAATGATTTCAATGGATTAAAAATGTAATGTTAGCATTTCGTTTACTAATTATTTTTAGTTTGTATGAAAAACTTTAAAAATCTTATTAAACCTTACTATATGTCTGGGTCTCTTTTGATATGAGACTAAAAAATCAAGTTTTATATAAAAGACAGAATTTGTACATTATAATAAAGAGAAAGTGTTGGATTTTACTTTAAATTTTATCAAAATAATCCGAAAAATAAACTAAATATTTAAAAGAAAATCGGCTATTCATTGCATAGGGTTTCTTTTTTTTTTTGTTCTGAACTCTTTCAATTTTGACCAAATTATTCAAAATAAAATGGGTCATTGTGACTTTTTTGTTTTGTAATATTTCATAATAGTCAATTATTGAAATTCTTTTACTATATATGATTCTTTAATATTTGAACTTATGTAAAGAAAGTTTGAACGTCTACTAAATTTTTAAGTTTTCTGATATCTACTAAATCATTTTCATTATTAGTTTATTAAAATTCAATTTAATTTTTATATATACGTAGATAGTACTTTATATAGCGAATTTTTAATTAAAATTTGCTTTTTGTGTCATTGTGACCTATATATTGCAGAATATTGCTGTGAATTCCATTTGAGGTCTATATCATTTGAGTCTTTTGAATCTACTTAAACTGTTTTTAATTTAATAGATTTATTACCTATTCAAATGCTAATGTTTTCTTTTTCTTGTTTTCAGTGATTATTTGTTTAAACTTCTTTTGATTGGTGACTCTGGTGTTGGAAAATCCTGTTTGTTGCTTCGATTTGCGGTAAGTATTTTGAAAGCTTTTATGATAGAAGTGTAGTTTTTGGCTGTATTTTTCTCTTGAGTGTACACTATAAATACTATAAGGAATCGGTTAAAAAAAAAAAAAAAAAAACTCCCCTATGGCTGATTTTTTTTTTTTTTACCTCATTAAATTTATGAACCTGTGTGAACTTGTTCACTTAACTTTTTAATCGTTTAATTTCAACCATTCTCATTCCCGCTGCCCTCGTAGTGCCTCAAGGCTTCGGGTTCGAGCCTACCTACCAAAACTTTTTTCCCTACACAAACACACGGGCAATGGTTTTAGGAGGAGACTTGCCACTCTACCTAGAGCTAGACATAGGATTAAGCAAGTTTTTTTGTTGTTTAAGAGAATGTTTGGCACCCATTGTGAAACTTTACAAGAATTACAACAAAAATACTTGTTATTTAAAACAAGTGACGTCACTAACAGAAAACATGTTTGGAAAAGTATCAAGTATTTTTTGTCCCACCTATTTAAATACAAAAAAAACTTTTGCTGAAACTGACAAATTAAAAAAAAATTTGAATTTTATTTTGATTTTTCATGTCTTTTTCTGTTTTTATTAACTGAGCACCTCCTACAAATATTCAAATATCGATTTGTTAGGTTTTTTTTTTTTTTTTTTTTTTTGTTTATAATTGGGTAGATTAGTTTCCATTTGACAATAAATCCACTGAAAACATTTTTAAAGACGAAAAATGGAAGTGTTGTACCGCTCATGCACGTGAACCAAAACAACCCTATTTTACATCTTCGGTTGTTTAGATATTGAAAAAAAATTTGTTTTTAAATGTTTATATGGTTGATAATAAAATAGCTCTAACTAGACATGTATGAAAAGTTTTATTACCAGATTTTCAATTTAAAAAAATTCGATCTGGAATAAAAATCCACAAAAAAAATGTCTGTTTATGCCATGCTATTGCTGCTGCTGCTGCTACTACTAATACTACATCAATCCAAAAACGCCATTTTATGATGTTCACATTTTTATCACTTTATTTGCTCTGTAAATATATAATGCACATTATTAATTCATTTGAAAGTACATTCATTTCCAAACAAAAAGGTGGTATTTTGAAAACTTAGTGCTTTGGTTTTTAAAATATGACTATTTTAGCAGAACTCTCTTGAAATCTGATTATCCAAAGTGTTTTATCGTCCGTGTGTATTGCAATAAGGCAATAATTACTGGTGATAACTTACAGGATTCGGTATTCCTATCCCATCGCGGTTAATCATCTCGAGAAAACCAGAGGATGAGCTGGCTGAAACGAGGTGAAACGACTGTGGCGAGGAGGATAACAACAGTCCACAAAAAGAACAAACACATTTTTTGCTTTCATTGTGTTCTGATTTATGACAGTGACCTCACAAAAAAGCATGTCAAAATGTTTTAAAAAAAAAAAAAAAAAAAATGAAAACAAAAAGATGCAAGATTGTTCTTTGTGCAGAAATGTCATCATGGTCAGTCTTATACTGTCCAAAAATGGAAGGAACGAATCATAGAAGGTTGTATTTAAAGTGTTCATGAGTCACAAATTGACCGCCTACTTATTGTTTTAGTGGCATGGTTCAGTGAGATGCACTTTAATAGCTAATCCTTAGACAAGAGAATGAATGGCTTTTTAGAAAAACATGCTAAATTTGAAATGTTAGGTATGCAAGGGGAAAAGGGGCAAAGCAAAATAAAAATGGTCATAAAATTGCCCAACTTATCAGTTTTTTTATTTATTGTATAACATGGCTCAAATAATGTATTAATTCAAGTGCAGAAGTTAGAAGAAATAAGAAAAACTGTTACTACAATAAAAACCACTTTCATGAACGTTTCCCAGCAGATAATGAATAGAATCAGGATATGCTGAAACGTCTAACCAATCAAATTCAAGTAAGCAGAGTATAAAGTAATATCAATTTGACAAAGTTATGAGAACAAGCAATTTAGTGACAACAATTTAAAAACCACATGGAATGAATAGTTTTCTTAGAACAAAATACTAAATTTGAAGTGAAGGTATGAAGGGAAAAATGACAAAAAACTTAGATTGTCCAATTTAGCAAGGATCAACGTTTACATAAAGCTAGTGTGGGAGTTAGAAGAAAGAAACTCTACTGAGTTGCAATAGTGTCTACTGTTCACAATCTAAATTGATTTGAAAAAGTAAAAAGACAAATGTTCAATAAATGTTACCAAAGGCAAGATAAATTACTCCTCTACCCAGCTGGATTAGTTTTTATTTAATGTAAAATGTTTATTTGGCTTGAAAAACAAGTAATATCAAATAGTACATGAGCACAAGAAAAATGGCTGCATAACAAATACATTGTAACCATTTATTTTATTTATTTTTTATTTTTTTTTGCCAAATAAACATTTTACGTTGCATTAACACTAAAATCCAGCTAGCTAGAAGAGTAACTTATCTTGCCTTTGGTAACATCCTTTTTTTTTTTTTTTTTTTTTTTTTTACCACTTTTTAGAATCAATGTGTATTGTAAAATGAACCCATCTGCTGTCTAATTCATCCTATCACCATAGGTCCTTTAGCATACAGCTATTTTTGTTTCATCTTGTGCCTCTTTCGTGTGTCTCTTTTTGCATCTTAAAAACTATTCTGGAGCTCAACCTTGCTCTTGTGGTGGCATGTTAATAAGGACACCACCTGTCTTTCTAATAGCAATACACATGAAAAAATTGAAATAGCTTGAAATATTTCAATATTGGTATGCATAGAAAGAGCTTGATGAGCTAAGAAAGAATCTTTTTAAATTTTTTAAATCTGATTAAAATTAAGGAAGTTATGGCTATTTTTGTGCCTCACACGTTTGGATATTTTTCCCTCTTTAAGACCATATGCGTTTTGTCACATTTTTTACACTACTTTTTCAGTAAAAATGTCATATCTTTGTTAAAACACAAGACTAAGAAATGAAATTTACCATATAAGTGTATTTTTGTACAAGGAATCAGAATATGCAACTGAAAATCTCACAAAGTTTATGGTTTCCAAATAATCTGCAGTAAATGTGCATAAATATGCAGCAATTCCTTAAAAATGCCATGTATTCATAAACAGAAAAGAAGTTGGAAAACTCAAAGTTGAATTGTAATGTACTTTATGTACAAAAAACTTAAATCTAAACATAAGACCATTTAAAAATGAATATATTGCAATGTTTCTTTGGTATTATTGTAGATTAACACCTTCTGTTTAACCCCACTCAACTCCTTCTGACCACCCCTCCAAAATGTGATTCTACCTTTTTAGGAAATTATGTATAAAATGCCATGAAAAACTTTAATGAAAGATAAACAAATTATTTTAGAATTGAATGTAAAATTTCCTATTACAGGTCATTCTAGCATTTTAGGGCAGTTAACTGTTTTTTTTTTCTATGGGAAAATATGCATGTTTTTTTTTTTTTTTTTTTTTTTTTTTTAAGATGATTATGTGTAGTTTTAAGAGGGTTCCTATGCAATGAGAATATGGGGAGGGTTGCCATTTGGACTTTGAATTAATTGTAGGGCTAAGGAAAATTATGTGTAAACATACTGAAAACTTGACAGAGACAAAGCTAACAAAAACAATATTAGAGGAGGGAGCGGTTAGTTTCACAAAAATTTAATGTAAAATAATTCATCATTTCCTGGCCGTTCTAGCATTTTAGGACAGTTAACCAATTTATTTTTATGTGTATTTTTCTTTAAGAAAGGATCTATTTTTGTTTGTTTGTTTTAGATGCTTGTATGTGGCTTACAGAGGTATTTTGTTGGGGGGGGGCTTGCCACTCGAACTTAGTGTTATTGTTAGGGTTAAAGAGTGTTTTAGGAGGAGACTTGCCACACATAATTTGTATTAGAGGTGAAGTTAAGAGAGCTTTTTTTCAAAAAGAGCGTTCAAAAATTTGTTGATTTCTATTTTCGAGGTTGAAGGTGTTAATTCCATAGGCCGTTTATACTACGCTGGAGCAGGTTGTAAAAATATCTTTCGCTTAATAAGTAGAAAAAAAAATAACGAAATAAAAAGCTTCCTAATTGTAGTTTGATGTGTTTTCTAACTGCTTTTAAAATTTCAAGAATATTGATATAGATTTTGAGGGTTTGTATTACAATACACATAGATTTGAAAAAGTTGTCAAAAAAACAAATATATAACAAATAAATGTTATCAAAAGCAAGTTACTTTTCTACCTAACTGGATAATTTTTTAGTGTTTTTATTTAATGTAACATGTTTATTCAGCTTGAAAACAGTGTTTACCGATGTTTTGGAAAATTTAAAATGGCGCTCGACTCTCTTGAAACGGTAAGTTTGGGGAAAAGAGTTAAAAATAAAAAAGTAGACAAAATACTGCTAGAAACTTGCTCAATATATGTTACCGTGACATAGGCTGACATATATTCGGTGAGTTTTTAACAGTATTTTGTATAGTTTTTTTTATTTTTAACTCCTTTTCTTAAACTTACCGTGTCAAAGAGAGTCGGGCCGGGCGCCATTTTTAATTTTCCACGGTAAACACTGTATTTTTTTCGAGCTGAATAAACATGTTACATTGAATAAAAACACAAAAAATATATCCAGTTTGGTAGAAAAGTAACTTATCTTGCCTTTGATAACATTTATTTGTTATATATTTGTTTTTTGACAACTTTTTCGAATCTATGTATAAACGAGATTTTGATACTTATTTTGATTTTGAAAAAAAAAAATTTGTGGCTGTTCGCAGTAAAACATTGTTTTAATTCGCTGTTCAAAACTAATTTAAAGAATAAAAGTGCATGCAAGCTATATATCTACAAAAGTTTTTGTTTTTTTAACCATGTTTTTAAATTTGACGAGATTTGTGAGAAATTGCAACAGATTTATAATGCCGAATTGGTTAGGATTGTTATTATATATTCTGAAAACCGAATAGTTCTAAACTAATGTTATTCTGATAACAAAATAGCTCTAATTAAACATAAGAACATTTATATTCATATTTTCATGTTTTTCTTAATTCGTTCTTGAATAAAAATTAAAGAACGCGTGTTTGTTTACAACTGTGCTATCGCTGATTCTACAGGCTGGAGCTGCTGCTGCTTAAACTTCATTTGACCAAATTCGATTAAAAAGAAACAATTTTTTTTTTTGGGTAGGTCCTTTTAAATTATCAATTACCGCGGTCCTACTCAACATAAAACAATACTTTTAATTGATAAAGATAGTAAAAAGATTGATTTACTTACTACTGGGTGTCCGAATTTTTTTTTCAAAATGTTCAATACTCGTCATATTAAAGTCTTATTTTTAACACGACAAAAAAAGAAATGGTCAAAAGTATTTTGGACACTTGACAGTATTAAGATTAACACCTCTTCTAATTGGTTCCCAAATTTCATGACGAAATTCTTCATACAATCACGGTACGGACCTTTAGAAAACGGGGGGTCATTACAAAACCTTACCGAAAACGCCATTTTATGACGTTCACATTTTTATCACTTTATTTGCTTAAAACTCTTAAAATATATAATGTACATTCATATTTATTAATTCATTTGAAAGTATATTCATTTCCGAACAAAACAGTAGTAATTTGAAGACTTGAAGTGCTTTGGTTTAAAAAATATGGCTATTTTAGTAGAACTACCTTGAAATCTGTGATTATCCAAAGCGTTTTTTCGTCCGTGTGTATTACTATTTCTAAAACTTTTCAATTATATAACACTAACTGAAAAATTGTTTATAGTTTGCATATTTAGCTTTGTGTGGTGATTTCCAGTGGTTGCCATGAAACTGAAGGTATCAATGGAAGATCAAACTAATGTAACTAATTAAAGTTTTAAATTCTTACAGGAGTAATTGAGTGCTCTGGTTATTTCTTCAATGACACTAAATTACGTATGTTTCTTTGGAATGGGATGTCAAGAAAACTAAAATATGCTAAAAACATTCATTAATTTCTTGTATTTTTATCAAAACTTTAATTCCTTGCAAATATTATATTGGGTTATTTATTCCAACTTATTCTTTTTTTTTTTTTTTACAGGACGATACTTACACAGAAAGTTACATCAGCACCATCGGAGTCGATTTTGTAAGTAGTATTTACTATGATTTTATGCTTACATGTAAAATGTATTTTTTTATTTTTTTTTTATTTCATTTTTTTTATTTCATTTTTTTTATTTCATTTTTTTTATTTCATTTTTTTTATTTCATTTTTTTTATTTCATTTTTTTTATTTCATTTTTTTTATTTCATTTTTTTTATTTCATTTTTTTTATTTCATTTTTTTTATTTCATTTTTTATTTCATTTTTTATTTCATTTTTTATTTCATTTTTTATTTCATTTTTTATTTCATTTTTTTATTTCATTTTTTTATTTCATTTTTTTATTTCATTTTTTTATTTCATTTTTTTATTTCATTTTTTTTTTTCATTTTTTTTCATTTTTTTATTTCATTTTTTTATTTCATTTTTTTATTTCATTTTTTTTACACTAGAAAATTTCTTGAAACTGTTTTTTTATAAACGAGCTGTCACTTATCAAGGCCTGAAGGCCACTCGAGGATAAGGGTTAATAAGTGTGCAAGGTGGTGGTGGTAAGGGAACGGCTCAAGAACTTGATTACATTGGACTTTTGAGAGCTACCATATTGTAATTGGCTGGGAAGCAAGCCAGCGGAACAGTGTTCTGCATGTGGGCAGTTCTAAGAAAGAAGCTTCGTTCATATAATCTACGTTTAGAATTAGGCACAGATAGTGGGGGGGGAATTGTTGATAGTGGCTGGTGTTTTTGTAAAACTTTCGCAAGGGGATGGGGACAATATATTGGAGCTCAGACGAGCACTTGCCATAAAAATAATAGAGCAAAGACAGGCTCATTCACGAACTTGTAAACATGAAAAAAAAACAATTATCTATATAAATAAAGTGGTGTATGTGTGCCTGAAAGTATTTAACTAATAAACTCTTAAACTACCAATCGCATAGCACTGAAATCGACAGGAAATCGTAATCCTACACCAAGGATAGTTTATAATGAGTAAAATGGATAAATATGTACAAACATATTTGCAAGTTGAAATGCAAAATGTTCATTTCAACTTATACCAACATATTTGTATTTCTTTCTGTGCTTTATTAGATTCAGTTCATTTATTCATTTAATATCAAATCTCAACTCTCTTTCAATGGTAACAAGGTAGGTGTGCGGCTGGATCTCTAAATTTTTTCCACTTTTAAAATCACTGAATTAGGTACAGTATTTCAATAGAGAATTGGCTCTGTAATAATATGAAATTTGTATGGGTTTAAAATTAGTGATGGGACGATTCTGATGTTTTTCCCGATTCCGATACAATTACCGATTCTGATTCTGATGTCTAAATATTTAACTATAAATTTTGTTATTTTGTCCCGATTACTGTAAGAACACATCTCAAATGTGCTTATATTTTCGCAAACGTAAAAACACTTGTGAGCTAAAGATTTTAGTCGTACTGGAAGTTTAAATTAATAAATATTTATTTTATTGCTACAAACAGTGGAAGATGTTTCTTAAATCAAATAAAAAGGATAATTTTTAAGGAATCAGTTTTGGCATCAGAAAATAGGCTCAAATTTTTCCGATACCCCAAAAGCTTCATTCCCCCCAATTCCGATTAATCATCCCAACACTAGTTAAAATATATTTAAGCAAAGCCGGATGACCCTCAACCCAACCCAACCCAACCCCACACCACACCATCCCCCCCACTCGTTTATTCATATGGACATTAATATTTTGGTCATTTTAATATTAATTTTATTTATCTTTTAAATGTGGCTGTAAAGAAGGGAAAAGAAAAAAATAATTTGCCATTTTCATTTGAAATTAAGTAGATTACAACTTGTTTAAAGTAAACGTTTGAGCACAAGTGCTAAATATTTGTCCACAAAATGAAATTGTATTGTGAAGCCATTATATTGTGAAGCGGAATTGTTATATTAAAATTTTTGACTTTAAAAAAAAAACAAAAAAAAAAAACTTCATTACTTGTAACAAAATGACTTCAGGTGGGCGGTGACCAAATTTATCATATATAGGGGTCCCTGAGATCCTTTGTGTGTGTGTGTGTGGTGGGGGTGGGGGGGTAGTGTAAGACTGAGAACTAGGTGTTTCTCGGCCCATTTTCTTCGAGCTTCACAATTTATGGGGAAATTGATTGCATCATACTTACTTTTAATTGAAAAATTAATTCAAGAATAATACCCTGGAATATTGACAAAACGGTTCTTGTACAGTTTAGTCAAGACGTTAAAAAATGAAAATATCGAGGAGAAAAAAAAAAGGTTATATTGTACGTATCCGTTTTGGACTGAAGATCTCCGGAAAAAAATTTCCATAAATTTGATAGAGTAGGTTTTTTTTTTTGGTTTTTTTTACAGCGGAAAAACACGTTCTTATGAGAGCGCTTGAAGTCAGCCATTGTGAAATTTGCTGAAGCTGAACAACATGCCACGGGGAGATAACTCAATGTAAAGTGCCGACACTCCCTTCCCATCTTTAATACTAGCTTTTCTTCCTAAAAATTGAACCTTTTGCTCGGTATCATACATTGTTTTTTCGCTGTAAAAAGAAAACTGCTTGATGAAATTAAGTGAAATTTTTTTTTGGGGGGGGGGACTTCGTTACATAACGGATACATGAAATATAACCTTTTTTTGATATTTTCATTTTTTTAATGTCTTGACTAAACTGTACAAGTACTGACAAAACTATATGAATAGTTATTTTCACTTTATGTACTCCAACTAACGTTATTAAATGAGGATGCATGTAGGGAGGGGAAGTAGGTATCTGAGTGTTTGGGGGGGGGGCTGCTTTAGTGAATATCAAATTGTAATAATTGTAAACACTTTTTTGGTTCTTGTCAAGAATCAGAATTTCTCATATGTAAAACAAAAAAAAACATTTTTAAAAATCTGTATGTAAATCCCCGTGACAGAACAAAATATATTCCTAAAATCATGTAAATTGATGAAATATTGTTTAAAAACTCTTGTGTCCCCCATCTTGAAGAAACAAGGACAGATAACTACACAACAATTCAAACATGTGAGATCAGCCTTGTAATGCTTACAGATTCTTATTAAAAATTATTTCCTTTATAAAAATAAAACTACTTCATCAATTTACGTGATTTTTGGAATAAAAAAATATTTTCTTTCCGTTAGAGATACGTAAGTAAAAGTTTTTGGGGACTTTTTTTGACAAGTGTTAACATTTCTCATCAACAACCTTTATGTTAATAGATTTATTTATTCTAAATCTTTTTTTTTTTTTTTTTTTTTTTTTTTAAATTGTCAGGATTTTATCAAATATTATATTCCACTCGAGCTAAGTTAAACAATTGTTTATTTCTTTTTTTGTTTTCCACTTTAAATCTTTCATGCAACATTTTAACTTTTTGATTACAGAAAATCCGAACCATAGAACTTGACGGCAAAACTATAAAGTTACAAATAGTAAGTTTTTCTTTTTTAAATTTTTTTTTTTATTAACTAAAAAGAAAACCTGAAAGCTTGCATATACTTTCAGACGTGTTAACAGCTGAAGAAAAAAAAAATCTGGATATTATTTCGACAAAATATTTTAATTTTCACTAAAGGTGAGATTAGAATATTTTGGAAAACACTTTCTTGATTAAGTTCAAAATATTGATTTTCAATGAACATTATTGTAATTTAAATTTTTAGTGCTTTTAAAAAAAAAAAGGGTCAAACTATAAATAATGTTGCCACTTGCATTGTCACTTTTTTTTTTTTTTTTTTTTCTATTTATTTAAAAAACAACTTTTATGTATGGGTCATGGAATTGCATTCATCTACAAAACCTCTAGCTAATTTTCATATTCTTTTAAGCATTCATTTTAATTAATTTCCAAATAGTTTTTTTTTTTTCTTCAGTTTTTTTATGGGATGATCATCTTTTAGTTAACTATTACATGTAATTATATTCATGTAGATGTTCTACATGATTTATATTTGCGTAAAAAGGTTATCAGAAACACAACCCTCTTTCTATATATATGTATGCGTATATATTTGTTTAAAAAATTTTGCCTCCTGTTTTTGGTCTACAAACTTGGAACTCAATATGTAGGGTATTCGAACCCATGCAAAACTTTATATTTGGACTTTAGTGGGGAGGGGATGCAAAAGTAAAAAATTTATAAAAAGAAAAAAGAAATTTGCCAGCAGTACAAATATGCATGCATAACGTAATAGCTATTTGTTCATGTCTTAATTTTTAGCCTTGTAGCAAAATGCCTTCATAGTTCAGACATTGACGTCAAAGGAAAAAGTGAATCGTAAGCTAAACGTTTTGGTTTCGATTTTTGGTGGTGGCATACAATTTTTTTTTTTTTTTTTTTTTTTTTTAATCATTAATATATATTGGGTCCAATATAATAAAATATGAAATCTGCATTAATGAAAATATCGTATTTAAGCATATTTTAGGACCAGGTTAATGTCAGGCGACCTCCTGCTAGTGTGTGTGTGTATATATATATATAATATATATATACCACACACACACTAGCATATGTATACGCTTTCTTAATATACTAGACCTTTGTCTAAGTTGTTAATCTAGTATATGTAATCATTATTCACCTACAGCTTATGTCCGGTTGCTTAATTGGATGTTATTTTATTTAACTAATACCTCCCACCTACCTATTATAAATAACATGTAAAAAAGAAAAAAAGACATCTCTTTTATGATAAAGGATCTTCTGTTGTCTTCTGCCTATTTTCGTTTTATTTTATGTCCCGATCCTTTAATGCCATCCAATGTGCATAATGCAACAAGCCATGCTTGTGTGCCTGGTGATAAAGTTGATTTTTAATTGAGAAATTTACAAAGGCTGATATTTTGAACATAAAATTCAACCATTAAAGCTAATAATATAAATATATTTGATTATAAAGTTAATATCATTTAACAAAATCATTTTGGAGGTTAGTGATGAAATGCACCACTTTTTGCATTGAAACTCTATACACACACACACACACACACACACACACACACACACACACACACACACACACACACACACACACTGGTATAAATCATACCAGTCATTATAGGAGCAACCGGGCTAATGAAAAAAAAATTTTTTAAAACTATCTGGTGAATATACCTGGTGAACCAAGTGCAAAAAAAATATAAACAATAGTACTTAAAGGGATGGTTAGAATCTTAAAAATATCTCTTGGAGTAACTAAACTAATGAGAGAATGTTTATCATCCGGTAGAATGCCCCATCCCCAGGAAAAACAAAAAATTATAACAAAGAGAAACATGTGCGCACACAGTCTTAGACAACCCATGTTCAGTTCCTTTTGTTACTACAGCATTTCTGAGGTGATATAAAGCAACATCTCGAGTCATGCCAAGGATTACTCCCACCATTGTGTGTGTGTGTGTGTGTGTGTATATATATATCTTCAATTTTCTGAAGATGTTTTACTATTCAAAAAAATTGAAAGGAAAACATTTTTCTTTTAATAAATAGTAATATTAAAGTTTCACGCTCGTCTGGCCTTTCTAACTGTTAAATCTTAAATTATTGAGTGTTTCAAACAGTGAATTCCTTTTGGTTTCAACTTTGTAGTGTTATAACTCTTAAGATGTCATTGTTCATGAAGGCAATGAAGATTTTTGTTTGCTTTTTTTTTTTTTTTTTTTTTTTTTCTGTAAAATAAAACAAAAACGATTTTAAGGGGGACAAGTATTGTTTTTTAAAAATCAGTTTGTAATTAAAAGCCTAATATTAAATTTATGTGAATTTACACTTTTCTTTTTACAGTGGGATACAGCTGGTCAAGAAAGATTTAGAACTATTACGTCCAGCTATTATAGAGGTGCCCATGGAATTATTGTAGTCTATGATGTCACTGACCAGGTAAAGTAAAATAAAAAAAAAAAACTCTTTAATTGCATGCACTTTATGCTTTCCAGCTCACTATAATATGGTCATGTTCAAGTCCAATGTAAACAAGTTCTTGAGTCGCCCCCCCCCCTAAATATTCAGTTTCTATCCCATTTCGATCACTACCTATTAATACTGTTCTGTGATTACCATACACTTGTTAATCCTTATCCTCAAGTGGCTTTTAGGCCTTGATGAGTGGTGACTCCCATCTGTAAAATGACACAAGAATAAAACTCCTTATCACCCGTGTGAAAGAAATAACCTTTTTGGTATTGAATGATCCAATAAAACCTGGATCTGTCCACTGTTGTACAAAAAAACATTTCAATAATAATAATAAAGCAAAAAACAGTTAAAAGGATAATATTTTCAGTATATTACAAATTTCTTTTAATAATTACTTCCGGAATATAAATGGTAACTTGTAGGTCATAAATAGAGCTCTAAGAGAATATTCTTTTATTTTGACCCTCGAGTATGTATCGGTTAATATCATGTTTCTATGTGTCGGATATATACTCGAGTCAAAACAATGAAAAGAATATGCTGTTGTCATAGCCCTAGTCATAAATATACAGGAACATATCAAAAAAAAAAAATATATATATATTTATTGCTACTTCATTTCAGTACTTGTACAGTTTAATAAAGACATTAAAAATGAAAATATTGAAGAAAAAAAAGGTTATATTGTATGTATCCGTTATGGAACAAAGTTCTCCGGGGGGGAAAAAAATTTCACTTAATTTCAATAAGTAGTTTTTTTTTTTGTTTTTTTTTTTTTTTTTTGTTAAGAAGAAAAGCTAGTAATAAAGATGGAGGGAGTATCGGCGCTTTACATGGAGTTATCTCCCCCTGGCGTGTTAAACAAATTCCATAATGGGTGACTTCTACACGCTCTCATAAGAACGTGTTTTTCTGCTGTAAAAAAAAAAAAAAAAAACCCTACTCAAATTAAATCAAGTTTTTTTTGTTTTTTTTTTTTCGGAGATCTTCAGCCCAAAATGGATACGTACAATATAATCTTTTTTCGATATTTTCATTTTATAATGTTTTGATTAAACTGTAAAAGTACCTTTATTTCTATACCAGTCTTGTGGTTAGTGGTGTCCTAGTTTTTCAATATTCATCTCGATTTATCAGTTATAACTGACAATCTCTGTACATCCAGTTGATTACAAGTTTTTTATGCATGGTGCTCTGTTACAGACCACTTCATGGTGCAGTTAAGATGCACCTCTATAATTCTATCAACAGATTTTAATTATTCAGAGTACTGTTATCTTGGATAACCTCAAGAGCCTGTAGTGTAATGAATGTAAATGCTAAGTGACAGTCTACTAGAAATTGATGGTTCAGGCCAAGTAATACTATTACAAATTACTTATCCTAGTTTGTAAGGTGTTCTTTGATTCTATGGAGTCTCTACAGCGTTGTGGTTAGATATATACTACATATTTCCTGTAGTATATGCTGGTCCATCTGGAGTATATGATCTGATTGGATTATATTTGCTGTCTACTTGCCAAAATGTAACCGTTGCTTCTGTTGCCTACAGATTATTTCATGATTGTTGCCCCATTGCAATGCTTAACTACTGCCCTGTGTTGCTGCTGAACAGACCAAACCTGCATCAATGTACATTCACGTTAGGCACTCTGCATAATCACACTGTTTAGAGATGTATCGGCGATCTCCTTTCACATTCCTGAACGTGCTGCCTCAAAATTGTGTAAATGAATATGTATCGCTGTCACATTTTCACAGTTCTCTATTGGCTAACTATCGTATTCCTAAGTTTTATGTATTCCCTAATTAGCTTAGTAACCTCTGTCCATTGGTAAGTTTTTATTACCATGGTTTAATAAAGCGGGGAAGGGGTTTAAACGTGTATTACTATTATGATGCAACTATTCCACTTTTTAACCATATATTTTCACAAGCATAAATACACTTATGAGAGTTGGATTGTAGTCTTACGGGTCATTTATTATCAATATTTATGATTTTATCATTAGTACAATGAAAAGAAGATTCATTTTTAAACAAAGACAAAATCCTTTTTGGTATCGGAAAATATGCATAAAATTTTCTGATAGTCCAGAAAGTTCTGAATTTTCCAATTCCGGTTGTCCAAATTTAAAAATGTCTATTGCTAGGAACTAAACAAAAAAAAAAAGCGTGGGTGTAAATATGAGGAAAGCATTAATTGTTGAAAAAAAATTTTAATATATTTCAGTAACTCTACATGTATCAAATTATTTTATTTTTTTTTTTTTTTCAGGAATCCTTTAACAATGTAAAACAATGGCTGTGTGAAATTGATCGTTATGCCAGTGAAAATGTAAATAAGCTGCTGGTAGGCAACAAGTGTGATCAAACAACCAAGAAAGTAGTCGATTTTACTACTGCAAAGGTAAGAATTGGTGCTTGTTAAGATAGCCGACAGGTTGGTTGTTTTTTTTTTTTTTTTTTTTTTTTTTTTTTGTCGTTTTAAGCAAAAACAATATTACATACTTAATTTTCTGTTTGGAAATAATATAGCTGAAAATTAAGCTACTTTGAGTAGAACGACTGATAGTTTTTGTCTTAAAAAAAAAAAAGTCTCCCTATAAGTTAAAAATATTGGGAGCTACAAACAAGTCATCTAAAATATTTGTTCAGTTATGTCCCCTATGTGTGAACTCTTTACTGTCTACTCTGTTACGACTAAGAAAAATGCAATTTTACCCAAATTTCTGTAAAAAAAATTACTTTTAATCATAATTTTCTACTCAATGGATTTTCGTAATTTTTAGATATACAATTTTCGACATAAGTATATAATATTGTTTTTGCTTTGAACAACACTTTAAAAAAAAAAAAAAAAAATTGATCTGTCAACTCTTAACTGATCGAATAGAATTTAAAGCAGCCCAGAATGAGCAACAACACAAAAAGCATGTTTTATTAATATACTTTGTATTACTTTCTAATAAAAAGTCAATGGAGTAGACCTGAAGGCGTCTTTCATTTTGCTTATTTTCTGAGATCCTTCAAACCTAATTGATCCGACAGGCCATGTAGATAGCTTCTTCAAACTGTATTACAATTAGATAACACTGTGACGAACCAAGTTTTCATATGTTCCCTGCCTAAGGTTTTATCAAACCCCTATCGCAGTTAGAAAATTCCCTTAACTATTTGTAGAAAAGAGTACTACCCTCCTTTTTTTTTTTTAATTTTTTTTTTTATTTATTTATTTTTTTTTATTTTTTTTTTTTTATATACATCTTTTGAGATGCCCACTCTCCATTAGTAGAGAATGCTGTGTTAAAAGGTAGTCAGATGTTTTCTCACATACAATCAATACTCTTTGGTAGTCTATAAACTCAATTATTTGTGCTGGTAATTCAAAGTTGTATGCAACAAAAAACAAGGAATTGTAATTTTGAGATTTTTTTTTATTTTGATATTAAAGACAAATTGGGTTCAATTAATATTTTATGACCAAGCTATGTCGTAATAATTAGGATATATTATTACACATGCATATATCACATAATAGGCATTTTGGATCAATTAGGTTTCAAGAACCTCAGAAAAAAAAAAAACTTCCCTATATTAAAAATTGACTTTGTGACGAAAAACCAAACAACTCCAGTTTATTATCTGTCAGGTTTACACATGTCACATGCATTGAAAGTCTATTGACATAGACATGAAGTTGTCTTATTTTGTTTATTTTGAGGAGTCCTTCAAACCTAATTGATTTTTTAATGCCAGTCTCTACAGACAAATTTATCTTTGACGACTAAATATTTTCGTTTACTAGCCAACCCACATGATTTTTTAAATATATCTTTATTCTGTGATATCAACGATTTCTTCTTTTTTTTTTTTTTTTTTTTTTTTTTTTTTTTAAAGTGTAATTCTAAATGTGCACCAAATTTTATGTTGAGACTTGAAACTAAAAATTTAAATTTCTTCAGATATTTTTTAACGGCATTTGTTGAAAAGGAGTATATTGTTCTATGAACTTTTGTTTAAATAATTTGACTTGGCTCATTTTAGTTAAGCAGAAAAGGTTGAAAAGACACTTTTCACTCAGCAATAAGCTTTGGAAGATTGTGGAAAAAAAAAAAAAAAAAAAAAGCAATCCATTAAGTGTTTTATTTCTAGTTGCCACTTGAAAAAAATCACTCTTAAATGCAACCATTTTAATTGCGACATAAAGTTCATGCTTCGGTTTATTGTTTAAAAATATTTTAAATTTAAATATTTTATTTTATACTTTTGTAAATTTGGAATTTGTAGATCTTGCTGGAGGAATTTCAGTAAATTTTATTAAAATTAAAAATGAGTTCATTGTTTTATTCACAAAAAAATTATCCAAACTTTCCAAGCTTTTTTTTTTTTTTTTTTTTTTTTTTACAAAAGAAGCCATTGTTTATCAAGGCTTGCAGGCCACTTGAGGATAAGGGTTAATGAATATATGGTGGTAGTATAGTAATAATAGTGTAGATTGGTAAAATTTGGTTATTTAAGGGAACGGCTCAACAATAACTTGTTTACATTAGACTTGAAGGCTACCATACTGTAGTCGACCAGGAAGCAGGCCAATGGAACCATGTTTCATAAGGAAAGAAACTTTGTTCATGGAATCTGCATTTAGATTTAGACACACAGATAGTGAGGGGAAATTGTTGATAGTGCTTGTGAGCTGGTCTTTTTTTAATGAAATTTTTGCAAGGGAGGAGCAATGAAAGTAACAATAGAGCAGAACCAGGTTCGCAACATCTCTTCTGTGGGGAAAGAGGCTGCAGGGAAGAGAAAAAGACCTCACCTACTAGGTTTTGAAGCCGATTTTAAACTCTGTCAAGGTATGATAGTGTTCCAACCAGCTCTTGCCAATCAGATATGATCTTTAAGAAATACATAAGCATTCACCATCCAAAACAGTATCCAAATATTGTGAAAAAGTAAACAATTATCAAATGTTGAGGGGGGGGGATGTAAACAACGGTTACTATACATAGTTTTTTATTTGGGAAGGAGGGATAGCGATGTGAAACCACCATGAATAAAGCAGCATCAAAATGTTGAAGTGAAGAAATTAAAGCTATTTCTGATCTTGTACTACAAAGCCTCCATGAGAAATAATGAAATAATGGTAAAACTTTTTCCTTATTAAAAATGTGCCTACAATAAACATGTTTGTTTTTTTTTCTTTTGATATAATGCTTCTATAAAAAAAAAAATTTTTTTAATAAATCTTTACATAAGCAATTCCTTATATGTAATATAAGGCGTTGCTAATGTGTAATATAAGGCGTTGCTAATGTGTAATATAAGGCGTTGCTAATGTGTAATATAAGGCGTTGCTAATGTGTAATATAAGGCGTTGCTAATGTGTAATATAAGGCGTTGCTAATGTGTAATATAAGGCGTTGCTAATGTGTAATATAAGGCGTTGCTAATGTGTAATATAAGGCGTTGCTAATGTGTAATATAAGGCGTTGCTAATGTGTAATATAAGGCGTTGCTAATGTGTAATATAAGGCGTTGCTAATGTGTAATATAAGGCGTTGCTAATGTGTAATATAAGGCGTTGCTAATGTGTAATATAAGGCGTTGCTAATGTGTAATATAAGGCGTTGCTAATGTGTAATATAAGGCGTTGCTAATGTGTAATATAAGGCGTTGCTAATGTGTAATATAAGGCGTTGCTAATGTGTAATATAAGCCGTTGCTAATGTGTAATATACATAAGCACTTCCTTATATTACATAAGCACTTCAACTGAAAGTTTAAAAAAGGTCTTAAGGCAAAATGTGTCCTTTTGGTTGTTGCTCATTTTGGGCTGCCTTCAATTTATTTAATCATTTAACAAACAGTAATGTTTTGGAACAAGTGGTCCTTTTCTTTACAATTCACTTTTTTTTTTCTTTTTGTTTATTAAGTTGGCAAAGTTCTTAAAGAATCTTTTAATTTTGATTTCAAATAATATATTTACAAATAAGTTTCTGTTATATCTTTACTTTATATCATTTTAAAGAGTTTTTCGCTCTAATCCTATAAATTACAATCGTTTTAAAACAATTGTCTTTTTAGAACGTTGAATACAAGATGGGGGAGGGGGCAAATTTGCACAATTTTCTTATTTTAATTCGAGCTAAGCTAAAAACCTGCTGAAACAGCTGGCAATATTAACTAAGCCACTTCTGAATGCAAAGCATAATGGTGGTTTAAGAAATTTTGTGGTGGCAACAAGAGTCTTGAAGACGATGAGCATAGTGCTTGGTTATCAGATGTTGACAATGATCAATTAATGATCAATTATTAAGAGCCTTAATTGAAGCCAATTCATGTACAACTTTGAGAATTTGCTTCTGAATTAGACTTAAATTATACAATAAATTCCAACCACTTGAGAGACATTGGAAAGTAATGAAGTGTCATCTTTTACACAACAAGAACAACCTACATCTCAACCAGGTTGTGACTTGTGATGAAAAGTGGGTTCTTTAAGATAACCGGCAACACTGGGCTCAGTGATTTGATGCCGACAAAGCTCCACGACACTTCCCAAAGCCAGAGTTGCACCAAAAGTTCCTGATTTTGAATGCAGGTGAAATCGTTACAGTAGAAAAGTACTGTCAATAAATGGATGAAGTGCATCAGACACTTCGACAACAACACCCAGCATTAGTCAACAGAAAAGCCCCAATTCTCCTCCACAATGCTGCTCAACCGCACATTGCTAAACCCTGCAGAAGTTGAACAAGTTGGTCTATGAAACTCTGCCTCATCCTCCATACACCAGATCTCTCACCTACCAACTACCACTTTTTCAAGCATCTCGACAACTTTCTGCGTGAGAAATGCTTCAAAAACATCTTCACCACCAGAATGCAAGATTTTTATGTTAATGGCATAAATACATTTGCTTTGTGATGGCAAAAGTGTTTTTGATGGTGCTTATTTTAGACAGTTTGGGTGGAGAGTTTTTTGGGGGGTTTTTTTTGAAGTAGTAGTAGGCAGACAGAAAGGAGAAGAAAAAAAACAACAAAAAAAAAGCGTAACATCTTAGCAGATGTCTCCATCGTGCAACCTAAAGTCGAGAGCGTTGAAATTAAGCATAGTCAATCCAACAGTGATGATGACTTGTTAAAATGTCAGCAAAAAATGCGCCCCCACCCCCCTGTACAAAACTACCCGGGTGAAGGAATGAATGTTTTTGGCTAATTTTTTCGATATTTGTCAGCCGAAGGATCGAGCTTGAAAACGATACCGATCTCATGAGAATCCATCGCGTGCCAAAAGTTTTTGTGAGACACACACACACACACACACATTTTGCCTTTTATATATTAGATTAATATTCTTTTGATTGGAGCTTTAATAGAAATGTGTATTATGAAGAAAAAATAGCAATGGAAGCTTTATTTATGTTTTAGTTTTTAACAATCTATTAAGCTGTTTTTAACAATCCATTAAGCTGTTTTTAACAATCCATTAAGCTGTTTTTAACAATCCAGTAAGCAAATTTCTAAAAAGCACAAATCAGTTCAATTATTCAATTTTACAAAATGGATTAGTTTGTTACATTTAAATTTTTCAGGCTTAATTGATAAATAGCCAATTCATTTTTACTACTTGTAAGGATCTTTACTATACCATTAGAAATGTATCTTGGCCAGTTATCATTTGAATTGTCTGCTCAGCCAATATTTTACTGTAAATTCTTGTGCTGTTAGTGCAATATATCCTTTTTTATACTTATTTATATGTATTTACTTGCAGGGGGAACCAGGCATTGCCTGGGTGCTTGGTGTTTGTGTTAAAAAAAATTTTAGTGGGAAGGTAGGATTGAACCCCGAAGCCGTGACGCAAAAGTGTGTGTGTGTGGGGGGGGCACCTAACCATCTCAGCCACGAGGGGAGAAGATTCGAAGACACTACGAGCTGGTAAAAGTCGGGCAAATTAAATACAGGCAACCCCCGTTAACTCGTAGATATTACGATTTAGATGTGATATAAAAAGTTTTAAGGAGCGAGCAGACCGAGAAGGGCGACGAAAAAAAACATACATACATACACACATTTTCGCTTATATATATAAACAAGCGGGGGGTACCCGGCGTTGCCTGGGTGTTTGGAGGTGTGTGTTGGTAGACACAACCTGTTAAAAAGAAAAAATTGTTGCCCGTGTATTTGGATGTGTAAAAGAGAAAAAAAAAAAAGTTTTAGTAGAAAGGTAGGCTTGAACCCTGAACCTTTGACGCGGAGGTGGAAAGGAAATGGGGGAAAAAACCCTGCGACCTAATCATCTCGACCACGGGAACAGATGAATTGATAAGTGTTAAGTTGACGTTTATAAAGTAAAATTAGCAGGTGCGAGAAAGTCACCTGATGTTTGATCTAGTTTTGCGCTGGAAACCAGTTCTGTTTTCCCCCCGCTACGCTCGGTCACAAAATATCTCTAAAATAGCTTGTAAAAGTCGGGTAAATTAAAGATAGCTGTGACCCGAGTTCCTTAGTGGTAGATATTATTATTTAGACAGCATATAAAAGGTTTTAAGAAGGAGCAAGCCAACCGAGAATCACGGCGAATAAAGCCTTTTGTAGACATACAGAAAAGGCGAACACACACGCACACATACACACGCATACATAAACATACATACATACACGCATACATTTTCGCTTTTATATATATATATATATATATAGATTAATGATGCTTGTACATTTTTAGTTTTTAGAGGGGGGGGGGTTAGTGGCCAGTGAATTTTAGGGCTGAGTTTACTTACCTCCTTCTCCACATATTTCTCTTCCCTTCCTCTTTCCTCTCCTGTTTGTAGTACTTTAGATGTCTCCCTTTCTTTTTTCTTCCCTAAAACATTTTTCTCATACATTTTTTTTTTTTTTTTTTTTCTCATATAAACAAATTGTTCTTGAATTGGGCCGATCGGAAGTACTCTCTATCTACTAACCAGATGTAGGATCTCTGACTAGAGATCACTACAGAAACATGTATGCATATATGTATCTAATAATGTTTGTATAAATAAACTCATATTTATATTTGTTAACAGGAATATGCAGATACACTTGGAATCCCATTCCTGGAAACCAGTGCAAAGAATGCAACCAATGTGGAACAGGCGTTTATGACTATGGCCGCTGAAATCAAGAACCGGATGGGTCCGGTTACAGCCGCTTCGGACAGTAAACCTAACGTGAAAATAAATAGTAGTACTCCGGTGAAGCAGTCCTCTGGGGGCTGCTGCTGAGTGCCGATATCATTCAAGAAATTAGAGACGGAATATTTTGGGGTTTCAATCGATTGGGCAACAAGATAAGAGAAAAGAAAACAAGCAACAATCATTGTAAAAATTTCTACATAGCTGGGAGGACTTGATGTAAGTCATCACACCAACAGGGACCTTAATACCTAATAATAAATCTTTTCTTTCCCCCCTCTTTTGTTTTTGTTTTATCATATTATGCCACAATGGTTACCTGAGTTGACTTTGTCATCCGAATTTGAAATGTCTGTTAAAAGTGCCTGTTTAGTTAGAATTTCGCAAAGCTTTTGCTGTAATATCATCACAATTATATCCAATTCTGCAAAAACTATCTTGTTTTCTTTATCATTCTGCTGTTTTTTTTTTTTGTTTTTTTTTTTTTAAATATAACCTTTCCATCTTATCTTTATTTAAAAAAAAAAAAAAAAAAAAATGAAATTTATTTTTTTCTCAAAATCTTTTCCTAGCGGTAAGATTAACTTGATTCTTTGTTTTATTTAGGAATATAAAAATATTAAGTTATCACTTTCCTCCTCACCTTGTTAATAACGCGGGCTGGGGTGGGGGTCTTTTCTTCTTTTTTTTTTTTTTTCATTTTTAACAAATGTGTTCAACTATTTCCTCTTTTTGAAACTATAGATTATTGTTGCTGTATAACCAACTGTTGTGGCTTATTATGATTAACCATTTTTATGCATTATTAATAAAAACCATTACTAGTATAACTTCTACTCTTAAATAATAACTAGTACATTTCTGTTTAGTAGCAAAGCACTTTTTTTTTTTCTTATATATCCCCATTGTTATGCTACTCGTATCATGGGCAAAGATTATACACTGTATATTGTGACTGCATCCGGCAGCCATGCACTGAATGCAACAGCCCGCAACAATTCTGGTTAAAGGTATGGCAGTTCTAAACCAACAACTATAATAAGTGATGTAAGAATGAAAAGCAACAAAATTGGTTCCTCTTATGAACATATTTTTGGATGCACAATATTAAGTTTTTATTTTCCCATCCCCCAACTCTCCTAAAAAAATAAAGACAAAAAAAATTTTATTTTATTTTTTATTTTTTTTTTATTTTTTCCTCCACTGACTGTATTTGAGCAGTGCATCAATTGTTAAGATTAAGCTGACATCGATATTATGAAAATAAAGCTCATTGAACTTGAAGTGTTACTGAAAAAAAAAACAAAAAAAAAAAAACTTATTTTTTAAATATTGCTATAACTCTTTCTTTCCTTGTCTCTTAAATTTCTCAAATGACTTTGTAGCATATCTTGTACAATTGTTGGGACCAGATTATATATGTAATATATATATATATACACACACACACACACGCATACATGCGCGCACGCATACATGTATGTGTAACGTAATCCAGGTTAGGAATTTATTTATAGGATAAAATCCAAAGAATATCCACTGGGTTTACATAATAGTGCTCAATAACAAATAGAGCGATTTATATATTAATATTGGTTTATCCAGACATGTACAAATTTTGGTACATTAGCATGACAATGTTTCGCTCTGTAGTTGTCAATAACTAAGATTTTGTCAGGTAAAAAGTCTTTAGACGTTCAGACTTTTTTTTTTTTTTTTTTTTTTTTTGCCTGATGGATCTTAATTATTAATAACTATAAATTGAAACCTTGTCATGCCAGTGTAGCAAAGCCTGTACATGTCTGTATAAAGATGTGTGTCTCTGGAACTTATGTTTCTCCCTTGTACATGAAGCAGCTGTCACCTTCCCAGTACATCAACAGAAAAAATGGCTACTAATTGATTCTTCAAGACATCTGGAAAAATTAAAATAAAGTAAATGGTTATCTGGAATAAATTTGGCTGCTTGCTGTCTATTCTTTTTATTTTATTTTATTTATTTTATTTTTTTTTAATCCAATCTTCAGCTTTTTTCAGTCTAATAATGGCATGGAGCCTTTTTTTTTTTTTTTTCTCTCCTATATTTTTCTTTACGGCACCAACATAACCCTAACCCCCAAAATAATGGTAAATAAACTTAGCCCCCCTACCCCTCCTCTTGTATCATTAAAATTGTATAGAAAAATTTTTTTTTCTCATTTGTCAAAGGAACTAGTAGCATATCAACTTACAACAGGTAATGATGACCCATTTGTTCCCATGATTTCATTATGAAAAGTCTAATAATATAGTACTTTTGGTGCGTGGTTACATTTGCAAGAAAAAAAAAAAAAAAAACTGGAAAAAGGAAACAATAAAAACTGCTGTGAGATCTTCTTTTTGCTTCATAAATGACGTTACAGATATACCAAACCGTCTCTTCAACTTGTATAAATACACCTTGAATGATATAGATCTCGAGTTTGGTGAACAATGTCTCTTTACATGAAGTGTACACTTGTGCAAAATTCAGGAATTCATCACATCTCGCCTTCATTTTTGGTGAGTGTTGGTGTTTTTTTTTTTTTGTTTTGTTTTTCTTTCTTTCTTTCTTTCTTCTCTCCTCTTTATTTAATCTACACTATTGTTAGAATTTCATTTGTTTGCCTAGCAAGAGTGTACATTCCGAGCAAGTTTTGGAATAGGGAATTGCTTGATCAAATTCTTTTGCAACCTAAATTAAAATTTATGTGGGGCAATCAGTTCTTTAGAAAGAAAAAAAAAATCTTTTTATCAAAATGTATGATTAGCAGGAACCTGCCCCCACCTTCTCTTTTACTCCTTTTTCTCAAACATTCCTTCAAAATAAGTCGAATGCTGCCACAAGGAGTTACACAATGGCACCTGTGTGCATACATGCACATATTATAAAATTACAAATAATTTAAGATCTTGAAAAAGTTAAGCTGATGACACAGTGGCAGTTTTCGTTTTCTCTTTGTCCCAATCCAGAGTACCTTTTTGGATCTGGATTACATTAAAAAAAAAAGGCCTTTTGTCTAAATATATTTGCAAGGAGAGGCAAGAGACATATTGAGCAGTTATGTCATTTTTGCTGTATTTTATTTACTAAGCTCCAAACCTGATAATTCTTAACACTGAAATCTCTATTTAATGAAACATTGTAAAAGTAAATGCTTTCTATTTCAAAGAAAGTTCTAAGCATACTAATATATATATATATATATTTTACCTGTGTTTGCTTGGGGAGTATTCCACCTATCAGATAGCTGTTTAACTCATATAGCCAGAATGTTATGGCTATTAGGACAAGTTTCAAGTTTGTCAGAGAATTTTTCTATAATACAATGTTAATTTTTTTTTTTTTTTTTTTTTTTTTTTTTTTTTTAAGGGATGCAGGTTCTATATCAACTAAATGACTTTTTTGTAAAATACAATTGTATTTACTTTCAAACTATTTCAATAAATAAGGAAGCAGCTAAATCTATTGCCACCTAGCTTGCTAAAAACTAACCTTATTGCAGCCTTTTTTTTTTTTTTTTTTTTTTGTCATGATTAAAAAAAAAGAAAAATTTTCTCTCTCGCAGATTTTATTGTTTTATTTTTTCTCCTTTTCTTTTATATTGTTATAAATAAAACTTTAAAAAAAAAAATTCGACTTGCTATATAAAAAGAAAAATCCTCTGTTTCTCCCCCCTCCATACACATTTTTATTTCTTTTATAGGAGGGGATGTAATTTAATTATTTACTATTAAAAATGTTTAAAAACATCAAAGCAAATTTTTTCTTCAGTACTTTTCTTTTTAAAAAATTTTTTTTATCGATTCCAAGGTGTGTTCATTTCAAATTTCCCTTTTTTTTTTTTTTTTATTCATTTTTTCCTCGTGATACTATTTGGTAAAAGAAACGGCCTACTTCTGCTTAAAAAAAAAATCAAAAATAGACAAGCAGTGTTCATAAAAATAAAAGTCTAGCATTTATGGAGACTGGAACGGTTTCATCAGTGTTTATTTATAATACGGTATGTGTTTGAAATGCATATAAGTAACATTAAAGTTCTACAATTGAGTCATTGGGTCAGTATTAAATATTAGTTTCTTTGATAGTACCCATTAGATATTTAGATTGGATGTTTGTTTTGTTTTTTTACACTAATACTTTAAATAGTTTATGAACTTTTTTTCTTTTTTAACCACCATCTTTGGAGTTGCTGTATTTAAAAAAAATTTTTTTTTCTTAATCAAGACCAAATGAAAGTATACAAAATGTGTTTTGCCTTTTATATATGTGAGACTTAATGGTCGCTTAGCAGAAACGTCTGCAGAGACTGGGACAGTTTCATCAATATTTATTGAAAATACACATAAGTGACATTGTGCAGTGAGTCATTGTACCAGTATTAAATATCAGATTCTTTAGTTAGTAGTACTCTCTCTCTCTCTCATATATATATATATATATTAGTGATGGGACAATTCCAATACAATTTCCGATTCTTTATAAATCTAATTATTTAACTATAAGATTGTTATTTTCCCCGATTTTTATAAAAACACATTAAATATGCAGATATTTTCCTAAATGTTAAAATACACTTGTGGTGGATGATCTATAGATTTTAGCTTTACTTGTATTTTAAAATCAATAAATATTTATTTCATCATTATTACCAGCAATGGAATATTTTACTTTTAAATAAATAAAATGAAATAAGACAAAAGAATTGTTTTGGCATCGGAAAATAGGCATCAATTTTTCCAGTTCCACTACCCCCCCCAAATCTTCTGATTTCCCCGATTCTGATTAATCATTCCAACACTTATGTGTGTTGGACCCCCCCCCCCCCCAGGCAAAAACACACAATTTAAACCCCCCCCCCTCCGCTCACCTGTGATAGTCCCACTGTAGTTTACATAATATATTGCACCAGATGCACAAAGGGTAATTATGTGGGGGGGAAACCAGGCAGAGTTGAGTTTACAATTCAACAACCACAAACAAACAATTAGGGACAAATCCACACAGCACACAATAGCAATGCACTACACCCTCCCAGACTACAGCATAGACAACATGCAATGCATACTTACAGCCTCCAACTTTCGGACACGGAGAAAAAGAAACTCCTCCTAAGACTTAATACATCCATCTCCGGTCTCAAAGATTTGGGACCACTAAATGAATACTCTTTTCATAAAAAAATAGAAACCTACCAAAGACATTTCTCCACAGGGCAGAGTGAGTATGCACGGTGGCAGAACAGTTTAGCATTCTCCACTAGAAGTCAGTTTTTGTTTCCGTAAGGCCTTTTACTTTATTTTATTTTATTTTTTTAGCTTCTACATATTTTAATTTCCGGCACATATTTAAGTCCATTTTCTGAGCACGCATACGTGCGCACACAAATACACAGGTGTAGACACGTGTGTGCTGTCCCTCCCCCCTCACAAACCCTATATACTATAGTACTCCTCTATGAAGATATACAGGATTGAGTTTATTACCATAATAATTAATATCATTATTATTAGTGCTATTGTTATTATTACTGTTATTACTATGATTATTAGCATCGTATTATCACATTATTATCACTAATATATATATCATGTTTACAATCCAACAGCCTCGTCAGACCTTACAGAAAAGGTTTTCTGTAAGGTCTGACGAGGCTGTTGGATCATAAACATGATCCAACATCTGAAAGATATCTGACCAAGCAGATAAAATGGTAATAAAAAAAAATAACACATATTTGCTCTGCAATAGTATTGAGCACTCTTTTCAGGTTTTTACTAATTACCAGTTTTAGCAAATATATATATATATATATATTGTTTTTATTCAACTCCTCATTTAAGCATTGCAATGCATCTTTCAGTTTCATTTCCAATATTGAATGTTATTAACTTCTGATTTCTCCAACCGGCATATCAAGCTTCCAATTTTTATGATGGCTTTCACCCTATACCTGCCAATTTATGTAGGAGTATATATGTGCATATGGGTGTGGGAGAAGAAAGAAAAAGAACAATCGGAATATTTTAATGTTTGAGCAAAACTAGGAAAAAATTAAGTAAATGATGATCAAAAGAATATTCTCCGTTTATTTAGTTATTTTATTTTTTTTTCCAAAATATGTTCACATATATTAACGAAATCTACAGTAGCGTTTTAAAAAAAAGTGTGTGTGTAGGTGGGTCTGTACGTGTAGACAATCCAGACAACAGCACGTCTTTGACCTTGTCTATAACCTAGAACCACAATAAATCTATAAGTCCAAGCTCTTGGAAAAAAGATTCTACTTAGCTTATCACTTACATCTGCTCATCAATCTCCAGCTGTATATGTACACGCGTCTATAATCCTGTGTACGTATCCTGTGTATGTATAAGTACGTGAAGAAGCATAGGTGCTAGTGCTCAAGTGTATATACATGTATGTCCATGGGATGCGTGGGTGTCCAATTTAAAGTTTTATGAAAGACTTAGTTTTGAATAGACGCCACACAAGTTGCTGACCATTCCAAGTCAAAAATGCTGGAAGGGTCATATTCAAATAGATCTTTACCTTAATGGCTATACCCGTGCCCCTCCTGTTGCTAACTCTGCCCGCACGATCACGTTTTCTATGATTGTATTTATTTGCTTCCCCACTGAGCAAATTAGGCACAAGGCCGTTTTTAATGTGGAGAGAGAGGGAGGGGGGGACCAGCTCCCGAGAGGTGGGAAATGGGAGCTGGATAGTAACTGTTGGTATGAAGGGTTGCCCCTACATTGACCAAGGTCTGATATATGGGGTTACCCCCACATATGGTCTTTGTTTGCAGTATCTGCCGGAACAGATACTACACTTTGATCCCGGCCCGAAGGCCGAGAAAGGCATATACGTTTTCTATGATTCACACTGAGGAAGATCAAAGGATCGGTTGAAAATATGTGCTTTTGAAGGAAACCTTTTTTTTTTTTTTTTTATTTTCCGAAAGACTTTTTGTATTCCTACACGTCAACACACAGGAAATAAATGCAGAAAAGATATATAAAAGTTATATATTTTTCGTATTGATTTTTTTTATTCATACGTATTTAAATATATATATATATATATATATATAAATATTTTGGCTGTGGAATTTATTATATATATATATATATAAATATATATATATATATATTTATTATATATATATATATATATATATATATAAATATATGTATATATATAAATAAATATATATATATATATATATAACACTGCTTGTCAATTTCCAATTTTAAAACTGGAAGTCATCAAGTACCCCACTATTTTCTTTCCTCTCAAAGGAAAAAAATAAAGTGTATAGATTTGTGAAATGTTTAAATCCCTTTAAAGTTATCAAGATGAAAAAAAAAAAAAATGCCCGTTTTTGTGCTCCCCCCCTCCCCACCTACACACTTATGTTAAATCTATCTAAAACTCTGTATGTATGTGTGTGTGTGCAAATATGTAACCGATAAACTCTTAAACTACCAGTCACACAGCACTGAAATTAAAAGGAAGTAGTAATCATACATTCGAGAATGGTTTAGTAAAATTTTCGTTTGGATGGATAACACGTAGAGAAATGTTGGCAAGTTGAAATGCAAAAATGTTTGTTTCAACTTGCGCAAAAATAGAAATATGTTGGCATGTACAAATTAATTCATAACTTGAAATGGTTTAATTTTAAATCATCTGTCAATAGCTCAAACAGTAGGAACATGTCTTGAGTGCTTAATGTTTTGATTCTAACTGATGGCACTATAGTTTAACTTTTTGAAATCAGTAATATATATTAGGTACAATATAATATTCAATAGAGAATTAGCTCTATGATAATAAATATGACATCTGCATGGATTAAAATGTATTTAAGTATATTCTATGATCAGGCAAGGCTGGGTGCCTCACCACCACCAGTAAGTAAATGCATATTGTTTTTTTTTTTATTATATTTAACTGTACATTTGAACAAGAAAGGTAGAAGTAAATATTCAGGGGGGGGGGATCTTTGGGGTTTTTTTTTTATTACTCCAGATGAGGTCCATAATTTATGCGTAGATTATTCGGGCCGCTATTCTCACTTCGGATGTTATTTTATTTATTTTCCTTTTTAAACTTTTTGATTGTAACCTCAAACCTCCTTCCGGTGCAATTATTTTGAACTTTAATTCACAGGGATAAATTGTTCTCATTTCATTCTGATAAAAGTGCTGATTAATTGTTAGCATGTCACTTTAGACCTGATTGTTAATCGATGCTTCACTTTCTGTTTATAATCTTCATCAGATCACCAAAGTTAAGCAATGTTGAGCCTGGTTAGTACCGGATGGGTGACCATTTGGGAATTCTAGGCGCTGCATGTGCTCTCCGTTTATCTCGGCATTTGTTTCCGGTCGTCCTGTACTTCACCTGCCACTGATATTTAGCAATGTCGACTCGGTAGGGGTGTGGTTGGAGATTGCGCACCTCCTGCCACAAAAATTTCACATGCAGGCACCGCTTCGTGGGTATCCAGAGACTGAAGGAGTCTGTTTTTTATTTGTTGCGGCAATAATAATTTTAGGATTTGTTTTACAATCCACAGAGGTACAAAAGTTTACAAAAAGCAAATATATATAACAAGTAAATGTTATCTACGTAACTGATTTAAGTTTTTAGTGTTTTTATTTAATGTAAGATATTTATTCAGTTCAGAAAACAAGTAATATTGAGAGCTCCCGAAGAACAAGAAAAATGGACCTGAGGTACTCTCGTCAGTATCAGACAAAGTCAAACTTTTTGCCAAGAACTTTGCAGCTAATTCTACCCGTTGCGACCAAGGCCGCCAACCCCTAATATTTCTTCCTGTATCAGAAAACACGCTATGTGATATCTGTACGTAATGTTGCCAAGCTAATCAAAAACCTTAATTCCAGTAAAGCAACTGGCCCTAACGGTATTCCAATTATAGTACTAAAAAAAACTTCAACCTAAACTAGCGCCCATACTTACAAAACTGTTTAAACGTTGTCTTAAGGAGAATAGCTTCCCATCACCCTGGAAAATCTCATCAGTATGCCCTGTATTTAAGAATTCAGGTGATCGCTCATCCCCCTCTCAGTACAGGCCAATAAGTCACCTGTGCGTCATGAGTAAGTTGCTGGAATCTGTGTTAAATACAGAAGTAATCAACCATCTCAACAAAAATAACCTTCTTAGTGACACTCAATATGGTTTCAGTTCTGCTAGATCTACAGCAGATGTGCTTACGGTTATCTCATAGGATAAGCAAATCTCTCAATGGAGGCAACCTTTCTAGGGCAATTGCTCTTGACATAACAAAGGCCTTTGATAGGGTATGGCATAAAGGTTTACTTCACAAGATCTCTAGCTATGGTATAGCTGGAAATGTCTTCTCAATTATTAAATTATTTCTTTCTGATAGGTTCATAAGAGTAGTAGTTGAGGGGCAAAAATATGAAGTTCGGTATTAATGCTGGTGTCCCTCAGGGGTCCATCCTGGGCCCAACTCTTTTCCTGATCTACATTAATGATCTTCCAAATCACATCCTTATATCATTTGTAGACATTTATGCTGACGACACTACCATTTATGGTAGCACATCTAAGACAGTAAACAACCAAGTTCTCTCTGATTCTCTCTCCTCTGATCTTGATCACGTAGTACAATGGGGAAAGGAGTGGCTGGTTACTTTTAATGCATCTAAAACCAAGCTTCTCTCTTTACATCATCAACATTCTGATCCACATCTGGCATCAATTGAAATGAATGGCTCTTGTCTTCAGGAGGCCTCAAGTTTTGACAAGCTTCTTGGCTTGACAATTACTCCTGATCTTAAATGGAACACGTACATCAAATCTGTTGCCAGGGCCGCTGGAAAAATGGTGGGATCTTTCTATCGATCCAGTAGATATCTCACTGCTGATGCAATTCTCTATCTATATAAGAGCCAGATACGTCCAAGGATGGAGTATTGTTGCCACATATGGGCAGGAGCTGCTAGAAAGAACTTGTCCTGCCTTGATAGAGTTCAAAATAGGCTTCATAGCCTCGTAGGAGATGTCCTTTTCTCTTCCCTGCAACCTCTCTTACAGAAGAGATGTTGCGAGTTTGTCTGATTTATCGTTATTTTCATGGAAAGTGTTCGACTGAGCTTCAATCTATGGTCCCCCCTCGCCGAACTTTTTCAAGAAACACTCGTCTAACTGAAAACACTATCAATAATTCCCCCTACTCTTTATCTGTGCCTAAACCTAAATGTAGATTCCATGAACAAAGCTTCTTTCTTAGAACTGCACACCTGTGGAATTGTCTTCCGTTTTCCTGCTTTCCAGCTGACTACAATATGGTTGTCTTCAAGTCTAACGTAAACAAGTTCTTGATGAGCCGTTCCATATAAGTTAACAAATTTATCGAATTTTCATTACTAATGATTACTATATTTTCCAATTTCTACTGTACACTCTTTAACCTTTATCCTTGAGTGACCTCGATAATGTGATGATGCCTGTGTAAAAAAAAAAAGTCTTGATAAAGACTTCAAAATAAGAAATAAAACAAAATGTAGGTAGAAACTCGCCCAATAAATGTTACCATGATATTTATTGAGTTTCTCTCACCATTTTTTTATCTTATTTATTTATTTTTTGTGATTATCGAGATTTCAAATATGTAAAGAGACGTTGCGGCCATTTTTTTTCTTATTTGGTAGCTCTCAATATTACTTGTTAGTCGAACCCTAGCATTTGTGCACTGTCACAGGAAATCTTTTTTGGTTTCAGTTTGGAGAGCGCATATCAGAAGGGGAGACAATTCAGGAATTCACTAAAGTCTTCTAATTGTCTAGAACAATTGTTTAGCCTAATAAAAGGATGGCATCCCTGAAAAGAAAACTCCAATAATGATTGATCAAACAATAGATTTTAATTATTTATATTTTATTTGTTAGGAAAATTTCAGAATTTTAACTGTTACACAAAATTGGGAAAAATTGTGATGTTATAATTTTGGCCCTTTTCGTTATAATAGCAAAAATGGATATATTGAATTTCAAGTGAAACGAATGGAATTTACTTATGTCACGGTAATGAACATATCCAAAAATTACAAAAAACAATAAGGTAGAAAGTTAATTATTAATGAAAATTGAGTTTTGCTTAAAAAAAGTTTGTATTGTAACAAAGGAGATAATTATTTTCTGAAGATTTTCAGAAAATGTAGAGCTCGCCTTCCTTGTAGAAGTGACAACATGCTACATTAGGAGATATATATATAGAGAGAGAGAGAGAGACACACACTCACACTAATATGTTATGCTTATGCAATCAGCAGTATAGGATAACAATTCCTGTCGGTCATGACATTCAAACCCAACTATGATGTCACCTTCTCCATTTGCTGAGCATCAACCTCAAGGCCACCAAACAATTGCTACAGAAAGGCAGGATGTATATATTAGTATTTTCGTGATGATGGATGGAAATTAGAAGTCAAATGTTTAGTTAAAAAAAAAAAAAAAATCGGCATTTTGTCTGGTCTTTGAACCATTTATATATTTTTCAAATTTTAATACATTCAAACTGTGGAAATATTTTTACTGCGTGTTCTTTTTTTTTTTTTTTTTTTATTTTACTTCAGTCGCAGTTCTCAGAAATCAAGGGGCCCACTACCTGGGGCTATCACTTAAACTCTATGAGATACATAGATGTTTGAATGTTCAATTAAAGTTCTTTATCTCTCAAACACTTGAGTCAGTAAAGAAACTGAGACCATAATTTTCCTCTCCCAATTATCCATTTTCATATGTTATAGCATATCTTTCGTTTCAATCATGTTTGTGTGAGTTTTTTTTTTTTTTTTTTTTTTTTTTAATGGAAATTGCTCTAGACATGACATGAAACCACTTGATGTAAGAAGCTAACAAGAATGAAAGAGGATTATCACAAAGACAGGAGATGTCTATTGGCCTTAGTCTTGAAATGATCAAAGTTTAAGGTGGGAGGAAAGCAGTTAGCAAAGAATGCATTGAAATAAGCTGTATTACAATGAGGTATCAAAACAGCGGATTGATGGAGACCACTAGAGTCGAATGAGCTGAAATAAAGAAAATCTGGAATAGATCTCCCCAATTCTAAGTCTGTCTCAAATCCCTTTTTATTGTTTATTACAAGATTGTTTTACGATATTTTATGCTGACTGACCCAGTAGATTGCCTGTGTTAAAATTGCTTTAATCAGCAGCAGCGGCAATTGTATATTGATTGTCCCTAATTTTTAGTTGTACAATTTTAGTAAAACCGGTCAATTAATCAATATAGAAAAAGCACGTTGAGCTGGAGTTTTCGTTGTTAAATGCATAGAGTGGACGACATATCTACAGATTATCCAATTTTTTTTTTTTTTTTTTTTTTTTTTTTTTTTTTAATCTTTTCAATTCAAGTCATCATCAGGTAGGGGTTAGGTTTAGGGTTACTTTTTACTGTTGAGGTTTTTTTTAACTAAATTACTAGCTGTTAAAAAAAAAAAAAAATACCCAACCATAAAAACAGGTTTTTAATCCCTTCAAACCAAGTTCCTTAACCAAGAGTTCAACCTTTACTGCAACAGCAACGGTTAAGAACAACTCCACAGATTTAGAAAGTCACTGATATAATAATATAAAATGGAAAATGTGTGTGTGTGTGTGGTTTTTTTTTTTTGTATGTCCGGCAAAGGCTTTTTTCGGGGGTGGGAGTACCTTTTCTTAGAACTTTTTATATACTCCGTAGATTATAATATCTCCAATTTACGAAAGGAGGCCGTGTCTATCTTTTATTTGACCAATTTTTATGCATTTAGTATAAAAGCGAAATTGAATCCGTAGCAAACAATTCTCCCTGGCACGTGCAAGAGATGTCTAGAAAGCAATAAGCTTTGATCAATGTGACCAAAACCCGTCATATCAGACACTTGCTATTCATTTGGATATTCCCTTTTTTCTGGGGAGTTGGTTTTCCTCCAACATCTTGGGGAAACAAACAAATATGCAGAAACTGGCTTGCAGCCAAACTTAAGTGCATGATTTCATATCCCTACGGCGTGATGTTTGACCTCATTAAATTTACGCACCTGCCACTTTTTAATGTTTTAATTTCCACCATTCTCACTTTCGCTGCCCTTGTAACGTCGCAGTAAGTTATCAGGCTATCACTTTCTTTTCTGCCTTCGCCTCAAGGCTTCAGGTTCAAGCCTAACTGCCTACGCACAAACGCACACCCACAAACATCCGTGCAACACCGGGCACCCCTGCTAGTCTATAATATAAATCTCATCTGTCTGTTTAAATGTATGTTTGTATGTCTGCCTAAAACTTTCGACAGAGGCGACGAATTTTCACAAGATCAGTATCGTTTTGAAGTTCAACACTTCGGACGACAAATATTGAAAAATTGGCTAAAACATTCATTCCTTCACCCTCAATTGAGCACTATCTACAGGGAGGGGTTGCTTTTTTCGCCGATATTTTCAAAAGTCATCCCCTCTTTTCGATTGACTAGCCTTAATTTAAACCTACGTCATTTGCGGTTTGACAATGGCGGCAACAGTAGAGTAATCACTTTTTTTTTTTTCTCAACACACACCTCCAAACATTCAAGCAACACCCGCCACCCAAGCTAGTTGTTCCTTAAAGAGCTAGGATTCAGGATCACCATGGATAACAATTTTATTAGTGTATAATTCTTAGACGCCACCCTGAACCTAACTAACAACTCCATTAGACCATACCATAAACCGACTGAGCAACTTAGGTATGCCAACTCCATAGTCTTTAAAAACCTTATACCTAAAATAAGTATGAAAATTTCCCACCTTTCATCCAACCATTATATCTTCCAAAGAAGCTGCTCCATATTACAACAAAGCCCCCCCTCCCCATAAAAGCGGCTATAAAGAAACAATTACTTACACACCCACCCAACATACCAGACAACATAGACACAATAGGAAAAGAAGCATTATCTGGTTTACCACTCCCTGCTCCTTCAATGTTAAATATAACGCAAGTATATAATTCATTCAGTTAATAGATAAAAACTTTCCACCTTCCAATAAGCTTCACAAATTCTTCAATGAAATATGCTCCAAAGAAGTTATTCATGCTACCCTCCATAAGATCCCCACTTGTCTCAAAACCAACAACTCCAATTAGTTTTATAAATCCCAATTGTTCATGCAGTTTGTCCCCTAGGAGGAGATTGCACTATCAGGTCCATAGTGGACAAAACAAAAGTCATATCAGGTGTGTGGAAGATCCGTGTAAAGTTTTATTACCGGTTGTATAGCTGGATCCCCCCTTTATAAACTGCATGTAGAATCTGGTTACTGTGTTCGATAAGTTGGATGTCGTTTGCAGGTAATTTTTTTTTTTTTTTACATAGGCATCACCACATTATCAAGGCCAAGAGGCCACTCAAGGATAAGGGTTAAAGAGTGTACAGTAGAAATTGGACAATATAGTAATCATTAGTAATGAAAATTTGGTAAATTTGATAACTTATATGGAACGGCTCATCAAGAACTTATTTACGTTAGACTTGAACACAACCATATTGTAGTCAGCCGGAAAGCAGGAAAACGGAAGACAATTCCACAGGCGTGCAGTTCTAAGAAAGAAGCTTTGTTCATGGAATCTACGTTTAGGTTTAGGCACAGATAAAGAGTGGGGGGAATTATTGATAGTGTTTACAGCTAGACGAGTGTTTCTTGTGAAAGTTTGGCGAGGGGGGGACCATAGATTGAAGCTCAGTCGAACACTTTCCATGAAAATAACGATACATCAGAGACAAACTCGCAACATCTCTTCTGTGAGATAGAGGTTGCAAGGAAGAGAAAAGGACATCTCCTATGAGGCTACGAAGTCTATTTTGAACTCTATCAAGGCAGGCCAAGTCCTTTCTAGCAGCTCCTGCCCATATGTGGCAACAGTATTCCATCCTTGGACGTACCTGGCTCTTATATAGACAGAGAATTGCATCAGCAGTGAGATATCTACCGGATCGATAGAAAGATCCCACCATTTTTCCAGCGGCCCTGGCAACAGATTTGATGTACGTATTCCATTTAAGATCAGGAGTAATGGTCAAGCCAAGAAGCTTGTCAAAACTTGAGGCCTCCTGAAGACAAGAGCCATTCATTTCAATTGATGCCAGATGTGGATCAGAATGTTGATGATGTAAAGAGAGAAGCTTGGTTTTAGATGCATTAAAAGTAACCAGCCACTCCTTACCCCATTGTACTACGTGCTCAAGATCAGAGGAGAGAGAATTGGAGAGAACTTGGTTGTTTACTGTCTTAGATGTGCTACCATAAATGGTAGTGTCGTCAGCATAAATGTCTACAAATGATGTAAGGATGTGATTTGGAAGATCATTAATGTAGATCAGGAAAAGAGTTGGGCCCAGGATGGACCCCTGAGGGACACCGGCATTAATACTGTGAGCTTCTGATTTTTGCCCCTCAACTACTACTCTTAGGTAATACAGCAAAATTAAAACCAACGATAATGGCACGTGTTATGAGTATAGAAATGAAGCACACTGAAACAAGATCATATATTTACATATGTACAAGGAATATTTATTTACACAGAAAGGTTACGAATGTTACAGAGTGTTTGCATGTTTATAAACTAACATGCATGTAAATAAACGTTTGTTGCATGTACACGTGCGCGAATGTATGCGAGAGTTCGTTGAAGCATGTGTTGGAAGTTCATTGTGTGTGTAAGAGTTTGTTTATACAAATTTCATTCTTATCTTAAGAAAGGTAAACGCCCTGTCGAGGCATGGATGTAACTTGCATGCCACTCACATTGGAGGTTTGAATTGAAGGAAAACGTGTTGTCAGCTTGGTGTCGAGTGGGAAGAGAAAGAAGAGAGAAGGAAAACGGAAGAGAAAATGGAGAGCATCACCTGTTGTAGAGTTTACCACAAGGGTGACAACCAATGCGTTGTTTAAAATGTGTATGCATGGATGTGTGTGCAATTGGATTAAAAAGGCATGTTCCTATAGGTGTAAACCTCATGAAAATAGAAATGTACATTGGCACAAAGAACTTTCAAACAGAGGATATTTACATCCAAAGTAGCACTTTCAAATACAGTAGAAGCTGGTATACGGCATTAATCCATTACGGGGTTGGGATCGTAAGGTGAAATTGCCGTATGGCAGGGCCTAAGCAAAATTTTATACAGTACATATTAAAAATTAGTAACAAAATACAATACAGTATATAATACACATGTATGTAATCAAATAACATTAAAAAATAACACCATAAGGCTGGACAAATACCATAACCAGGATCCAGAAAAACATATTCCACATCGTAACTTAAAAAACTGTATCCTAAGGCCACCATGTCCTGGGGTTCTACTGTATCTGGGAAAACATAGCATCACCTCCCAGCAACCTCAATATGGAAGTTCAAAGAATCCAATACACACTATTAAATTAAATGAAGGATCATCAATGATAAAAAAAAACAAACTTATAGCATTAACTCTAGGAATTGCCCACTTATGTACTACAGAAAAACTTCAGGATCCTACAGGCGATTAATAAGCCTTGTAATATCTTTAACAATAAAAAAAAAGGGAAATAACTTTTTGTATCACAAGGATTACAGCCCCTGGGGAACATCAAGGGTTTTTATTTGGAAAACATAACAAGCGTTCATCTTTTCTCTCTCTCTCTTCTCCTTAATCAATACCCAACCTGCTATCTCACCGTGGTAGTAATCGATTATATTTAACAAGTATCGATTACTTCCAATAAATCACACTCTTCATTTCATACAGAAATATACATATCCCCCCCTATATTGTGTTTATACCAACCAAATATAGCCTACATTCACATGTTTATAATGTCTACTAATCACAAATAACATATCAGGTTGACGAGAAAGTTCTTGCGGTTTTTAACTTTTAAATTCAGATAAACATATCGCGGCTCAAACAAAAATTTATTGATGGAAATAAGCATCATCAGAATCAACACTTTTGACAACAAAAAACAAGTGTATTTATGCCAGTAACGTAAAAATCTTGCGTTCTGGTGGCAATGAAGTCGCTGAAAGCGTTTTTATATCGCTTAGGTTTTTGGGGTTGTTTTTAAGCATTTCTCATGCAGAAACATGTGATGCTTGAAAAACTGGTAGTTGGTAGGTTAGAGGTTTCGGGAGTATGGCGGATGAGGCAGATTTTGATAGCCCAATTCATTCAACTTCTGCAGGGTAGGTTCAGCAATGTGTGGTTAGGAGAATTGGACATTTTTGGTTGACTAATGCTGAGTATTGTTGCTGAAGTTTTTGATGCATCCATTTGTTGACAGTATTTCTCTGCCGTAATGATTTCACCTGCATTCAGAAGACTGTAATGGATGAGACCGGTCACAGACCACCAAACAGTCAGCATGACCTTCGACCTTCTTTTGGTGCAACTTTGGATTCTGGGAGTGTCATGGAGCTTCGTCAAGGTCTAACCACTGAGCTGAACATCGCTGGTTGTCGTAAAGAATCTACTTTTCCTCCTAAGCCACAACTCAGTCAAGAAACGGGTCGTTCTTGTTGCATAAAAGAAGGGAACATGACATTTCATAACAGCATTTCTTTTGATTATCCTTCAATTCGTGAGGCAACCATTTATCAGGTTTTTTGTCTTCCCAATCTCTCTCAAGTGGTTGGAAATCATTGTATACGTTACGTCCAATTTAGAAAAATGTTTGCAAACAGTTGTGCGTGGATTGACTTCAACTAAGGCTCTTAATTGATCGTTGTCAACATCCGATGGCCAAATATATTTATTGAGTACCATTAAACTTCATAAAAAGATATATTATATGACCAAGATTTAAATATACGGCATAATCATGTTGACATACCGGTCCCCCGCTGGATCACCGAAGTTAAGCCACGTTGAGCCTGGTCAGTACTAAATGGGTGACCATTTTGGAATACCAGGTGCTGTATGTGCTCTCTGCTTATCTCAGCATTGTTTCCAGGCGTCCTGGACTTCTCCTTGTCACTGGATTCAAACATTGCCGATTCAGGATAAGTGTGGCTGAAGACTGTGTAACCCTTGCCTCACAATTTCAGTTTCTCCTTGTATCAGAAAATTGCTATTCAATTTGGACAATCCCCTTTTTATGGGGAACTGGTTTCCCCCCAACATCTTGGAGAAACAAAACCACCAAAACAAACCCAAAAACTGCCCCGCAACCTCATTAAAAAAGTGCCCCGCAATAAATGTGAACTCCGCTACTAATATTTGACCTCATTATCCTACCTACCTACCAAAACTTTTTTAACCCCCCCCCTCCGACACAAACATCCGGGCAACGATTTTTTTAAGAAGTTTTAACATTGTTTCTTTTTATATAATATTTAAACAGGGTTATTACTTCGCTTATTCCCCCCACCCCGTCTGAGCACACACAACTCTAAACACCCAGGCAACGCCGGATACCCCCGCTAGTCTATATATGTATAAAAGCGAAAATGTTTGTTTGTGTGTCTGTGTGTGCGTTTTTGTGTATGTCCAAGAAAGGCTTTTTTCCGACGCCTTCTCATGCGTATCGTTTCTTCTTAAAACTTTTTATATCACATCTAAATCATAATATCTACTAGTTAACAACGGGGGTCACCTGTCTATTTAATTTGCACGACTTTCAAAAGATAAATATTCCACATATTCGGATCGCCACATGTTGCTTTCACTTTTCAGTATAAAAACAGCGAAACTGGATTCGAACCATATGTAAACGTCACCGTCAACTATCTTGCAGTAAAACGATTTGACCTCATTAAAAACTGTGATGTTTGACATTCACTTTTTAATCGCTCTTACATTGACTGTCGCTGTAGTGCAGGTGTTCAGGCTCAGCCTATGGGTCTCAAGGCTGAGGGTTTGTCACGAAGCCCCCTTCCCCTTATTTTTTTTACCATTTTTACAATCGCTGTTTTTTATCGTTTTTTTTATATTTAAACAGGGTTAAGTTTCCTTTTTTGTTCTTGTTTACCCCCGCCCCCCAAACGCACACACCTTCAAGCACCCGGGCATTTTTGTATGTCCAGCAAAGGCTTTTTTGGGGTGGTTCTCCAGGGATTTATTATATCTTAGAACTTTTTATATACCTACTAGATCATAATATCTACAATTTGTGAAGGAACATTGTGTCTAGATTTATTTTGATCGACTTTCATAATATTCTGTCGCGTGTTTGTTCGGCTTTTAGTATAAACTAACGGGGGTGCCTGGCATTGCCCGGGTGTTTGGACGTGTGTGTGTTGATGGGGGGGGGGAGATCAAAGCAAAAATAATAAGCAAAGTAATAACCCTGTTTAGATATTTAAAAAAAAAACGAACAAAACAAAAAAAAAAAAACAGCTAAAAAACTTTGGGAGGGAGGGAGGGAGGTAGGTGCAATGTCCTTATCTAAATAAAAGGGATATAATCCGAATGTTACAGGAGTTACGGCCCCTGGATCATCCGGGTGCTTTTCGGGACTCTGGGAAATTTACCAAAGCTGTAAACACGTGTTTGTCTTTCTTTCTCTCGATAATCGATAAACATCCTGATATAACCACCGATATTCAGCCGGTATACATAAACACCACAGTATGCTTGAACCCAAAGCCTTCAGGTTAATAGTCTGATGACATAGCATGATGCCACAAAGGCAGGGACTTGAGAACAGTCGAAAATAAGTGTTTAAAAATGCAGGTGGTTTTCTAGGTAAAAAATTATGCCATAGCAGTGCGAATTTTGTAAGATAAAAGTCACTGAAATAAAAGATATTTACAACGTCGTTTCTTAAATCGTACATATTATAATCTAAGGAGTATATAAAAAGTTTTAAGACAGTAACCCCCTGGAGAACTTGCTCCAAAAAAGCCTTCGCCAGACATACAGAAAAAATGCAGAAAAAATGCAGACACACAGACACACAGACACAGACACACACCCACACACACCCACACACACACACACACACACACACACACACACACACAAAAACACATTTTGGCTTTTATATATATACTAGCGGGGGGTACCCGGCGATGCCCAGGTGTCTTGAGGTAAATCAAAACTCCGGGGGGGGGGGGGGTAAATAAAAAAAAATGTTTTGATAGGTAAGTATGAGAATCTAACCCGTACCCTTGAGTTGGAAATTAATGTGTGAAAAAAAAAAACCGGGCGACGTTACCCATTAGGCCACCGCGACATACATACAACATACCCAGGTTTGAATTTATTTATTGAACTATAAAAGCAGGCGTGCGCAATAAAAGTTAACTCTGCTGCTTCCATTTGACCTAATTAAGAAGGTCAAATAGAAGTCACGCAGTTGTTTACCCAAGTTTGACTATTTTTGTTTTTTTCCCCCAACAGATGTTGGGGGGAGGGGAACCAGCTCCCAATTGTCCAGATTGAATAACAATTGTCTGATGTACAACATTGATCAAAGCTGATTGCTTCTTGACATTTCCCGGCGCAATGCCGAAAACGTTGTTCGTTGTTAACTTTGAATTAGTTTCGCTTTTTATACGAAAAAGCCTCATCAACATGCGAGAAGCCAAAATAGCAATAATTTTGTAAAAGTCGACGTAAATAAATCTAAATGCGACGCACTTTCCCAAATCGTACATATTATTATTTAGGACCCATATAAACAGTTGTAAGCGATCATAACGACATCGGAACCGTGTGCGAGAAAAGCCTTTTGAAGACATACACGAAATGGTCACACACATTTTGCCTTTTATATATATAGATTAGCGGGGATACCCGGCATTGCCCAGGTATTTCGAGGTGTGCGCACTTTAAATTAAAAAGAAACACGGCGGGGGGGGGGGATTTAAAAAAGTGTTGATAGGTAGGTAGGATTGAACCTGAAGTGCTGAGACGAAGTTGGAAAATAAAATATGAAAAAAAACATGATACGTTAACCGCTTGGCCAGCAAGAAAGAGTTACTGGAAGACGTTTGAATTTGTTGACTTAATGACATGATTTAATGACTTAATGAGGTCAAATAATTAGGTCACAGTTAATATTTTCTGTGGGATAGTTTTTAATGAGGTCAAAATCTGGTTTGTTTGTGTTTACCCAATTTTGGGGAAAACCAGCTCCCCTGTTTATTAGGGGAGTGTCCAGATGAAAGCAATTGTCTGATTCGACGGTGAAAAGCCAACATTGACCAAACGTTTACATCACTTTCCGGATACCACTGGGAACTGCCAATTTGAATCCAGTTTCGCTTTTTTATACCGAAAAGTGAAAGAAACATGCGGAGATCTAAAAATCTGGAAAAAATAGCGCATGAAAGTCAGGCAAATTAAATACACACATGACCCCCATTTGTAACTCGTAGATACTATGATTTAGATGTGACATAAAAAGTTTTAAGAGGGAAAAGCCCAGCGAAAAAAGCCTTTTGCGGACATACACAAAAAGCGAACATACATACACACACACATTTTCACTTTAATATTTATTGATATATATAGACTAGCAGGGGTACCCAGCATTGCCCGGATGTTTGTAGGTGTGTTTGTTGGGAGGTGGGTAAATCAGAACAAATCAGAACAAAAAAGGAACTTAACGATAGCGATTTTAAAAACGAAAAAAAAATGGAGGGGGGTTGGTGGCAGGTAGGCTTGAACGCGGAGCCTTGAAGCCAATAGGCTTAGCCTGAACACTGTCGCTACGGCGACAGTGGCAATGTAAGAGTGATTAAAAAGTGAGTCAAGTCAACAACGAGTAAAGTCAAAGAGGTTTGATTGACAGGTGGCCGCTTAATGAGATCATTGCGGGATCGTTACGACAAATTCAGCAGTGAATTTTTTAGTGCGGGACAGTTTTTAATGACTGTTTTTTTTTGGGGGGGAAGGAAGGAACGAAGGGAAAGCAGCTACCTCGTTTATTATAAGGGGAGGAGTAATAAAGCAATTGTCTGATATGACGGCGAAGCCGACATTGACCAAGCGTTTCTTGTTCGAATTGTAATTTCTTCTGCCTTTCTTCTTGTTCCATTTGCTATTTCAATAATTTCTCCTCTCTACGTGCATCTAGCTCGGATTGCGCCTTTTGTTGCGTCTGCAAAAATTGCATTAATATTCTAGATAAATCTTCCATTTTTTTTTTTTTGTATGTGACGTTTTACTGTCTTATATCCGTTATCTAGTGACAACGTTAGACTAAAAAAAAAAATCTTTCCTTGATTTTAGTTTAACTGTGCTATTTTTTTTTTTTTTAATACCGCAGAGAAAAATTTGGTTTACCAAAAAGTCTTTGGTTGGTATTTACAGCAATTTAGGAAATCCACTGGTGAACATTTTTTTTTCGTATGTTACTTCCTTGTAATTTAGTAATACGAATCTGTTCTTCATAATTTAGTAACACGAATCTGTTTGTCGTTTTACAAAAATTCACTTTTACAGTTTGTTATTTTTTTTTAAGATGGATTCCAAGGTTTCATTAAAAAAACAAAAAAAACAGAAAAAAAAACAAACGTGCTTTATTTAAAAAAAATGTTTTAAACTTCGGACTTTACAGGTAAATTTCTAAAAAACACTACTTTTTTTGTATTAAATTTGAATATATTATTTATTGACCTTTTATCTTCAAGTTGTGATATATAACATTTTGGTGAGTAAATTAATTATTTACTTTTTAATAGACATTTCAAAATGGGAGGCGTGAATTATTCGACCCCCTGTATTTCCAAGCTTATAACTACTCGAAAAATGTAATTTAAGCCCTAATTTTTTTTCAATTAAAGGAGCAAGGACCAAGTTTCATAAAAAAAAGAAAAAACAAACAACGTGGTTAAAAAAAAAAAAGGTTTTAAACTTCGAACTTTAAAGGTAAATTTCTAAAAAACACTAATTTTTTTTTAAATTTGAATATATTACTTATTGACCTTTTCTCTTCAATTTGTGATATATAAAACTTTGGTGAGTAAATTAATTATTTACTTTTTAATAGACACTTGAAAATGGGGGGCGTGAATTAAAGAAAAACGTTTGTCTAAAATATTATATTCGTTTTATTGGAAATAGCGTAAAATTTTACATTGACCCTGAACATATCGTAAAAATAGAATCAATAGAGAAATTTTGATAGATTTTTAAAGTTTAAATATTGAACAATATTGAGTTCGTAAAATTCATTACTGTTTTTGAAAAATGAAAAAAATATTTCTATTACTTTTAAAACAACTTTAATAGTTTATTTTGGAAGTATAATCCACAAAGAAAATAACCAACCCACTTTTAAAAGAGAAATTACGAGATTTTTATATTTTATTCGCAGTTTCATGATAGGGGTGTCAAAAATTCCTACAAAAATTCTGATACATCTACTAGATTGGAGTGTTTATTCGTTGTAAACGTACCCAACAACCTATAAATGTCGACATTTCCAATGTGAATGGTAAGCTGGACTTATGTAAAAAATAACACAAAGATATACCAAACTGACGTTTTCGTTTAAAAATGGAATTATTTCCCTTTCGTTATTAACTTTTTTTTTTTTTTTTTATAAATATTTTGTGTTTTATATACATGAAGTACAGTTGTTGAATGTTACTGTTTTGATTATATCCGTTTGGAGGGGGCACAATTAAAAAATTCAGAAAGATTAAAACGAAGCGAAATTGAAGTTTCCGTTCCATTTTTACAACAACCGACAAACAGCGAATACTCAGAAAGTTTTATCTTAATTTATAAGCATAATGTTGAAACACTACATCAACATTTTATTTATTTTTTTGCATAATTCATGATAGAAGTATTTTTCTGTTTATTTTCTAAACATCTGTTAAAAAAAATAATTTGTACATTCTCTTAAAAAAAGGCTCAAACTTTTCTCTACTTTCACATAACTATTCACAGTCTTCATGTAAAGCATTCATCTGCTCTTTTTATAATAAAAATTCCATTTTCAAAGAGAAACGTTTACTGCCAAAATTCTTTAAAACAAACAAAGTGCAAGTTTTCCAGAAAAAAACCCTTTCACATAACAATTTATATTAAAAATTAATCTTTTATTTTGGGGAAAAATAACAACTTTTATTGATTAAAAAAATTACAAACAAAAAAATAAAAATAAATAAACGAACAAAATGCAATTTTTCTTGAGGAATGTGTTCAATTTTAACAAACTGAGCAACAGCAACGCGGGGCCAGGTACAGCTAGTATATATATATATATATATATATATATATATATATATATATATATCTGTATATATATATAAATGTATATATATATACATATCTGTATATATATATCTGTATAGATACATATCTGTATATAAACATATCTGTATATAAATATATTTGTATATATATATATATCAGTATATATATATATATCTGTATATATATCAGTATATATATAATTGTATATATATATCAGTATATATATATATATCTGTATATATATCAGTATATATATGTATATATATATATATATCTGTATATATATATCTGTATATATATATCTGTATATATATATCATATATATATGTCTATATCCGTATATATATACATATATATCTGTATATATATATATCTGTATATATACATATATCAGTATATGTATATATATATATATCAGTACATATATATATATACATATATACATATGTATATATATATGTATATATATACCTGTATATGTATATATATATCTGTATATGTATATATATATATATATATATATATATATATATATATCTGTATATGTATATACATATATATCTGTATATATATTCATATATCTTAATGCTAAATATTATTGTCGTGAAGACGTAATCCCCCAACGCCGGTGATTACAGACACATGTATGCACATATGTAGCCATCATTGTTTGTATAGACAAATTTAATATAACTGCTCTGTTAACTCATTATTTGGTAGACACATGTTATTTCATTGGATATACTCCTGTGAACCTAACCTCTACTGGCTAAATATGTATATATATATATTAATATATATATATATATATATATATATATATATATACATGCATATATATATACACATCTGTATATGTATATACACATATATATGTCTGTATATGTATATACACACATCTTTATATGTATATATATATCTGTATATGTGTTTATATATATATATCTGTATATGTATATATATATATATATATCTGTATATATATCTGTATATGTATATATATATATATATATATATCTGTATATAAATATCTGTATATAACTATACATATACATCTGTGTATGTATATATCTGTATGTATACATATATATATATCTATATATATATATATCTGTATATATATACATATATCTGTATCTATATATATATCTGTATATATATATATATATCTGTATATATATATATATATATATCTGTATATATATATACATATCTCTGTATATATATATCTGTATAAATATGTATCCGTACATATATATCTGTATATATCTATATATGTATATATATATATATGTATCCGTATACACACATATATATAAAAATATCGGTATACACACACATGTATATATATATATATATATATCCGTATACATATATATATATATATCCGTATACCCATATATATATAGCCGTATACATATATATATATATATATATATATATATATATATATATCTGTATATATATATATGTATATATATATCCATATACACACATATATATAAATATATATATATATCTGTATATATATATGTATATATATATCCGTATACACATATATATATCTGTATATGTATATATATATATCCGTATACACACACACATATATATGTATATCTGTATATTATATATATATATCTGTATATATATATATATTATATATTTGTATATATATATGTATATATCTGTATATATATGCACATATATATATTATATTTGTATATATATATATGTATATATCTGTATATATATGCACAGATATATATAGATATGTATATGTATGTATATATATCTATATACAAATGTATATATATATACAAATACATATATATATATCTTTATATATATATATATATATATCTGTAAATATATATCTGTATATACATCTGTATGTATATATCTGTATATATATATATATCTGTATATATATATATCTGTATACATATATATGTATATATATGTATATAATTATATATATATAAATGTATGTATATATATCTGTATATATATATATCTGTATATATATATCTGTATATATATATGTATATCACATATATATATGTCTATATCTGTATATATATATATGCATATATATATATCTGTATATATACATATATCTTTATATGTATATATATCTGTACATATATATATACATATATACATCTTTATATACATATATATATATGTATATATACATATCCGTATATGTATATATATCTGTATATATATATCCGTATACACATATATACATATACAAAAATTATTGTCGTGAAGACGTAATCCCCCAATATCTGTATATATATATCTGTATATATATATTATATATATTTATCCGTATACACATATATGTATGTAAATATCCATATACACATATAAAAATATATATCCGTATACACATATATATATCCGTATACACATATATATATATATATATATATATATAAATATCCGTATATATATCTGTATATATGCATACATATATATATATATATATATATATATATATATATATATATATATATATATATATATATATATATTAAGTAAAGTGATTTTCAATTTACAAATTTAAAAAAAAAAATTTTAATTTTAAAATAAAATTTTAATTAAATTAAAAATCAGTTTCATAAGAAGGAATAACAACAAAGTCAATTATCTGTACGATCGTTTCGGAAATCCGTGCTTTTTATTTGTGGTATACATGAAGTTATGTAGAACAATTATATATAGTTTTTTT